>NC_048416.1:28195587-28216153 GCF_013103735.1 Etheostoma cragini
GAGAGAGAGAGAGCAAGAGAGAGAGAGAGAGAGACAGAGAGGGAGAGAGAGCAAGAGAGAGAGATAGAGAGGGATAGAGAGAGAGAGAGAGAGAGAGAGGGAGAGACACACAACTATATATTGCAGAGAAGTACTTTAAGAGTAAATTTACCTCACGGGCCATTGCACAGGGCGCAATATGAAACGATGATAAAAAAAAGAAATTGCTTTATTCTCCGAGTTATCAATATAATTCTGCCTCTGTGGCTCGCCGTCTCATTTTTGGCAGCAGGAATCTTTTGTTAAAACAAATTTTCAGAAAAAAAAACAACAAAAAAACTACACTTGTGAGAGTTCATTCAACATTCAGAGATAAATGCGCTCCAGGAGAGCGATGCCTTTCTCAATTTGAAGAAAAAAATAGAGAAAGCTCCGGCGTGCTGTAACATCCTAAATCCTTCAGACTTTAACATGTCATCTGTGCATGCTGCCACAAAGGAAGTAAATCAGGAAAATACAACGTCCTTAAATGACAATGTGTTTTTCGGAGAGAGAGAGAGAGAGAGAAACCAAAGTAAGCAGTTCTTATCTGTGGAGTCCGCTTGGACATGGCTCTGCACAGAGTAAAAGGGACAGCTGTTATTTCCTATTCAGCAGCAGGGTCCCGGGCCCGATAACGTCTAATAACGCGCCATAAATTAAATCTGTCGCATCAGTGCGCTCAACGACGGCGTCCGCTCAGATAAATAGCGAAGGTTCGATGTCTCAAAACCAGATTTTGGCTAGACCATTATGGGAGGCTGAAGTAATCATTTCTCTTTTTCATTGATTCGTTTAATAGGATTATTCATGAGGGGAGGGGGGGGGGGGTTCAGGTCTTGGTACTGGAGACACACAGAGAAAGACGCCGGCCTTTGTTCAGCTGCTGCAAAGCATACAACCATATTTCAATCAGGAGAGACCTTGTTGCACATATGCAATGATTTATTATACATGTGCATAATAGCAAATGTACAGCGTTACAAATATGTTAAAATGGCAGGGAAGACAGACATGTTCCCCACCGATGGAGCCCAGACACTGGTGATGGTAAAGAGGGAACTCAGAGACCGCATGCAGGACCTGACTGCTGGAAAGGAAGTCAGGAGGAAGGGGGGGGGGGGGGGGGGGTGTGAGGTTTGCATGAAAAGATAGCTGGTAGCAAGGAAAGAAGACATGTAAAGTAGGAAGTAATGCTGTGATTAGAGCTTGAGTTTCGTGGCTAATTCTGGTTGATTTACTGAAAAGTGAAGGCCTTAAACAGCTGAGTAGTTTTAGAAAGAGAGAGCTGTGATTGAAGTTGTTAGCAGTCTTCCTGAAGGAATTTGCGCTGAGCTTCATTAGTTCCTTCCCTCTTACACCTGATTTGTGTTACAGAAATGGAAGGGAGGACCCAAACGCAGAGATCAGACAGGCAGGAGGGCGTTTGACTAGGATTTATTGGGAAAAAGCAAAAGTCCAAACTTCACAGGGGAAAAACAGAGACAAGAGAGACAATTGACAAGGAAGTAAACTCCAAACAAACCTCAACACGCACACAGCCCACCAACACACAAACTCACACAACAAGAGACAATGGGAGCACAGACACTAAATACCAGGTAATGAGATAACGAGAGGCAAGGGGACAAAGGGCTGGGAGACAGGTGGAAGACATCAGGTGATCACAGGAGCGGGAAGACAAAGGAAGTACAACTAAAGACAAGAAAGCTCAGAAAACTAGGCTGTCAAAAAATAAAACAGGAAACAGAACATACACACACACACTCAAGTGAAACACAAGACAAACTACAACACACGACCGGGGGACAAAACTCGGACACAAGCACAAGGAGACAAGACAGAACCAAAATACCAAATAAGGAGGAACAATATACCCAAACCATGACAATTTGCGGTGTTAAGAGGTTTTTCTCACGTAGTCGTAGTAGTGCATAATGCAGCTTGGTATCTGTTACAAAGACCTGAGAGAGACACAGGTTCCCCTCAACTTGGTGGGCTTTAACCTTCATGTTGTCTTCGTGTTGTCCTCATGTTGTCCTCATGTTGTCTTCATGTTGTCCTCATGTTGTCTTCATGTTGTCCTCATGTTGTCTTCATGTTGTCCTCATGTTGTCCTCATGTTGTCTTCATGTTGTCCTCATGTTGTCTTCATGTTGTCCTCATGTTGGCCTCATGTTGTCCTCATGTTGTCTTCATGTTGTCCTCATGTTGTCCTCATGTTGTCCTCATGTTGTCTTCATGTTGTCTTCATGTTGTCTTCATGTTGTCCTCATGTTGTCCTCATGTTGTCCTCATGTTGTCTTCATGTTGTCCTCATGTTGTCTTCATGTTGTCCTCATGTTGTCTTTGTGTTGTCCTCATGTTGTCTTCATGTTGTCCTCATGTTGTCTTCATGTTGTCTTCATGTTGTCCCCATGTTGTCTTCATGTTGTCCTCATGTTGTCTTCATGTTGTCTTCATGTTGTCCCCATGTTGTCTTCATGTTGTCCCCATGTTGTCCTCATGTTACCCTCGTGTTGTCCCCATGTTGTCTTCATGTTGTCCCCATGTTGTCTCCATGTTGTCTTCATGTTGTCCCCATGTTGTCCCCATGTTGTCTTCATGTTGTCCCCATGTTGTCCTCATGTTACCCTCATGTTGTCCCCATGTTGTCTTCATGTTGTCCCCATGTTGTCTTCATGTTGTCTTCATGTTGTCCTCATGTTGTCCTCTTGTTGTCCTCATGTTGTCCTCATGTTGTCCTCATGTTGTCTTCATGTTGTCTTCATGTTGTCATCATGTTACCCTCATGTTGTCCCCATGTTGTCCTCATGTTGTCCTCATATTGTCCTCATGTGGTCCTCATGTTGCCCTCATGGTGTCCTCATGTTGTCCTCTTGTTGTCTTCATGTTGTCCTCTTGTTGTCCTCATGTTGTCCCCATGTTGTCCCCATGTTGTCCTATATCAATGTTCTTTTTAATTCCCCAAAATAACATGATTGATTCCACCCAACGCTCTTTGCCAAGTACAAATCTCTACTTAATTTTGGGGCGTCTTATTCAATTTTATAGCATTGTAAAACAAATGGAAGTGTTTTTGAAATAGTATTGACTAAAAGTTGACATATTCCAGTCTGTGATTATCATCAACATCCATTTCTTTAATTTTAGTCTAAACAATTCCTAATTTCAAACATTAGGTATAATTTTCTATAAATGAGGTTTACTGACCATAAATTCCCCAAATATCTGTAAAACCAAAGTTATTAAGTTAGTATTACACAGTTTTGAAAAGGTCAAAAAAGTGACATCCATTAAAAAGAAGCATAGAAAGTGTTGAAAAAAGGGACAAAAACATAAGAAAAAGTTAAAAACATCAACAAAAGTGTTAATTTTCAATTCTTTTGACGGGAAGACGAGACGAGGGTTAACTCAGCCGCTCAGTGACCCTTTTCTTTTTCCCTGGTAGCTTTCTACAGGATGTGAACGGGTGAACATCAGCTGTCACTGTCACATAGCTCAGATGTTATAAAGGAGCTATTCCCACACATCTTCTACTGATGTAGTTAAACCTGGAGGAGAAAAGATGCATCTTGAAGAGAGCAGATTTCCCTCCTTTTTTTCATGACTGCTGTTTGGGTGCATTTCCACTTGGCTTGTTTTTATGTGGAATAACTATCTGTTCCGCCCAACGTGCATTAAGTGGCTCAGGGAACGGAGTCGCAGGCTTCTGCTCGGGCCTCAGAAACTCTGTAAATGTGTGATGTGTGAAATGGGGCTTTCCAAAGCACAGAGGCGCTTCACTTGGCCAACACCCAGTTGCATCTAATTACTCAAAGCCTCATTTATAATGAAATATATATATATATATATATATATATATATATATATATATATATATATATATATATATATATATATATATATATATATATATATATATATGAATATGACTTATTATGCTGCCAAAGCACTAACATTACTGACGAGCACTCTCGCATCCACTGATGACTCTTCTAATTTAGCAATTTGCACTCAAACTAACTCATGTTACTAGGCTTTGTTTACGGTTTAATGGGTACAGAGTACAGCTAATTAAGTTTGAGTGATAATATCGAGAACATTATGTTGCCGCCTGGATCAAAGACAGCAACAAAAATGGGAGGTCCCACACCGATGTGTCAATCCAAAGGTAGTTTGTTAAGCACAAACTAACTGGACATTTTAAAGGTGCAATGAGCGATGTTAGGTGATGTCTCTTCTACGAGAAACGAGACCAGCTGTGTAGCTGGTGTCACGTGACCAGCCGGTGGATATCATACGTGTCATACATTTCCGTACGATGTCATACGAACCCATTCACGAGAACGCGTTGGAATGAAAGACATCTGTCGTGGCTGAAGTGTGTTGATAATTGAATTTTTGGTGTGATGTGTGTTGGATGGTGCAGCCAAAGCCAGTCTACACAAAAGCCTGTTCACTTCCTGTTTAGCCCCATTGTACCCAATGTGGTTGCAGTTCCACCATACGTCCACTGGGGGAGATCGCAGGCGAGTGCAAAATGAATGGGACTCTATGGAGCTAAATGGCTAAATTTGTCATTGAGAAATCTGAGATTTGATTGTAGGTTTTGCAAGTTCAACGTGGATTATAGGTTGAAAGTTGAATGACCGAGTCCTCATGTCCTTTAGATTTCTTACAGGTTGAGTCGTTGTTTCCCATAACGCTAGCGCTAGCATTCTGCTAATGAATGCTGATTGGTCATTGAAGGACTGATTACAACCAGAGATCCCGCTTAATGATATCCAAAACCGAGCCAGAATGTCTGAGTAAATATCTTTAAAACATTTAAAATTTTCCAGCGCTGTTTTGACAGGGAGAGCTGGGATGTCGATACCTCAGGAGAACAGAGGAAGTGACCTAGAGCTATATACACATTGATAGATAGATAGATAGATAGATAGATAGATAGATAGATAGATAGATAGATAGATATATGTGAAAATAAGAAACATTTACAACTTAACTGCTTAACTTAGCTGCTTTCACAGTACAGTGTAATTCATGCTTCTGCGTAAACTCTACGCTGTGGTCACGGACCAACGTAGGACCCTACGCCGTAGCCTGACGTGCACCTCTCAAAAAATATAACCACGCATCGTAAAAACAGGAGCTGAGCAAGACAGGCACAGTGAGAGGGGTCGTCAAAAACAACTGTTAGGAAGCATAAGGGCTAAAATAAAGAGAGAATACTCTGGGTATTTAATGTAATGGACTGGACTAAATGTGCATGTGTTTGACATCAATCATGGACTTCTAATCAATAGTTCTCACATTCAATTTGTGTCCCTAAAAGCATCATCTGCAGGCGACTGGGTCGGAGAACAGGCAGATCGAGCACTATAGAGATGTATATGTTAAATTCCCTTCCTTTAGTTGTTTTCTTCTCCTGGAGTTTCATAAATCTGATAGCATAGTTATCTCTTCTGCACACAGACCGCTGCATCAGACCTGTCAAGACAACCAAAGTCAAACCAGAGCAAGATCCTTCTCCCTCTGTCCTTATTTTCTTTGTCTCTTAAGTTACACTCAAAATAAAAAAGCCACTTAATCCATCTTCCCCTGCATAAAGGGCCTCTTTTCCAGGCAGCAGAGATGGTAAAGTACATAAGTCTGCGGCAACGAGTCAGCCGTATACCAAAGAACCATCTGTCTTCATCATTCTCCGGGCACAATTGATCTGCAGCACTCTGGAAAGTATTTCTTATGAAAAGTCTCATTTTTTAAGCGGCCCATTTAAAGTAGCAGGGGCCATAAATCACCCCGGAATCTGAGCAAATCCGAACGCTCCCCTACTGGAATCCATTATTTCTATTATATCAGCCTTAAGTGGACATAACAGCTTGATCTAGTATCGATCTGAGCGTGTGCGATGGTCATCCCATCCAATCCCGCCCTGATATCTGAGATGCTGCGTGACGGACCTCGCATCTGCTCTCACTTTAAATAATCACAGAGGAGAGTCTGCATGCTAGCTCGGCTAACTCCTTCCTCATTAGAAAGCAATGAATAACGTGTGTGTGTGTGTGTGTGTGTGTGTGTGTATATAAGGTCTAATCCTGGCTAATACTCTGTTTAATACCAGAGAACTTCAGCGAGCTGGCAGCCCTGGTAATTAAGTGAGCAGCAGTCTGTTCTGATGGCTCTCATGCAGACGGGCATAAATTATTGAAGTGCCGTTAAAATAAATAATGAAGTGGATTGCAGCATTTTGGATGTGGGCGGGAGGTTAAATTATTCATGAGCTCAATATTTGTAAGTGTAATAGGAAGTAAGTGTGGTGGGTTTTAAGCTGAGAGGAAATAAATCCCCAAACCTACACTATTAGCCAGCTTTAATTTAATAGGAAAAAAAACCTCCAGAGTCAAAGTCGTCAGCAAATATCAGAGGGAAATATAGAATCAATGCCCTGGCCTCCAAGGTATGGTTTATTAGTCATAACTATTGATGATGCTTGACAGTTTTATCTCCATCTGCTTGGGCATGGCTGACCTTTGACACTTAAAGCTGGGATTGGCCTCAGAGATCTGATCCTGGAGGGTAAGGGTCTGTAGCCGGATCACGGGACATCACTAGCAATGAACCAATTTACCAATGAAGCTGCTATGACATAGGTACACTATGACATTGTGGCTAAAGCCCCCCAAAAACGGCTTTTCAGGATCTCAAGCATCTTTCTGAGAGGACTAACACACGGGGCTGCTGGGGCTCAGTGACAGAGCGGTTCGATCCCTGGCCCTGCAGTCCCATCAAAGTGTTTTTTGCGCAAGAGCGGTTGCCTGCCAATCGGAAGGTTGGTGGTTCAATCCCTGGCCCTGCAGTCCCATGTCAAAGGGCAAGACACTGAACCCCGAGTTTCCCCCGATGTGTATGCGCATCTGATGAGCAGCCTCGGCCAAAGAGTATTTTAGATAAATGGTTCTTTGAGTAGTTGTTAAGACTAGAAATATATAAATAAAGCCCATTTACAGGTCACGGCATAACCCACCCTGGAAACTGGCTCTTCTGTCTAGATCCTCCAACAGAATTTGGTTTTGCTCGCAAATATGATAATATAGTAGTAGTTTAATTAGTAAAGAATTTAAATGAAAAAATGTACACACATTCATGCATGCATATAAACTGTATAATTAAAATGACAGATAAATAAGGTCATGTACTTCTCAGCCAATCTTCCAAAATGATTGAAAGTCATTCCAACAACAAAATTCCCATGTTCAAAAAGAAGCAGAAAGAAGTTCATAAACAACTTATCAGGTTTCTTTACTTTTATCCTTTAGTAAATACAAAATCTTTTTATGATGGCCAGCCCGTTCCTTTGTCCTTTGTCAGCCGGTGCAGGGCCCAAAGGCCTCGCCACAAGGTTTTTAGTTCATTCGGTTAACATTTTAGGACTTAGACATAATAACATTAGCTTGAATGGGAGATATCACAACAGAACAAAAGATATCTTTCTGAATAACTGAGTCTCTGTCAAACAGCCAGCCTCACTCTAATCCTCTGAGCCTCCCACATATCACTGGACAACCCAATACTGAGATGTGAGAAGACCAACAAAAAAAAACTCAACCATGGAGAAAAGACTCGAGTAGGCCTATGCTTTGATAAAAGCAACCTGTCCATCACTAGACCTCGATCAGACCAAATCAATTAGGGAATCTCAATGCTTATAAGGAAGTCGGATGAAGCACTTGTGCTATGTAATTGAACTAAACACGTGAAATGACATTCACAGTTGTGGTATCCCAGGTCCAAATAGAAACCAGGAAAGAAAACTGGGAATAAATCAATCTAAAAAGCAATCAGAGAATCAAAAAGTAAGAAATGAAAGGGATGAAAACATATCCAGAGTGCTGTCCTCCTTATTACTGTCAAACACATCCATAAACTCCATCTATAATGCGTACAATGCTTTATAAGAAATCCACACATAGACTCAAGGCTGTGAAGACTTTAATATGTAAATCCAATAAAGGTTTCTTTGTCGCTCCCTCTTGGCGAGTGTACCTGTTCAATACTCAGAAACAGCGTGAGAACAATCCATGAACTACTAATACAACATTTAAATAAGAGTGCTTTCATAGTGTTTGGAGGTGTATTTGATTGGTTTCCACCTTGCTTTCAGTCTTCATCCTGAACCAGGCTCAACACTTAATTTAACCCATTCTGCTCTTCAGGAAGCAAAGGTCCTTTGAGAACTTTCTCCAGCTACTTCGGTTTTGGGCGGTCTTCTCTGCTTCTATCCAGGATAATATTGCTTCTGCCTCCACAGACCTTCTTCTCCAGCTCTTCCCGGGTCTACCTGGCTTTCTCTTCCCTTGTGGGTTTCAGACTAAAGCCTGTCTGGTCGTGCTAGAGAAGGTTAGTCTATATCCCAGACGTTCCACTTCTAGGATTGCGCCAGTCCAACCCAAAATTTCACCGGCTGTCATTTCTTTTCGGCCTGATGTCTTCCTCTTTCTTTGTTTTGGCCTTCTTAACTCTGATGGATGAATGAGGACTATGGTTACCCGGTCCTCAGATCTCTGCTGGGTAAATCCAGACAGCTAGCTAGACCATCCGTCCAATCTGAGTTTTATAATTTTATAACTAAACCAAGCTCCCTCCCGAGGCTGTTTTGCAGAGACACCATGAAGCCATCTGGTGGTTAGCACCACCCGAGACCGTTGGGATTGGTTTATAGAAATGCCAATAAACCAGAGCAGGTTTTTTTCGCATCTAGGAATGCCGTGTGGACTAACCAGACCTTTCTCCACAGCGCCGTGGAGGAAGGTCTGGCAATGCGAGACTACTTCAGGGCATGCCTCTCCAAATTCAACCCCATTGACCAAGTCGTAAGGGGTGGAAACTGGCACTGGTATGGAACTGCCAGGCAGGGTGAGGTATGGCCGCTATGGTGACCATGATGGCCAGCCTGGGTCTAGCCGGAAACATGGCGGCTAAACATGAAATATCACTGAGTTCGAAGACAAAGGAGAACATTTTGTGTTTCTTTAACATTCAAATACAAGTCGTATTTGAGTGAAATCATGCTGGAATTAGATTTTTGTTTATGGGAAACTGCCTACAACATTACCCAATGCAGAATGTATGACACACACACACACACACACACACAGGCAGGTTACTTCCTGTCAGTAATGGCCTCCTGCCTCCCTCCTCCGTCTCATCTATAAATAGGCTGAAACGGAGCGTGAAATGAAAAGCAAGAGAACAGCATGAAATGGGACTGAAGTTGGGAAAATGGACATATTTATCCTTTTGTTTTTGAAGAATGCCCCAGAAGTAATGGCACAATTTTTACATAAAGCCATGCAATCTTCACAAACACTGCTGATAGTACGCTTATTTCCAACGCCGTGCTCTTGTTTTATTCCCGTGTAATAATGGATCATTGTCAGAGACGGAGGTCTGCTGTTGTTTCAGTCTGATATGTAGATGTGAACATGGGGAGAAAATAAGAAGAATTACCCATTGAAACAAACAAAACGCTGAACTCTTTTACTCACTGGTCCACAGTGAGAGTTAGTGTTTTAGCAAATGGCATTTTATTTCTTGCATTTAGTTTTTGGTTAAATGCTCGCACTAAAAGTCTTTAAGCAGTGGTTTTCAAAGTGGGCCCGGGAGACCCCCAGGGGTCCTTGAGGGGGTTCCAGGGGCTCCCCAGCAAAATGGAGAATACCTTAATTTAGCAACACAATAACAGAACGGATAACTATTTTGAACATGTGTTTCATACACGTTCTGTATTGATTATCTAATATTTTATCATTTACAAACATAAACACAAATCAGACAGAGCATCCACAGTTTTTTTAATCTTATAAAAACAGCATCAGATTTTTTTTACAGCAGGTTGTGACTCTGTGATTGGCCCGTGCAATTAGTGTATGATTCTGATTGGTTTAGCAGGAAGGTGAACGCCTCCATCAGCTGACTCCATTCAGGAGGAGAGCATTGATTCAATGTGGTCTTCCCGAAAGAATTCACGCTGAGCTACATTAAATCAGGAGAGTAGTTGTAGATATGTGACAGTTATGCACATCAAAACAGTACATTTATTAAGATAACAGCTAAATTAATTTAGGAGTGCACTGATTAAAAGTTAGGTCTTCCTGAATGAATTCACGCTGAGCTACATTTGTCATTTTTGACACGTCACAGACGAAAGGATACATCCAAAACATAAGTAATTGATAGTAAATTAACACTTGCATTACCTGCAGCCCTGCTTTGACACCCAGAACCTTTTGATTTACTCTCATCTGTCATTTATCATAACATCCTTTGGCTACACTCAGCCAAGCCCACCAAATGCACCATGGGAAAGTTCATCCGCACAAGGTTACCGCACGATTGATCTTACACAACATGTATTGTGTGTGATCAAGCGCTCAATAGAGCCGCAGCAGCCTCACACAAAGTACACCGGTTTATTCTGCAAATAACCCGACTGCAGCATCACACACAGGGGTCCTGAGAGGTGTGTGTGTTTGTTTGTTTGTTTGCATGTCAGCGTGCGTGTGTGGACACAATTAAAACGTCCTCTTGGCGGCGAGTGCCAATGCATCAACCTGATGACAGTGGACAGGCTGTTTGCTTTCGCTGCCGCTGATATCAAGCTTAATGATGTTGTCCTTCATTGCGGTTGCCGCGGCTGACCTGCCCATCACTGATGCGTGGCAGCCGGATTTCAATTGAGAGGTGTGTGTGTGTGTGTGTGCGTGTGTGTGTGTGTGTGTTCAGGCAGCTTGAACCGGGTCGGATGCCGAGGTGTAAAGATGCCAGCAGGGATTTGTGTAACCTAGCAGCTAGAAACAGATCATAGTGTGTTTGACAAGCAGAGATGCAAGAGTGGATGATGCAGGACGCCACAGGAAATAAAAAATAAATAAAAAGACCGTTCAAATACTGTAAAGGCGTGGTTAGCGCAACTCTCCGATGTGGAGAAAAAAAGCCTGCAGGAGCTGCAGTTCATAAAACAGTCTCTTTAATGAGATAAAGGTGCTCCCAGTCAGTGTTCAGAGTTAGAGGAAGAGATCCTGTAACTGCTGGATCTTCCTCCAGTGCAGCCTCGTCGATGGTTCAGGATGCTCTCATGAACCACTGGTACATCGCTATGAAAGCAAAGCACTGTAATCTGTGTGAAATCCACGTATTTATTGCTGCTTGCACCACATTACCTACCGCTGTAAAAGAGGAGGAGGTCAGGGTGGATGTTTGGAGTTCATGTCCTGGAAAGAAGTTCACCCTTGTGTTGTCTTCCCGTCAACCATGACACCTCATTATCGCTTTTTCCAACATTTTTTGTCACTTTTTTAATGTTGTGGGTGCTGAATTTTATGTAATTTCCCGAAGTTATTTGATAGTTCTAATGTTGACATTTTCAGAGCTTATTTCAAAGGCCCACTGATTATGGGTCAAATTTGACTCCAATGAAAACATGAGGGCTAAGGGGATAACACACCACTTAAAGGGGGCTGTGATTTAGGGCGTTTTCACACCGACAGCCTTTAGTTTGGTTAAATCAAACTAGAGGTTGTTTAAGCCTTTGTTTCAGAGCAACAATTGCAAAGCTTTTAGAGAGAGAGCTTTTAGAGTTGTGTGGAGCTGATAGTCTTAGTTTGCATCATTTGGCAACGGATGTTCATTAATATATATTTAAAAAGAAATAGTAACGCACTTAAACTTTATCTAGTTTTTTTGGAGTCTAAACATAACTGGCAGTCACCTTTTCTCAGCTTAAAACTTAACTGTCATGTGACTGGTCGGCTAAGCTTTGTCCTGTGAACGGTCGCCATAATTTCGTAGGATATCATCTGAAACCGTTCATGATACCTGTATTTATATTCTGTGCCGTGCACGGTCACGGGAGGCTTGTACGCTGTGGACGCTCCCACAGTTTGGTTGTTTTGATTTCCTCACTGGGAAGACAGGAACTATAACTATAACACTATAGCTTTAATAAATGGTAATGAGTTTGTGTGTATTAAGCTTGGCTTGTGTGTGTGTAGTTGTCATTTTGGTATGATTCTGCAGAAAATCAAAAATGCTGCATTCAAAGAAACAATCCTGGACCCGGCTAATTCGTAAACCGTGGCCACGGCCCTGCCGGAGTGTGGGTGTAATTCTGCTGCGTTCACCTCTCAGACTGAAGAAAAATGACTTGAAACGGATTGTTGATAAATGTGTGTGTGTGTGTGTGTGTGTGTGTAGATGTCTCTTGATGTATAGTCAGAATAACTGGCCCTGAATGATTCTTTCTTTCATTACACTAATGGCCCAGCAGCAGAGTGGATGCACAGTGCAGTCTGTGATGCACAGAGAGAGCGAGAGGAAAGGAAATGATTGTTTTCAGCAGGGTTTTGGATACAGGTGGGAAAAGGGCAAACTCTCAGCTGGTGACGTTCATCAAGCGCTGTTGTAAAGGTCAGGTCGTGTCTCTCGACGTGGACCCACACCCAAAGGCGTGTTTACCCCCGCTGGGCGCCCCCCCCACCTATCCTCCACTACTATGCAAACCCTTTTTTTATGATATATAAATATATATCTATTTTTTTTAAGATTCTTTTTTTGCTAGGGGTTGTTTTGTTTCTTCATTTCAGAGGCTTGATACGTTGACATGGCTGCACTGGTTTGGGTTAAAAGAAACATTTTAAACTGTTTTTTGGAGCCACTTTGCTTTATCAAATTTACAGTTATGCTTATTATCAGTTGAAATGTCTTGTTGTTATTTTGCTCATCATTGCCATTACTGTGATATTTGATAGAATATGAAATCGGATCGTGTGATACGAGAGACGCATGACAGACATCTTTAACTTATGACGGGTTAGTCTCGCATTGCCAAGACCTTCCTCCACAGCCCGGCAAAGAAAGGTCTGCTTAGTCCAAGCAATATTCAGGGATGGAAGAAAAATGTGCTCTGTTTACTTTTTTTTTTAAACCAATCAAAATTGTCTTGGGCGGGGCTAAGCGCCGGACGATGCAGCGGTGCCGCTGCAAACATGTGTACGTTGAAAAGTAGTTTTAGTCATGGAACCGAAAACTTGGACTGGACAGATAGTCTAGCTAGCTGTCTGGATTTACCCTGCAGAGATCTGAGGACCAGGTAACCATAGTCCTCAGATTGGACAGATAGTCTAGCTAGCTGTCTGGATTTACCTTGCAGAGATCTGAGGACCAGGTAACAGTCCTCATAAACCCAACACCGCAGGTTAAAACACCAACACAGAGAAAGAGAAAGGTGACGGACACCCAGTGGAATTTTGCACCTGAACAATCCCGGAAATGAAATGTCGTCGAAATAGCCTAGTGTGTAAGTGACTGATGGGAACAAAAATCTTTGAAATTGGTCCAGTATTAAGCGAGCACGCTGGGTCCGGCAGCCGTGAACTGGGCTAAAGTACTGTTGTTCCCACAGACGAGCTCAGATTATTATGCTAGAGGTCTGACAACATTATGGAAATTCCTACAGAGATAGACTTTTATTACCTTCTTTGTACAACCAAAAACAGCTCGGAGATGGCTAAACCCAAAAGACTGCATTTAAATAAACAATCCTTTTACCGCCTATAGAGCCGTGTCAAATATTGTTGTGTAGTGATTGTCGAATCTAGCTTCGTGAACCAGTGTCTTTATTTTCTGAGCCCACTAGATGGCGCTCTCTGTTCTGTATTGCATTGCATTAGGCCTTTGTCTTTTTGTGTTTTTTTTTGGCACAAAAAAATGGGCAGTCGAAATAAGCGCTGAAAATGTCAACAATAAAAATATCAAATAACTTAGGCAAAAACTTTTTTTTTTTCAAGGTTAACAGGAAGACAACACAAGGGTTAAACCCAAGACCGCCACCTAGTGGGCTCGGAAAATAAAGACACTGGATCACTAACCATCAGTCACTTAGACATAAAAACTTAGCAAAATAGGCTCAAGGTTTAAAGAGTAACCCTCTAATTCAGCTTGAGTTGGATTCAGTCAAATTCCACTGCGTCCAGGCGGAGTTGAACGATTGTGACTTTGCCCCTGTAGGACATCTGATAAAGCATGGACCCTCCTGCCCCTACCTGACGTCGTTAATACCTGTCGGTGCCGGCTGCTGTTTCTCTTTGCCTACATCATGTTCTGCCCGCTCAGCAGAAAGTCCACGACAAACATTTACATGATGAATCATGTCGCTGGGAGGTAAGTGGGGCAGCGGCCCAGAGTAGTGATGTGTCACTGGCTCTCGGTGAGCCGCGGTCCGACCGCTGACCTCCACATTAGCCCGGATAAGCCTTGACTTGTTCCTGGCTGGAGAACGAGCAGAGCTGTCCAAATATAGAAGATATGTATGCATAATTAAATCTACATGTAAATAGATAAATGTCGAGAAACAATTCTACAATACCTGCATTCAAATGCCTTTCAACATCTCGAAGAAGTCATTTGTTTGCTTAGTCAGATTCAACTAGATCTCTATTGTTCTCTTTGTTTCAGCTGCATGATTTAATGCAACATGTTTGTTCAGTCAATGAGAATGATACAGACTGTTATGAATCATAGATTAGGACCATTTTTGGTCATATTTTGACACTGGCTATTGTGGGTGTGTGAGTGGTCGAGCAAACATAATCACACCAGTTTTTAATTTGCAGAAAGACCACCTACATACCATTGTCCTGAAAGGATAATTATGGATACAATATGCTTCTAATTGTCCAAGTTTTGGCCATTGTTTTTATGATATGAAAGATTGTGTGCATGCATGTACAACTACGGTAAGTACTTTAGGTCGAACCAGGAATTCAGTATGTAAACTATAACAGATTTTTTTATAACAGACAGACAAGTTGAAATTTATGGTCTAATCGTTCTGATTGTCCGACTGCTTGCATTACCGGTAACGGCCCCAGTGGACTTCTCCCACTTATGAATCCAAACAATTAAAATGATACATCAGTGGTGGAAGACAGATATTTTAAGTAAGTAAGTAAACATAGCAATACTACAATGTAAAAATAGTCTGTTACAAGTAAAAGTCCTGTGGCTGTAATGTTTCAGACTCTGATGAAGACCTAGGGCCCTGTCTTGCACCTGGCGCAACGCGAAGCCCGATGCAAGACTTGTCCTTGCTAGTTTCAAGCTATAGTGCGTAGTTTCACCTAATAATGCCTCTAAGTTCGTGCACAGCGCACACACACACACACACACATATGTGCAGTGGTCCATCAATATGCAAAAGATTAAAAATGAATCTATTAGAACGTGAACTAGTATTATGACATGATCTGCTCTTGACCTTTCACTTTATGCACAAGCAAATCAGTTTCTTCTGTCCTTCCTGCTTAGCATATCTGCTACTTTAATAGCAATGGTCGAACACGCCTGGCTTTTAACCCCAACGTCTCCTTCCAGGTAGCACTGCAACTATTGACTTCAAGGCAACCAACCCCTACCCTAACCTTAACTGAACCCTAACCTGAACTGAACCCTAACCTTAACCCAACCCTTACCCTAACTCAACCCAACCCTAATCTTAACCCAACCCTAACCCTAACCCCTTAACCCAACCCTAACCCTAACCTTAACCCAACCCTAACCGTAACCCAACCCTAACCCAACCCTAACCCAACCCTAACCTTAACCCAACCCTAACCCAACCCTAACTCAACCCAACCCTAATCTTAACCCAACCCTAACCCAACCCTAACCCAACCCTAACCCAACCCTAACCTTAACCCTAACTCAACCCAACCCTAACCTTAACCCCTTGTGCCCGTGCCTCTTGCAGCGCCCATACAGGGCACTGCGTTCTACCATAACCTTAACCCAACCCTAACCCTAACTCAACCCAACCCTAATCTTAACCCAACCCTAACCCAACCCTAACCCAACCCTAACCCAACCCTAACCTTAACCCTAACTCAACCCAACCCTAACCTTAACCCCTTGTGCCCGTGCCTCTTGCAGCGCCCATACAGGGCACTGCGTTCTACCATAACCTTAACTCAACCCTAACCCTAACCTTTACTCAACCCAACCCGTGGGGTTTTAGCCGTTAATGTCTTTGTAGGAGATATGAACCCATCTGTTTCCAGTAAATGTTTTCACTGTCCTGTATTGTTTTTCAGAATGTGGACGACTTGAATCTCTGTTTGAAGTGTTAGAAGTTCACGTCAGGAAGTTTCAGTCTATGACCACTTACTTGTTTGGTGCTGGAAATAAATGCAAAATGGCCACTACTTATGTTAATAGAATCTGCTCGGTAGTGGAAGATAAATGATCTTTCAGTCCTGTTTTTGCATGGGTAACAGCATCGCATTTACTTAAAAAATGAAGTAAGTTAGAGATGTTTTTAATGGAATGAAGTATTTATGATGCAGTTTAAATAAAATGATTCAAATTTCAGGTTTTTAAATATGTCAAATCTGTCTCAGCAGCTCATGTCATTTTAATTCCTCTGAAAGACATGTCCATTTAACTTGAGTATTTTAGAGACTTTTCTGATTGCTGAGCCAAGAAATAGGTGAAGCTGAAATCAGTCAGCGTACAGGGTGTTGATATGTAAGATCTAACAACAACGCCTGTTTTTCCCTTGACCCTTTTTATACAGTAAAAATGTTAAATTACATTTCTTTCTTAACTTCTGGCATGGTTAACCTCATCGTGGACCCTCCATTTCTTCGTCTCCGGTGTGTGGTTTACGCTGCTTGTGTCTCTGCAGCCGACACACGAGGCTGAAAAACCGCCGACTACCCAATCAAACATTCCTGAGTCCTTCTGACCAGTATAAAAAGCCTTTTGTACACAGTCCTTTCCTCCAAAAAGCTAATTAAGCCCAAACTGTGTGTACTCCTCTGCACAGCCCACAGCATGGATTTCCAGTTGCATTTAAGAGCAGTTATGACTTCATGATTTTAAAGCCAGTACGGGACCTGTAGAAAGTGTTTTGCAACTACTTATTTCCAAAGTGCCCGGTTTCTTTGTGGTAAACGCCTGAGAGTACGTGTCCATGTACACGCCCCGTTGCACACTAGTGGGCTCGTCTCCAGTTTCTCTTCACTGGACAACAGACGAGCAAAGAGGACCGTCTACACCCGCCTACAACCACGATGGAAGCAGCTGATTGGACGAACGCGTCACGTGGGTCTGGCTGCTCCCGGATTTAAAAACCAACCATAATGGTGGAATACTCTTATTTACTGCAGTGAGAAATACGCCATAATCCCTGTATGTCAGATCAACAGAAGTCAGCTTTGAGGAGGCGTTGAGTTGGGTCGGCCCTTCCTCATTTGCATAAAATAGCGGGATTAAACCGGGCCGGCTGCGTCGAGGATTACACCTCGGTATATGGTCGGCAGCTCTTCTAACTGAGCTATTCAACCGCCCAAGCAGGATTGAACTTTATGCAAATGAGGATCAGGCAACCCAACGCCCCGCGAAATGATTGGGAAGTGGAAAAATGGACGCTGGAGGCTGCATGTTCCACACGTTGAAAAATAATACATTTTGTTATGCACTTTATACTTTAACACATTTTAAAGTGCTACGAATTTAATATGTAGAAGTGATATATACTAGGACAAGTACCCAATCAAGGGTTAAATTGAGATTTTTGGGGGATTTGTTATGTGGGGGGTGGGGGGGACACTGCCAAGGGAGATCCGGGGGCAGCCCCCTGGAAATAGGAAAAAAACAACATTAAATGACACTTTCTAGAATTCTTTTTGCAAGAAATGGAGAAATTGAGTCTTACATGATGTGTATACTGCAAAGGCGAGGACCTTGTGTGTGTGTGTGTGTGTACCCACTGTCATCTTCCTTGTTCAATAACTGAATAAAGCTGCATTTGATCTAAATGTTTTTGGACTCGTCATGTGTGCAGTCTCCTCGGTCAGTTCTGTTCGTGATTGCTGGACATCAAGCAGATGTCCCCCAGTTCTCAGAGGTTTGTTGGAGTCGGAGGATGAAGACCTCAGTCAGCAGGTGTTTTGGTGGCCCTTGTGGCCCGACTGTAGCTCTCTCTCTCTCTCTCTCTCTCTCTCTCTCTCTCTCTGTATTTTTAACATGTAGGCCGCTGCACCCATTCAGTCTGATGAGTGAGCCTTCCCACTGTGATTTAGCACACAGGGCTTTGTGCCGGGAGTGCAGGAGGGGGCTCAGCCTCCTTTATCAACGTTACTTTCAAAGCCTCAAACTGCTTGCTCAGCGGATTCAGGCGGCAACGGTGGCGGCAGAGTTGTGTTCTTTTAGCGTTTCTTCTCAGCTGGCCTCCCCCCCTGCCCACCCCTCCCTTTGCCACCTCAGCAGTCTGTCTGCAGGCCTGCAGACCGGAGCACCATCGCCACTCTCTGTAACATCTCTCTAAAGCTCATGAAGCACTCTTGAGAGTCACCAGGGCCCGAAAACAACACAACATCAGATTTTCCACTTCCTGTGCACGTGATTGACAGGCGCCGGCGGCGGAAAGGGCTGACATGTTGGACGCAGCGGACCATGGAGTGTTTTTCTCCAGCCTGTGTTGGCACTTGGGGCCGCCGTGATTTTGTTCAGGACAGCGGAGCAGAACTGATGACTGCGGCTTGCCAAAAAAACGTCCATCGCTGTTTCTCCCCGGGGGGCGATTTGTTTGTCATGCTGGAGGGTTATGGACAGCAGCAGCTACAGGAGAGCAGCACTGAGCGCACACGTAATATAAACATAACGCGGATCATTTCTTCTCACTGATGACGAGACTCACTCCCCGCGGGAATCAGTCCGGGATAAAAATAATGAAAACTTTATCTGAACTGCTCCATTTATGTTAATGAACAGAGACGGCGAAAGTACTCACTTCCCATACTTGTGTTTAGAAGTACTGATGCAACTTCTTTACTCAAGTAAAAAGTCACAAAGTACAGGCTTGGACACGTACTTAAAGTATAAAGTAGCCTTGCGATTGACCACTTTTTATACAAAGCTACCTGGAACACACATGTTACTAGAGAGCACGCTGAGGAACTTCAGTGGACTTTAAAAAAGGCTCTTTAGACACCAATTGGTACATTTTAAATGGATGTCTGCCATTAGGCCTAAAACATCCCATATATGATTATTGAGACAGATACTGGGACTCACAGATCCAGTTTCTCTTTCTTAATCTTCCCCTTCACATTTAACAGAATCTACATGTATGGGCGTGTGCTCAAACATGGCTTTCGGAAAGAAAATAAAGGATAAAATATGAATCAGTAAACAGACATTAATTAAGAAGTTCCCCATTGTTATAGAGATATGCATCGGTCTACTAGCTCAAACATCTCTCTCAGATAAGGCCGAGGATGATGGGAATCTGTTGAGTCACCGAGTCATCTTCTCTCCTTTGATGCTTTATTACAATCAACAGTACAAATATGGGCGTGGGTAGCTCTGCTATGGCTGTATGTGTGAGTGTGTGTGAGTGTGTGTGTGTGTGTGTGTGTGTGTGGTAATTAAAGAAATAAATAACATTGTACAGGCCTCCATACACAATGCATATGCTAGCAAAAACAATAAACACATATATAGTCAATTATATTGACTATAATGAAAGGAATGGATGTTGATGATCATCACAGACTGGAATATGTAAACTTTTACTCAATATTATTTTAACAACTCTTCAAATTCCCAGCATTTGAAAAGAAATTGAATAAGATGCCCCAAAATTCATGAAAGTAGAGATGTGTACATGGCAAAGAGCGTTATGTGGAATCAATCATGTTATTTTGGGGAATTAAAAAGAACATTGATATAGGAAGATGGGTCAACATGAGGGTTAATGCAGTGTAGCCTAACTGTAAATAATGCCCCTAAAATACAAACGTGAGCGAGCGCGCTCAACAATCGCCATCAAATCGAATCAACAGCCAGGTGTAATCAGGCTAACAGGGGAAGAACACAAACAACAGAATCACTAGCTAACTTACTTTAAATGTGCCAGAACTACAGACCAATACAAAGACACACACACACACACACACACACACACACAATCTCAACTGATCCCAAGCGTTGCTAATTCACGCAATGGGTGTGAGAACGTTGTTTCCCCCC
This sequence comes from Etheostoma cragini, assembly GCF_013103735.1. Classification (NCBI taxonomy): domain Eukaryota; kingdom Metazoa; phylum Chordata; class Actinopteri; order Perciformes; family Percidae; genus Etheostoma; species Etheostoma cragini. The sequence goes on from NC_048416.1 coordinate 28,215,700, forward strand.
CTCCCGCCCGTGATTTAACCATCTTTTTAGCTTCCCGTGTCCTGCTGGCTTCGGGTCTGTAGACCGGAAGCGACAGAGTCCACGCATCCGGACTGAGAAGAACTACGATGGCGATCATCTGCAGCCACTAGAGTCTGCACACATTCGTCTTAAGCTTCACAGTCACCTGCTTCCTTTCAAGCCATTCCCACTTCACCTGCACACTTAGCTCACATGTATATGGAGACCTGGAGAGAGGCAGAGAGAGAGGAGGGCAGAGGGAGAGATTTCCTTTGAAGCGGGAGCTTGGAAGGCAAACCAGCGCTAGTTTCACTCCCGTCTCCATAACAGCGAGTCACTGGGGTCTGTTTTACGCTTCAGGCCACATCAAGCAACTTGACGGAGGAGTGGTGAGTGGTGGGCACTTCACCGACTCCTGCTCGCTCTGATTTATCTGTTTATTCACCAGCCCCCC
>NC_048416.1:28216253-28222204 GCF_013103735.1 Etheostoma cragini
CTTTAGCGTCATGTAACACACGCTTGGTCGTCTCCTTTAGCGTCATGTAACACACGCTTGGTCGTCTCCTTTAGCGTCCTATAACACACGCTTGGTCGTCTCCTTTAGCGTCATGTAACACACGCTTGGTTGTCTCCTTTAGCGTCATGTAACACGCGTGTGGTCGTCTCTTTTAGCGTCATGTAACACACGCTTGGTCGTCTCCTTTAGCGTCATGTAACACGCGCTTGGTTGTCTTCTTTAGCTTCATATAACAAGCTTAGTCGAGAGTAGTAGCGTCCCTTTGGACGCATGTGGGACATGATCCCCACTCTCCAGGGTGACATTCCTGTATAACACGCTTGGTCGTCTCCTTTAGCGTCACGTAACACGCGTGTGGTCGTTTCTTTTAGCTTCATGTAACACACGCTTGGTCAGAGGTGCCACTGGGTCTAAAAACCATAACCTCAGTTTTACTCTCGTTAAAGTTTAAAAAATGTAAGGCCATCCAGTCTTTAATATCATTAAAACAGTCAACTAATCTTGCTAAATAACTACCATCATTTCTCTTGATGGGCAGGTAGATTTGCGAATCATCTGCATAAAGATGGAAGCTGATGTTGTGTCTTTTTAAGATACATCCAAGGGGAAGCAGATAGAGTGAAAAAAGAATTGGCCCGAGAATCGAACCCTGTGGAACTCCACATGTGAGGGGCACGGAAGGTGAAATAGAGCCACCAAAACTGACTCTAAAATCTCTGTCCGACAAGTATGACCTAAACCACTCCAAGGCAGTGCCCCTAATCCCCACGTCATGCTCGAGGCGAGAAATAAGGATGCTGTGGTCAACTGTGTCAAATGCCGCTGTAAGATCTAAAAGAATAAGAATTACATAATCTCCAGAATCAGTTGAGATTAAAAGATCGTTAAAAACTCTTAAAAGTGCAGATTGGAACACCTCAAGAACACCATGTGTATCTAAAAACGACTGTAACTGTAAAAGAACTGCTTTCTCTAAAATCTTCGAGAGAAAAGGGATTTTAGAGATAGGGCGATAGTTTGAAGGTGCAGATGTGTCCAAATTGTTTTTTTTGAGGAGTGGCTGCACCACTGCTTGTTTAAAAAAGGCTGGTACAGAACCTGAAGTAAGGCTGCTGTTTATAATTTCTTGGATGCTAGGTCCAATAGTGTCCCACACCTCTTTAAAAAGGCAAGGCGGGACAATATCAGTGGGACAAACTGAGGGTTTCAAATGTGTAACTATATTTTTGATTTCCTGTTCAACATGAAACTGTCTGACTTTACCGCAGCTTTTTGTCACCGCCCCCCCGGCTGCTCTCATCCACTTTACAGGCGCAGTTCATCTCTAACGAGCCTAATGAGTAGACAGGGCAGCGCAGCGTGCAACTTTGGAGGCGGGCTTTAGGCTACCCACCCAATCAGAAGTCAACAAAGCCACTCATGATTTTTGTGCTGTTTTTATCATTGGCTGAACACATTTTCTGAGTCTTCTTTGGGTGAGCTGAGCCCATTCTTGCCCCTTGCTGTCACTGGCTTAAGTAATGGACAGAATTGATTGGCTCTTGATAGGCTCCTCATCTTCATCGGCCCCGGGGCTAAAGCCCTGCTAAGCCTGTGCAACAAGGCGTCCTTGGCTGCAGGACTAATGCTCCACGAGATTTTTTAATCGACTGAGATAAGAAGAAGGCTAAATTGTCAGTGTATGGAGCACAACTAGACAGAGCTAACAGTGGCTGACCTCTTTTTGAATAACTCTGGTTCTGAAAGTGATTTTTCCCATTTCATATCTCCATTGATGTTTTTAGAAAATGCATTTACAAAAGGTTTTGAGCCTGGAACCGAGCCAACCAGCTTCGAGATGACTCCTGACCATCAAACACTCCATTCCAACAACAAACAAGTAAAAAAAGGCACAAAAAGGTAAAAGACTGTGTACATAAACAATCACAGACTTCAATGGTAGCAGCTCGCTATAGCCGCTGGTTAGTTAAACCTTTCCATGGCAACGAGTTCCACCAATCAGAGTCGTCCTAACCCTAACCCTCATATGTAAAATGAGCATATGCGTATATGACTCTAAATGGTGTTTTAATTGACGGTCCTGATATGAGTCTTGTTAGTGTTTCCGCATGTCTGTCTGTCTTGTTGTGTATTTACGTTGAAGAAACACGAGGGTGAACGAGGTGGATTGGGAACATCTGCAAGTAGGCGCAGATGTTCAAGATGAACCCTGACCCTCGAGGAAATCTAACCCTCGACCGCAGCCCCATCTTTAGAGATGTTTCTTCCTCCACATCCTGCAGACATTATCGCCTCTGAATGTCTGAATGTGCGAGGGCGAGCTCAGCCACATTCAATTACTCACACAACCAGACGGCGAGCGTCGACACGCCGCCGTTTCTCCACAACTTGTCAATCGAATCCCAAAGGTACACCCGACGCCATCTTTGTTGTTCTGACAGAGTACATCCTCGGGGCCGGGAGATAACACCGTGGCTGCTTTCCCGCTTGTGGAAAACACATGTTAAACCCCGAGGGTTTACAGTTGATCAGCACCTCTACACCCTGTGAACACACACACACACACACACACACACACACACACCCACACACACACACACACACACACACACACCTCTCTCAACACATCCCTTCGCCATCACCCCCGGAGACTAATCTTGTCGTTTTCATCTTATTGGGGATTACGAAGGAGTTGAGAAGCTCAGGTGACTGCAGATGTTTTTCCTCTCAGCCCGTCGCCTGCTAATTAGACGGAGGAGTTATTAATTAAATTAGGAGCTGATGTGCTGGTTGGCTGTCTCAGGATTAAATCTCTCAGCAGACTTTGCCCATCATCTGGCACATCAGTGAACTTGACAAAATGAAACTTCCATTTTGATTGTGTGTCTGTTTGTGTGCGTGTGCTGGTGGTGTTATTGGTGTTGAATGTTGCCGTCACCTGCAGCAGCTTCCGAACAGGGAGAGAAAACTGTGTTTTTGAAGAGCATTAATGGGCCATGTTGTCGAGTCTGACCTTTGAATGGCTGGCTGCAGGCGGGGGAGGTGGAGGGCTACGTTATATAGCACTGTTTGTTTCAAGTTGGTTGGCAGGGGATGTGATGCTCACTCAGAGAACAGAAAGACATGTTCCCCCAATTTCCCCCGATTACAGCACATGGTAGAATGTTGCTTTTGTGGAAAAGTGACTGTTTTTTAGACTTAAGGCTAAGGTATGAACACCGTTTCAACGGCAATTTGACATGTACTCTCTCCATCTGTGTGCAATCAGGTCCCGTTGATGGATGTTACTTAGTTTTTTTTTCCCAGAGTCCTTGTGCTTTATCGCCTTGCAGATTTCCCTGGATTGTGGTGGCACCTGGATCGTGGTTGCAGCTTTTACTACCACCATTTATAGTCATGGTTCTATTGTCGTAACTGTTATCATAATTAGCCCTAGCTAATAATTAGCCTTTGAAGAACATAGGAACATCAAAATATATCAAAGTTCTGATAAATAAATAAAAAAGTATAGAAATACAAACTTAAGATGTGAAACCTAAAGTCCTTTGAACAAAAACACAATAACAAAAAAAAGAATTCAATGTTGGCAACAGGGATGTTGGAAATGCTTATACCCATAGTTCAGGAAATGCTCTACCACCTGGTATAATTATTCTAAATAATCTCTCTCTCTCTCTCTCTCTCTCTCTCTCTCTCTCTCTCTCTCTCTCTCTCTCTCTCCACCCAACAAGAGCCTGGGTCTGTCCGAGGTTTTGCCTTTTAAAAGGAGGTTTTTCCTCCCACTGTTGCACCAAATGGTTGCTCTTGGGCGAAGATTTGTGTCTCTTTAAATTATTTAGTGTGGTCTAGACCTACTCTATCTGCAGAGTCCTCTATTAAGTATCCCACCATAAGTTTTTACATTATATTTACACAATTGTATTTTATAAAAAACAAAAAAACTGTAGCAGATGTACTCATGGGTTGGGTGGAGGCCATTTGGGAGGGGGTGGGCGGAGGTTTTTAAAGGCTAAAAAGAAAAGAAAAACTTCTTTTGATGTTTCCTGCCAAAAAGCTCAAAGTCAAACTGTTGACTTTGTGTGGTCAACACCGGTTAATCTGCTGATTAAAATGGTAATATAAGAGATGTGAACGTTCGCCAAAACAACACAAATAGATGGAAAAGGGAGAAAGCAACACTCGTTTTAAAAATTCTGCAATCTTTAGTTCTTCAGGGCAAAATATCAGAAAAGCCAAAGCAAAGCAGCCGAGTTGAATTAAGAGAAAGTAGAAATACTGAACACACACACACACACACACACACACACACACACGGACCTCTTGAACAAAGAGCACATTGAGCTCGTGTGTTGTCTGATGTTTCATCCAGCTGAAAGTCAAACAGCCGACCATGCACACTAAGAAGAGCTGCAGGTAAACAGAGCAGAGCTGCTGCCTGTCTCTCTATGAAGAGGAATAAAGAGAAGCAGAAGATCCTGTGTACCGGTGACATTGAGCTAACAGGCGGTTTGAAAGACCCCCTGATCCTCCATGTAGGGAGCAAATGCAAGCGGTGCCTCTGACAAAGTCTCCCATTCACAGGTAATTTAGCGGCGAGCGCTGACACTGGGCGCCTGGCTCTTGAAAAAGAGACTAATTGGAGCGTGGAGAGGGTGAAGGTTTGTGTTTATTTACAGCGAGCAGGGCCGTGTGTTTGCCTACGAGCTGAAGAGGAGGACCGGCGAAGCGAAGAGTCTTTCTAGTGTTGTCGACTTCTCAAATCTCAAATCCCCCCCCCCCCTCACGACTGTCTCTCAGTCACGACAGCTCACGGCGTGGAGAACTTGTCCATCGCGTTGGCGACGGCGAATCAGCTGAACTCTGACCCCGACGGTTCCCCACCCTGTTCCCATTCGTCGTATGGTCGACGCCAAGCAACGCCACCACCACTGGATCAATTTTTGATCGATTTTGCTAAAAATCTGCCGGATGTCCGTCCCGTTCCTCTTTGTGTTGCCGTTCTGAACTCGGATGGAGTTACCTGGTCCTCAGGTCTCTGCAGGGTAGATCCAGATCTACCAGAACTGAGTTTACTGTTCTTTTTTTTAATGTATTTTTGGGGGCATTTTAGGCCTTTATTTGTATATACTGTAACAAATAATAATAATACAAATAATAATGTATCCTTTATTAGTCCCACCAGGGGAAATTTACAATTTACCCTCTGTTGTAATTACACACAATACACACAGGCCTGAATTACACACACACATGCTCAGTACCTACAGTATACACACACTAAAAGAGAGATAGAGTGAAAATTGTGAAAAGAAATTGCTAGTGAAAAATACCGTTAAATTTACAGTAACTTACTGTACCATTTACAGTATTTTATGTAGTCTGTAAAATACAAAACAATTACACACAACATAAGGAAAAAAAAAAGTTTAAATACAGTAGTTTACTATTTACAGTACTGTAGTGGCTATATTGTGATTTTTTTTACAGTAATGCTTAGACTACTGTGATGTTGTCACGGCGACAAGGTTGTAATGTAACTTTACAGCATTCTACTGTAAAAATCATCTCCAGTGGTGTTACTGTGAAATCTAAAGGAACTAACTGGAGATTTCACAGCGGTTATTTACAGTGTAGGACAGATACATACATACACAGTAAACAGTATGTGCACCCCCTCTACCAGGTGAGCTTACCTGGCGAGACAATCTGAGTTTTCTGTTGCACGACTTAGAGCTTTAGAACATGGTCCTCCATCCAGCGGGGGCAGCAGCTCCATCAGGGGACCCCAAAAATCCTACAAGAAACTAGGTGACCGTTGGCTAGTCACATGCCACTAGCTTCAGAGCTCTGTGACGCCGAGCCACAGTTACTAGCTGTGCTTAGAGCTCCGTGACGCCGAGCCACAGTTACTAGCTGTGCTTAGAGCTCCG
>NC_048416.1:28222304-28232033 GCF_013103735.1 Etheostoma cragini
TGCTTAGAGCTCCGTGACGCCGAACCACAGTTACTAGCGGTGCTTAGAGCTCCGTGATGCCGAGCCACAGTTACTAGCGGTGCTTAGACCTCTGTGATGCCGAGCCACAGTTGCTAGCAGTGCTTAGAGCTCCGTGACACCGAGCGCACGGAATCAGCGGCAGTAAAGTTACGAAACAAATCTTTAGAAACAGTTTAAAGAATACGGGGCTTCAAGCCTTCGAGGCTGGTACAGGGCACTATGAGCTGCTGTTACTTTTGGCAGACATTGCGGTTAAGTTTGGCCGACATAAAGTGAACGGCATCCGGCATCAACAGTTAAAGTTACGGCGCCAAAAGTTTTTCCAGCTAGCCAATGAGAGCCTGGCTATCTGCATCCTTTACCCAGCTCATGAATATTAATGAGCTCAGGCAACATGACATCAGACTGACCAGCTGTTGTGATTGGCCTGATTTCTCCTCTTATTTCTTCTCAGTGGCTATAGCTGACAGAGGAGGTAGACGTTCACTTTCACATTCACCACATAACACACACACACACACACACACACACACACACACACACACACACACATACGTGAACATTTTTCAAAAAATGCAAGTAAAACTGGTTTTGTGTGGTAGGGCACCTTTAAGTCATGCATTTCCTTTGTGAAAGTCCTATTTTCCTCATGTACAAATGGTTCACGAGAACAACCTGGACACACACACACACACACTTATCCTTTATAAATACAGACTTTTATTAATCACACAACGGAGCAGTATGCCAAGACACAAAGACACAGAGCCTTGTAAAGAATGCCAACCGCCTCGGTGCAGAGAGGAGAACCGGCCTGGATCTGCTCCCACTTCCCTCCCCTCCCCTTCGCTTCTCAGTCTTTTTATTTCTCTCAAACATCTCCAAGTCAAAGAAACCCTCACAAGGTGACATCAGCCTGGAGCAGCTTGAATGAACGAGTAACAATCGGGTGTTTCTAAAGGGAAAGAGCCAGGCAGAGAAGCTCCGAGGGTACTTCACTTTCATTAGATTGGGAGACACTTATAATTTGTTCAATCGGTGGCGGCACGAAGACAAGCGTCCACCAGTCACCTCCACGTCCATCAAACTAGCCTCCCCCCCCCCACAATAAATTGAGTTTCAGGAGGAAAACTGTTGACCTCTCCACCTTCTCCCAGGTGAGAAAAACGAAGGATTTTCTTCCTTTCTGTCTCTGTCCGTCTCTTTCATCACCTAGGTTGTAATTAGCCAGAGCTGAGATTTCTTTCCTTTTGTCGGCTCCATGAAAGGTGGATAAGCGTCCTTTGTGCCTCCTCGCACCTTTTTTTTTTGTATTTCCTTTTAACAAGCTTCTTTTTTTTTTTTTTTTATAGAGAAAGAAACTCCGAGCCAGCCGCCGTCTCAGAAGAGAGAGCTGATAACGAAGAGGGAGTTTCTACTTCTCTCTTTTGCAGGCGTCTTTATCTCCCAGGACACAATTAGCTGCTCTATCGCTCATCACCATGCTGGTATTTTTCCTCTCTTCCCCCCCCCCTTGCATTTAAAAGCAGCCATCCTTTGTGGAGGCTCTCTACTAAGGGTTGCAGGAGGAAACAACTGTGGGTGAAGAGATAAAATGGTCTCAAACCGCTTTGTTCAAAACAGGAACGGCAGCCTCCTGAACATATCCATTTAAAGAAGATGTCACTAAAGCACACAGACAAAAGTTTGCTCTTCTTTCACTATTTCTTTCTCAAGTTTTAAGTCTCAAGACATTCCTCCGCCTGAAGCACTTTGGGATAAAGGATAACTGTGTGTTTTTTTCATATTACTTGGTATTTTGCACATCCTTCCGGTCACGTAGGGCGATTTAACACGTATAGTTGGATTGTTCCGGAGCGATTTCTGCTTTGTTTTGGTTCACACGTGGAAAAATCAAAGCAAGCCAAAATGCGTCAATCCCAACCGCGCAAGGATGTCCACTCCTCTGCTTGGTCAGATGTGTCTGGGGCGAGAGCGAGGAAGTACAAATAGGACGAAGGTCACGGGTTCTCGACGTCTGCGTGGTCAAACCGGCTCATTTCATGTTAATAATCAGACACTGTCACCAGGACTTGGCTCTGCTGTGCCGGCGTCGGCCTCCAACTTTAGCGGTGGCTGGTCTGACCACGGACATGCGCGTGGCGGGCGACGTCTACTTCTGTAAGAGAGACTGTCTGTTTACTCTGTCAGTACAACTTCAATGTAGATTTTGATTATTTTATTAGCATCATTATAAACGTGCTTCTGGACCCAGAAACCGGCAGGATTGTTACATTAGGGACGAACAAAATACAGATAACAGATCAGGCTGTTCTGATTCACTGTGTTCATAGTCTTAACTAAGAAGAGTAATGCACTCCTAATTTACATGTAACCCATCAGAAGAGTCTGAATGCACGGAGTGTAGAGTGCAAATAAAGATTGCTGCCATTGCGTAATATTTGAGCCAGAGTCTGCAAAATGGAGATCGGGCGGTGGAGATGCGGGGTTGAAGTCGCAGCCGCCCAACCAATCGCGAGTCATAGTCATTCCTAGCCGTCAATCATGACGTATCCCTGTATTTTCATAGCACCAAATAATTAGTACAAACCAAACTTATCAAAAAACACTTGAACAAACATCAGCATGATCAGAACGATCTAAAATATGTATTTGACGGGGCGGGGTTTAAGACCTGAACTGCAGTCATAATAGTCCAGATGTTTGGCTTCACTTATACACTCCACGCATCTACCACTTGTAGGGAGTAGTTCAGGGTGGATGGATGGGTCACAGTAAAACAGAACATCCACCCACAAGGCCACTGTTTATGTCCTGTGTGCATGCAAAAGTCAGTGTTGTCGTATTTTATTTATTTTTGTTGCTTCAACAGGTTCTGGGGCTTGCGCAGGCGGCTGACTGCTCATGTCGGACATCCGATAACATGCAGAACTTTTCGTAATATATCATACGGTTCGTTGAATGAAAACACGGACAGTTGCAAAAGTGTCCGCTGTCCGACCATTGACCCTTGTGTGGTCCTCCCATCATTCAATTATTCAATCAATCAATCAATCAATGATCAATTGGTGCTTTTTCCAATGTTTTGCTCATTTTTTTCCTACGCTTTTTGGAATTCATAGCCAATAAACCTAAATTTTGTCACCATACAAAAACAAGTAATTTCTCATTTTTTTAAGTTTATTTAATCTCTTCTGAGGTTTTGGTCATTTTTTTAAAAAACGCCATACAATTCAATAAATCAACCCAAATTCTGTGAAAGTAATCACTCATTTTACCAGAAAAACATCATATGGCATCCATAGTGTTTTCAAGCAATTTGGTTGAAAGAAAGCCAAGTTCATGATATAAAAAAAATAAAAAATAAACTAGTAAATTTGACCCGAGGACAACACGAGGGTTTATACATATCTTTAATAAGACCCCATTCCTTCACACGCTGTTTTTCTGCTCTGGAGCTCTCTTTTTGGTACTCTAAATTCTGTCTTTGTTGGTTTGTTTGTGTCTCTGCATGCTTGTGGTGCATTTGGTGTGGTTTCCACGCTCAGGTTTTAAAGATGAGATGTTTTGATGATGAAGTGATGTGAGTGGTCTTTGGCCTCTTCTGTTCATCCCGCTTCATGGTTTCATGTGTCTTTAACGATGGAAACAAACCTTCAGTCCGATGCTGTCTGATTCATTTCAAATGAAGCCGGAGCGAGCACAGCGGCAATTAAAACAGAAGCTGTCGAGCTGAAGCGCGTGAATCGCACAGACTAGGACAGCGTGACGAGGACCCTGTACGTGCATCATGTAACACCGAATAATAAATGAAACCATTAGTGGTCTGGCAATGAAAATACTTTTAGGAAACTGTCTCCCTCAAGTTTGTTTAGCTGCAGCTCAACGTTGCTTTGTGCAGGATTGAGTGTTGATACATACAGTACAGTCAGGGTTGAATATTTAGAATTGAGATTGAATCTTGTGTAAATAACATTAATTTTGCCTGAATAAATACCTGCAAGGACCCAGGATCTTTTTATGGTGTTATAACTCGAGTCTTGTTTCATCTGCAGCCTTTTGTTCTCGTTACTTTTAAAGCCAGCCTGTTTGAAGAGGCTACATTTTAATTAGTTTTTTTAGGATAAATGTGAATAGTGGTGAAAAGTGGAGTGCAAAATCTATGGCTTTGGTAGCAGAGGTCTAGACTCAAAAGCAAGACCCTGGAACAGAGCAGGATGAGTATGAGCACTTTACATGATCAGGCAGTCAGCCAGGGGGAAACAAATTCAAAATGGAGGAGCCAGGCAGGCGTGCAAACATGAGCCGAGACTGGAGTGGCATGGCAATGGTGGCACAATAGATGATTCGTGAGGGAAAAGTAGATACTAAAGGGATAACAAGGTTCAACATCTGGAACAGATTGCCTAATATTACAGCCATGGCCGCGGGAACATATTTTGAGTTGTGGGTGCTGACAATTTTTTAAGAGTGACATTTTCAGCCAAAGTCGACCAGCGCACACGCCACACTGCATCCATCACAGTGCTCCACAATGAAATCCAAAACCCGAGACCGGGCAAAACTAGGCATGGGTAACGCAGGATTTAGGCCCAAAGATAGGATGATGGTGCAGAATAGGCCTACTGCACAACAAGCTCAACCACTGAGCCACCAAATACAAGGGTGTAAAACCCATCACTGGATTAAATTAAATCAAAAGTTAGCTGCCTGGTTGTCTGCTGCTAGCAGGGTCGCTGTGGGGGTGATGGAGGAGAGGTGCAGCTGCCACGTCTTTCAGATCCAGTTCCTGAGTTTTCTGACTCAGGTCTTTTAGGTCTTTTAGCCTGTGATGGATTTATGAAGAAACCAAAATATGCGCTTTTGTGCTTCGTGTTATAGGCAAGCTAACTATATCTTCACTCATGAATGAGTGTCAAAGGAAGATTCATTCAGACCGAATCATGTGTGTATCTCTTCTCAACCAAATTGTAAAATCAAATTACATTGATTGTAATAAGGGAGTAGGTTAATATCAATCAACTCATTAAAATAAATTAATGTCATTTAACATGGTTGTAGTTTGTCTACCTTTTTGCACACCCCGAGTTCCCGCACCCATGATCACAACAAAACATCAAAAGTGTCTTCGTGCCTCAAAACACAAACATCATCCATCAAATACCCACGCTTCCCATTCATTAGTTGTGTTCAAAACCATCACCTTATTCATTCACTATTCCCCATATGGTGTTTGTTTATTAGTGACCATTCCACTGGATGTCTGTCACCTTCCGCTGTCTCTGTGTTGGCGTTCTAACCTCTGGTGGATTTCTGAGGACTATGGTTACCCGCTCCTCAGATCTGGGAAGGGTGAATCCAGACAGCTAGCTAGACTATCTGTCCAGTCAGAGTTTTCCAACTAAAACAACTTTTGAATGTAGACGTTCCACCGAAACAAGTTTCTTCCTGAGACTATTTTGCAGAGGCAGCACTGCTCCGCCCGGTGCTTTACGCTCCCCAAGACAATCATGATTGGTTTAGAGAAATGCCAACAAACCAGAGCACCCTTATTTTCCCATTCCAGGAAGGATGTGTGGACTAGCCAGACCCTCGCTGCGAGACTAAGGATGGCCCCTTAACCTTTAAGGCTCGTTGGGTGTTTGTGGAGCGGCCTGGCAAAGCGTCAACACTGTTAGGAGTCTAAAAGGATGAATGAGACAACACGTCTTCATTGATTTCTGCTGACGGGGTTTATTCGGCAGAGGATCAATGTGTGATTTGAACACTGTCTCGCTCTCCGTGTCATTTACAGAGCTCGCTCCCCACTGCGGTCTTTGATCCGGCGCTCCTCGAAGACAGCATGACGGCGCCACTCAGTCTCTACTCGCATCTCTGCAGACACAACTAACACGCAGGAGACAGGACGCCAGCTACCTGCACGCCTCTCTGTCTGTGGGGTCGGGTCGGACACAGATCACCACCTGTGGATTAGGAAAGGCAGGGCACTTCCATCTTCATAGTACAGTGATGAGCATGTGTAAACCCAAGAAAACACCACCAAAAAACACACAAATGAGATCAGACTTTGGGTAAAAGGAAATTCAAATTTCTATGGCATTGCCAGCCAGATGTTAAGTAAGATTTCATCTGCATTGTTTACTGTGAGAAAGGTTTTCACATCTTTCAAAATGGCAGCTATCTTGTTAAAATGTTCCTGTTTATCATGCAATAAATAACATCCCACTATGAGCCAGTAAGTCATCATTTTGACTTATTGTATCATAATGAAAGAATACTTAGAGTCTTATTTTGATCATCCCTAAGGTTTCCTTCCATGTATTTATTTTCCTGGAGGGGGAAGTCTTTCAGCAGCAGACTGATCGTGTAGGAACAAAATGTCGCCTCCCTCCAGGCTCGTCTGAGCGAATGTGCCGAGGTCGGACTTACAGCAGGTGCATTGTGGGTTTGATTCGGCAGACAGGCAGGTTGTTACTGTGGTTGTGCAGCATGAAAAACATCAAACCAGCAGAGTTACAGCAGCCCGAGGGCATCACGCCGGATGGAAAAGTGTGGATGGAAAAGTTTTGTATTTTGTTTTCTTGGCAGGGAGGGGCGCCAGCGGTGTGATCAGCTCCTGGAGAGTCAGAGAGACTGCATGCTCTCTAAAATACTAAGAAGAATGTGCATGCTTTTTATCTGTAAAATGTACATATTTGGAATCAGGTTTTTGTCATTGCAGTTTCTTGCAAAACCAACATAAAGGTTCTGGTCACCTAGTGATCATGTAAAGGAAATTAAAGCTGCAATCAGGTGTTTGTGTACTTCCTTGTGATGAACCTCAACGTGTCGATGGCAGGCAGTTTTTTGTCAAATTTTGTTTAGAGTTATTTTGTGGAATGAAAATCATAAAATAAAGATATATAAAATGTAATTTTGACAGGATTCCCTTTGTCATTTTCTTTGTAAAAGACTGAAATGACCACTATTACAAACTGTAAACCACTGATATAAAATGGATTGAAAAGCCATTGAAATGATTCCTGTTGCCATTCAATTGGTACACAACAAAATGGTGATTGTTGTTAGTTGTTTTAGTTACAATACAATACAAACTCAGTGTGTTAGAGCCTTTCGAGGATCCAAACGCAGAGATAGGCAAGCAGGTAAATGTTGAGCTCGAGGGTTTATTAACAAAAAGAGTCCAAACCCGTGCAGGGATCCAAAATACAACAAAACACACATCAAGGAAAAACAAAAATCCAAAAGGACCGAAAGAGTAAGAAGAAAAACCACTGAGAGAACCAACAGGAACCAGAGACTACCCAACCGGAACAAGACTACCCAACAGGAACCAGACTACCCAACAGGAACCAGAGACTACCCAACAGGAACCAGAGACTACCCAACTGGAACCAGACTACCCAACAGGAACCAGAGACTACCCAACAGGAACCAGAGACTACCCAACTGGAACCAGAGACTACCCAACAGGAACCAGACTACCCAGCAGGAACCAGAGACTACCCATTAGGAACCAGAGACTACCCGGAAGGAACCACACTACCCAGCAGGAACCAGAGACTACCCAACAGGAACCAGAGACTACCCAACTGGAACAAAACTACCCAACAGGAACCAGAGACTACCCAACTGGAACCAGAGACTACCCAACAGGAACCAGACTACCCAACAGGAACCAGAGACTACCCAATAGGAACCAGAGACTTCCCAACACACCAACCGCACACAAAACGCTACAATGATCTGACAAGGGGGACCACCAAGACTACATCCACAGGGTAACGAGAGGCAGGTGACACAAGGGCTGGGAGACAGGTGGAAGACATCAGGTGATCACAAGAGCGGGAAAACACAGGAAGTACAACTAAAGACAACACAGCGCAGAAAACCAGACTATCAACATAAAACAGGAAACAGAAAATGAAGACACACGAGACTCAAAAGACAGAAACCACAACCAGACAAGTCGAAAGGAGCAAACAAGGACTAAAACACACACAAGAGCCAAAAATAACACAATCACAAGGATGAAATATAGAACAAAATACCAAACCATGACACAGGGGGGGCTGGGTGGCCGTGGCTCAGTGGTGGTGGAGTGGTTGACGGCTAATCCGAAAGATGGTGGTTTGAGCCCTGGCCCTGCAGGCCCATGTCGAAGTGTCCTTGGGCAAGACACTAAACCCCAAGTTGCCCCCGACGCATGTGTGAGTGTAAATTAAGCAGCACTATATCGGCTTAATTAGTGTGAAGAAGAGTCAGAGACGAAAAGTAACGTCTCTAAAAATAGAGTCGTTAAAAGGTAGTGACACTGAGGTGATCACGAAGGATCGCACTAACATGGACTATTTAGTGTGAAAGGTAGTCTCAAGTTTACAGAGAAAGTCAGATAATTAATGCAGAGAAAGTCAGAGAAAGTCAGATAATTAATGCAGAGAAAGTCAGATAATTAATGCAGAGAAAGTCAGAGAAAGTCAGATAATTAATGCAGAGAAAGTCAGAGAAAGTCAGATAATTAATACAGAGAAAGTCAGAGAAAGTCAGATAATTAATGCAGAGAAAGTCAGATAATTAATACAGAGAAAGTCACTCCTATTTTGTTTTTAACTGTCTATTCATGTGTTTTATCGGTTTTTTATGCTTATGATTTTTAACTGTTTGTACTTGTGTTTTATCTGTTTAACTGATTTTATGTAACGCACTTTGAATTGCCCTGTTGCTGAAATGTGCTCTACAGATAAAGCTGCCTTGCCTTGCCTAAATCTGATGAGCAGGTGGCACCTTGTGCCTCGCCTTTCTTACGTCGCTAGCCGAGACAAGGTGGCTAACCGTCGCGCATGCTAGCAATAGCATGCTAGCTCCTTCTCTTACGTAGCTACTGAGCACGTGCAACTCCCAACAAAGATAGGCTAGAAGTGAGATGTCTCACTCTGTTGCTAAAACAGACACCTAGACACACAGGGTGAAAACAGGATGTGCATTACAACCCAAAATGATGGTGTTCTTTAAAAATGAAATCATGTTCACCTACCCTGACAATGAGCTGAATATGGGCACTTTAACGTGATTTGTGTTTGTGTGTAAAACAAATACCCCCAAAAAAAACAAAAAAAACACATGACCAGAAACTGTAGTTCTTCCCAATACTCCTGTTACTGCGTTACCAGGAGTATTACTCTTCCTGCAACAGCGAACGTGTTGCCTAAACTCACCGAGCTGGAGATCTGGCCTCTCACTCGTGATGGTAAATTATACCAGATGAGGAGAGCCGGGCATCCTGGGAGAACTGGCCAGTGTTTTCTGTTGCCGTGGTAACGGCTGTGATGGCTATGAGTCAGTCCCTCTCTCCTCTCTCTCTTTGTGGGTAATTCTCCCTGTGTTTCGTTACATGATGTTGACAGTATAAATGGCTAATTTTTTTGTGTTCTCTTGTCTCTCGGTGGTTTTCTTCTTCTTCTGTTGGTTGGCTGTCGGTGAAGGCCGATCCCTTCTTCTTTGTATTTTCTCCCGCCGTCTCCACATCAGTTGTTTTTTTTTCCTCTCTCCTCTCCTCTCCTCTTTCGTCTGTCTTGCCTCTCTCTCCACCTCGCTGATGGTTGGAGCTTAGAGTCTATGCACCAGAGAGATGAAGCAACAGCTTTTCCACTGCTTCCACCCTCCTCCTCCTCCACCCCTCCACCCCTCCAACCCTTCATCCCTCCACAC
>NC_048416.1:28232133-28239557 GCF_013103735.1 Etheostoma cragini
TGTTTAAGGCGTGGAGAAGGTGTGTTTAGGGTGTGGAGAAGGTGTGTTTAGGGCATGGAGAAGGAGTGTTTAAGGCGTGGAGAAGGTGTGTTTAGGTCGTGGAGAAGGTATGTTTAGGGCGTTAAGAAGGTGTGTTTAGGGCGTGGAGAAGGTGTGTTTAGGGTGTGGAGAAGGTGCGTTTAACTTGTATAGAAGGTGCGTTTAGCGCGTATAGAAGGTGCGTTTAGCGCGTATAGAAGGTGCGTTTAGGGCGTGGAGAAGGTGTGTTTAAGGCGTGGAGAAGGTGCGTTTAGGGCGTGGAGAAGGAGCATTTAGGGCATGGAGAAGGAGCGTGGCGCATGGTTCAAAATGGTTGTACTTAGTGTCTTCACTGATCATAGGTGTGTATTGGGCGTGACATAAATCAACCAATCAGAGTGTCATCTCCCATTCCCTTTAAAAGACAGGCGAGTTTGGACCTTGGCGCATTGCTATCGTACTATTTTGGCATGTGTGTGTGCTACTGCGCATCCCCGTGTGTGTTACAGGCGCAATGAAATGTTTTCCCTTTGATCAGAACCAAAATTAAAGGTTTGAAGCATTTCCTGGACCACGGCCTGGACCACATCTGGTCTGACCGGAAACTGAATTCAATTCAATATCATTTATAATATGAAATCATAACAGTTATCTCGAGACCTTTAACAGACAGAGTAGGTCTAGACCACTCTCTATAATTTACCAAGGTCCACCCATTCTTGTAATTCCCCCAACAGCAAGCAGCCAGTGCAACAGGGGCGAGGAAAAACTCCCTTTTAGGAAGAAACCTCGGCCAGACCCAGACCCAGACCCAGTCCCAGGCTCTTGGGAACCATGGGCCAGTTTGTCTCTAGTGTGAAAGCCTTTTTCGGGTGGTTTGGACTTTCGGACCTAAAACAGGAAGCTCTGGCAGGATATCTTCCGGTTTAATATGTAAGACCAGGAAAGCTCCTTTAAGGGACAGCTCCACGATAAAGAGAGAGAGAGAGAGAGAGAGAGAGAGAGAGAGAGAGAGAGAGAGAGAGAGAGAGAGAGAGAGAGAGAGAGAGAGAGAGAGAGAGAGAGACTGCCGGCCATAAGAGGAGAGACTAAATCAGCTTTTTACATGTAAAGTCGTAGTAAATATACAGTGCAGGTTTCAGTTTTTCTCTGATGAAAATCTGCAGAAAGAAAGTTCCAGTGTCTTGCCTCTTAGCAACGGGAAGAAAAAAAACAACCCGAAAAACTCTTCATTATCAATTAAAAGTATCAGGAGACGCAGCCCACGTATGTGATGACAGCAGGATGCAGTTTTGTCACGTCCAGGTCTTTAATACGCTTGCACAACTGCAGTGTGAGTCCAAAACTAACAGATCAAATGCACAAACATGAACCGGGGTTCAGACTTTCAGGTGTGAAAGCCTCCTAATAACTAACCAGGTAACTAGTAATAATAACAATGTATACTTTATTAATCCCGCAAGGGGGAAATTACAATCTACACTCTGTTATTACACACAGGCCTGAACTACACACACATGATCAGGACCTACATGCAACAGGATGGCACCCCGAGCAGTTGGGGGTTTGGTGCCTTGCTCAGGGGCACCTTGGCAGAGCCCAGGAGAGGAACTGGCACCTCTCCAGCTACCAGTCCATGACTGGACTTTTGGTCCGTACGGGGACTTGAACCTGCGACCCTAACCAGGACGAACAGACGTTTGTGAGACGTGACACGGCAACATTTGTGATCTGTGTAATGTTCGCGAAAGACGTCCAACTGTGATCGGTTGGCGTCCAACTTGTCTCGTCTCTCCGCTAAATCCCTGCGAGAATTCGTGAAATCACGATTTATCTCATATCGTTCAAGCCATACGAGGAAAAACTGCCCCCCCCCCAACTGAAAGAGTTGCAGAGATTCTCCTTATTTGGGTTGTACTAATGCTGTAGCGTTGGAAAAGAAGTTCTAATTATTTGGTTTTATAAAACTTCAGCAATTCGCTTTCTTCTTATTTCCTTCTTTTCTCTATTTCTCTCAAAATTACTTCTTTTAAATTTTACTTGTGGAGTCCGTAAAAGCTCTGCCATCAACTTCCACAAATTTCTTTTGAACTGCCGTACATTTTAAGGGGGGGGGGGGATTTCTTTCATCAAATGAAAACACCAAAGCGTGTTGGATGTCAGTTTTTTCTTTTCTCATAATTAAGTCTTTTAGGGTTTTTGTGTGCAGTTGACTGGAGACAACAATGGCAATAAATCAGGGAATATATTTCATATTCCTCACAAAGTTGATATTTTGTAAGATATTAGAGTTTTTTTCAATAAGCCAGAAGCAAACTACAGTGATAATGGTTTAAGAAGTATAGAGAAGCTTTTAGGAAGACATACTAAATGTCTCGAAACACACCAAAAAGCTGTCCAGAAGTCTCCTCCTGGCCGACGTGCTTCACCGTGTTATGGGTATTTTTTAATCTGCATATTACATATTTGCCATTGTGTAATCTTTTTTTATAAAACTGACCTGCATAATCACCTTAGAAACCTTCTCTCTCTCAGACGTGCCGAAGCAAACTCAAACGTGATGTAACTGTTCAGGATTGCCGCGGGTCACTGAACTTTACGATGATTAGACTTTTGGTATTTACAGATATGCTTGTGACAATAAAGAAATGAAGCATAAATCTGACGGTGCATGGCGAGGCTTTTCTGGGTCATCAAATTCATCTTTTGTTCAGCGGTAGCTTTAAAAGTTTCAGTGTTTGACTTCAGCACGGAGTTTAGGGGTGAAAACGTTGTGGCCAATCCAAGAAAACGACGAGATGTTGCAACAGCATGTGAAAAAACCTTAAGTTTGCTAAGCCAAAAAATGTAATACGCTGTTAATAACGTTCACCTTCAAATAAGTCTAAATTAGATGCAGTAAAGTAGATAGATAGATGTTTATTGATCCCAAGAAAAATGGGACATTCCAGTGTTACAGCAGCAAAATCAGTCACAAAGCACAGAATATAAATATAAATGAAATATACATGCATACAATATAGATGAAATAATAATATGAATAAAATAAAGAGAACAAATACTTGAATATGTACAGGATGGGGAAAATAAAACAAGGTGCAACTGCTTAAATAATATGCTAAAATGTTAAAATGTATGCTAGATGTATTTATCTACCTGTGCAGATAAATAAGCACAATAATCACGTGGCAGTTTAAATAAATCTTATTCAAATGAATAATTAACTTGAAGGGGGCCAGAATAATGCATAATGTCCAGTGTAACCGTTCCATTCATTTCAATATCATAAGAGTGAATCACTGCTCTTGTTTTACAGCATTTTTCTTTATTTTTTGTCATTGTTCCTTTATCTTTTACTGTCACTGTTATCGCTAATCTTCAGACTCCGCCTACCAACAGCCTGGGTCTGTCCCGGGTTTCTTCCTAAAAGGAGTTTTTTGTCCCCACTGTTGCACTGTTGCTCAGTGAACCCGAGAGCATATTATCTTGCTCTCAGGTTCACTGACAGTTTGTTGCATTTTTATTCTCACAACAGAGAAGATGCAAAGGCGAAAGCAAATCTGCGGTTAAGCTACTCTCAAATGTTCAACTCGGCCTTTTGTTACTCATTTCCAATTCAAGCAGTAGAGACATGTTAGCAGATATGCAAATAAGAAGCTCAAATAAAATGTGCAAAGTCTTTGGCGATTAGACGCCATCGCTTTATGAATATTTTTTATATATCTATGTATAGGGGCAGAGATCCATCAGACCCAGACATCAGGCAAAGACATCAGACAAAGGGGTCCAAAGACTAGACCGAAGGAAGCTGGAGTAGATGACTGGAGCTGGAAGGGGTGAAGGGTGAAGGGTGGAGGGCTGCAATGCAACAACAGCTGATAGCAAAGGGAGAAACAGATTTAAAGCCGGGTTGGGACCCTGATTGATTAAGAGTGATGTCTTCCTGAAAGGATTCACACTGAGATGCATTTCAATCAGGAGCGACCAGTTCCAGTTGCAGATATGCATGATAAAATATACATTTATTAGAGAGAATTGGGAACAACTTCTGTAAATGTTAATATTCTTCAATGTCAGGAGCAAAATAAATCAAAATGTATCCTCATTCATATCAGTGGGGGGGGGGGGGGGGGTTCTTAGGGTTATACCATGATTTGTCTTATTCATTATGTTTTCTGCCTTTATCATTCCCTCTGTTTCTTTTGCTCTCTGGCTGCATCTTTTATGTGTTCTACCTTTCTCTCCCCCCCACTTTAGCCATCCATGTGCCCCTGCGGTCCTTCCCCCTCCGTCCTGTAGGGGTCACTGTGGCTCTTCGTCAGCCCCCCCGGCCCCCCTTCGGTGCGGCTGCATCCCCCCTTTACTGAATCGCCTCCCAGGCATCATTTTCTTGGTCAAAGTATAAAATGTTTTTTTGTGCGTAATGGAAGCTGGAGAATATTAACGGGGCAAATATCTGATTTCATGCAAAAGAAAATATCTGATGTACAGAGAGGAATATTAAACGTGTCTCCTGGTATTGTAGTTTTTAGAGCCACTTGGTGATAAAAAGAGAGCGGGAGGAAGAGAGGGGGGGGAGGCGAGTGGCAGAGCAGCTACACGGCAACTTCTCCACCTTCAACGTGTTCAACTACAGCAGTGGTTCTCAACCTGGGGGACAGGATCCCTAAATCAGGAGGTCCTGGAACACAGAATGGGGTCTGAAGGTGGATCCACCTTCAGACCCCATTCTGTATTCTGACAACTGGATGCTAGCTGATTAAAACTGTCATTAAAGCAAAACATTATTTCTTTTATTAATCAGAGCATCCACACAACAACAAAAACACTCAAATCTGCAGGGGGAGTTTACAGCGGTTGGCTGTAGTGTTAAAGGGCCAGTCCACCCAAAAATCACAAAAAGTCATCAAGGTGTTGCTCTCTGCCTCCCTTTCAACACTATGGCTTACTATAGTTAGATTTACCGTCATATACTGGCTGCAGCGGGTTTCCTGCCTTTTCCTTTATGTTCCCAACTACCTGTCATCTGTAACATTCACAGATAGTGCTCTGATATTATTGAATTGCCATTTTTAGTGTACATGATACTCTATAACATTAAAAACAATAAGATACTGTTGCTCATAACCGTGTAAGGAGGAGGTTTCCTATTTTCTGGGGATCAATAAGAGATTTAAGACATGTAAATACAGTAGAAAGTCACCGTGTGGTTTGAGATGTTGTGATGTCTGTGAACGGTCTTCTGCACTGTAAACCTTTTGATTTATACATCTACAGCTAACACGTCAAAGTGTGTCACCGCCATCGTGGAGAACATCTCAGCTGTCTCCTGTGGGGCAATGTCAGTGCTGAACAGATGAATTTGGAAATAGCATTGAGGCCTCCGTCCAGCTGTCACCTTATTCACTACAGTCTGAAGCAGTGGTTGTCAACCTTTTTAAGATGCAACCCCCCAGAATAACGAGGTTCTCCCCCGACAACAAGAGAAAGAATAACAAACTGGTATCTGCAAGACTCGAGTGAGTGAATGCTCTCATTTATACATAGGTTGGACATTGTTTGGATTTTAATTCAATTCAATTTTATTTATAGTATCAATTCATAACAAGAGTTATCTCGAGACACTTTACAGATAGAGTAGGTCTAAACCCCAATCCATAATTTACAAAGACCCAACAGTTCTAGGCAGAGGAGTAACTAAACATCTCACACACCGAGCAAGAGAACGTAGGAGAGGGAGACGGCATGGCTAACTGCTGAGCTAAAGTCGCTAACAGCTAAGCTAAGGTCGCTAACAGCTAAGCTAAAGAACGGCAGCGTTAGCTACCAAGCGTTCAAAACAACTGTTATTTAACGAGAGTTGCTGAAACATGTAAAAAACTGTGAGTGCTTAGACAGAACTACTTTAAGAATAAGTGTTTAGCGGAGAGTTAGCCGCTGTAATGACAAATCTAACTAATTGAAGTGGTATACACTACGAACCACCCAGACCTCTCAGGTCATCTGGGACAGGTCTACTTTCTGTCCCCAGAGTCAGAACTAAACAGGGTGAAGCAGCTTTCAGTTTCTATGTTCCTCAGATCTGGAAAAAAAACCCAGAAACCTGCAGATCCGCTGCTACTCTCAGTTCTTTAAATCAAGGCTGAAGACCTTTCTTCTTGATGCTGCCTTTCTTTAAATGATGTTCTTTTAATGTTTAATTTATTATGCTGCACTGTAACTTTTACTCTTGTGTTTTATGAGTCAAAATGTTTCTGTTTTTATTTTTTAACTGTTTTTATTTCTTCACTGATTTTGTGTAAAGCACTTTGAATTGCCCTGTTGCTGAAATGTGCTCTACAGATAAAGCTGCCTTGCCTTGCCTATTTAGCGAGCAGCAACCCGCTACCAACAAACACGCTACCAACAAACACGCTACCAACAAACACGCTACCAACAAACACGCTGCCAACAAACACGCTACCAACAAACACGCTACCAACAAACACGCTACCAACAAACACGCTGCCAACAAACACGCTGCCAACAAACACAACAAACACGCTACCAACAAACACGCAGAAACGGAAATGAGTCAGGTACGCTTACCGCAGCACGTCGGCACATTTTAACAATTCTGATCGTTATCGACTGTTGTTTGAGGGGTGGAGTTGAGTTTTTTTTTATTAATAAAAGAAAAGTTTTATTTTGATTCAATGGTGGTTTACAGTTTTTCTGGGGGTTTTCAATGCCAAACAAAGCCCCACTAGAGCGCTGCTCACTGTGCTCCACGGCTGCAACACAACAAGCGCCTGGCCGCTTCGGGAACCAAAACGTGTGCATATTAAATTGGGAAGTGATGATCTGATTTGAAACCAAATCTACAATCAATTCCAATGAATAAACCCTTCTAATGGAATCAGTTCTCGATGCCTAAACCTGTTAATATGTCGCAGACAACGCTTTGCTTTACAATGTAGTTTTGGTTTTAGTAGCATGCCCCGAGCCTTGTCCAATGTGCTCCGGGCTTTGTGGATTTTCAATGCATTTGTGACTGTTCCCTCCCCCACCTGCCTCCAGATCCCCTTTCTGTGTTCCAGCAACTCCTGATTTATACATGAAGCTCTGAATATAGCAAACGAAATATGACAAAATCACACTGTAATGTAAAACCTAGGGATGAGCGAGTACAGCATTATCTGTATCTGTATACCACATGAATTATCTGTATCCGGATCCGTACTCGAACTGGGCGGGGCCTAAACCGGAAGTGGTCAGATTTAAACCGGAAGTGGGTCGGGCTCTCTTGAAATGTGCTGGGCTTTGACCGGTATGTTATTTAAGCACGCATCAAAAATTGTTATATTTATTGCTGATTTGAAAACTATTTACATGACAGCATCAAGCTTCAGATCAATGGTGTTGTC
>NC_048416.1:28239657-28246713 GCF_013103735.1 Etheostoma cragini
GAGAGAGAGAGAGAGAGAGAGAGAGAGAGAGAGAGAGAGAAGCCGAGGTAGCGCATTTCTCCATGTTGTGTTTGTAGGCGGGGGGGCGTTGTGATTATCACAGAACGCTGCGCGGCCAGTTGAGGAGTTTTATTCAATCCGAGCACGGATATTGACTCATATTACTCGTAAAATACTTCTACTCGGCAAAAGTGCTTTATCCGTACCGGATACTCGTTTCAGCCGGATACTCGGATCACCCCTAGTAAAACCCATTCCCCAGTCTAGAATATGTTATTTCCTTGTTTCTCCCCAACCCTTGACCCTCAGGTTGACAACCATTGGTCTAAAGTACCAGTACATTACAGTCGAACAGTGAAGTGAATATGATGATTAAGACACAATTCATGAATTGACGTCATAGATAAGCGTTTATGAAATCATGCAGCTCTACTGTAATGAGGTTATCTACCTTTTGGAAGCAAAATTTTTTTTATTTATCCTTTATTTAACCAGGTAATGCCCATTGAGATTGAAAATCCCTTTTGCAAGTGAGACCTGGCCAAGATTGGCATCAAAATTACATCACATCATTACATACGTACAAAGACACACATGAAAACCAAATATGCACTTACAATGAAACCTCAATTAAAACATTGACATGTGAGGGAGTCCAACTCAAAGCTTCTCATATTCAGCTTAAAAATACTCAAAGGAACCAATTTACTAAGTTTCAAGATATAATAGAAATAGAAATGTAGTTATTATGGGATTGAGTGATATACAGTATACTACTGTTCAGAAGTTTGGGGTCACTTAGAAATTTCCCTTTGCAGTCCCTTGTAGACAGAAGAGCAGCTGAGATCAGCTGCATTGGTTTTTTTAACCATGGCAGCAGTTTTCAGATTACATGATGTGCTTAAATAATTGCAAAAGGGTTCTCCAATCCTTTTCTAGTTAGTTTTTTTTTAACCTTTATGTTGCCAAATGTTCCATTGACCAGACCAAAGTGATGTGTGTGTCTGGTCCTTGTGAACTGAGCTATCATCGCAGCACGTCCAGTCTGACATTAACGATTAAATTGCATTAAAGATCAACCCCCTACTCAGATTAGTTGGGTTTCTGTCCAAAATGGAGTGGAAGGGAAATTTGTAAGTGAATCCAAACATTTGACTGGTAGTGTGTGTGTGAAGATATGCTCACATTAGGTCCCCATCTAGTTGTCTGGGTCACACCTGACAGCTTCTACACTAACTGGCGTGGTTCAGACTAATTCTGGTGTGGTTTCCCGTTTGGTTTTGAACACGTTAGGTGTGAAATCACTCTTAAAATACTACGTAGAGCCGACCAGCTGGTGGCGAATAAGCTTTAGACCACCCATTTTGAATGTTACCTGCCAAGTTTCACAACATATAGCAAGCAAGAAACCAAATGGCACAACCCAGAAAACAGTTAACAAGGGGAGATCAAACAGGTAGTCGACCAACATAGCAAATGCAGAATGTAGAACGCAAAAGGGGAAAAGTCCAACTAGGCAGGTCAAACCATAAGGAGGTAGGATCAGAATCCAGCTCTATAATGAAGTGAGGGAATGGACCGGTACATATACTGAGGGGCTGATTAGGTGACGAGGGGCAGGTGAGAGATGGGTTGGAAGGAATCAGCAGGTAATGCAGAGCAGGAGGGAGCCGCTGAGTCTGAGAAGACAGAGTTAGTGAGACAAAAACAATAAAAAGAGAATTAAACACTAAAGCTTGAAATTTGGAGAGTAGCTACTAGTGCTGGGACGATTTGTCTGCATAGGAAGTAATGTAAAAAATAATCATTTGGGACAGCAGTGGTAATTACTCCATTTAATGGAGATTATCAGTGGTTATCAGCCTCATTTAAATGGATGAGAAAGGGCCTACTAGTAGATCAGGGGGGCTATCATCAGACCCTGGTCCATTGGCCCGGTCCTACCAGACTCTAATCCATTAGCCCGGTCCTGCCAGACTCTGGTCCATTGGCCCGGTCTTACCAGACTCTGGTCCATTGACCCGGTCCTACCAGACTCTTATCCATTTCATTAGTTCAGAGAGTCTGGCCTCTCTCCATTAACAAGTGTTAACTTCCTTGAAGGTGGGCTTCCTTGGTCGTAAAGTCGGTTTAGCATCGCCAGCATTAGCTTACTAGCTAACTCCTTCACCACTGACGGAGCAAGCTGAAAAATCCAACTTTTCCCGAACCCCGTGGGAAGGAGGGCCACAACATCATGGCCCCCAACAAGACTCATCAAAGATCGTTGATGAGTCTTGTTAAAGCCTGAGTCCTGCTCAGGCTTTAACTTCTGGATACTTGGCAGCGTTGCCACAGCGAACCGAACGGCTTCCCTCGCATCTTCCTCCACCGCCATTGCAGAACTACAACTCAAACGAGCACCATCGTTCTCAGCCACTTCCTCTGTTCGCTGATTGGACGGAGAAAACCCAACAATATACCGCAAACCCAGACCGAGTACTGAAGGGAGTACTGAAGTATGTAGGAGGGCGGAGCCGGGCTACCTGCACCGTGCTCTACACCCTACCTCACGTGTAGGACTCTTGGTCGGAGAGATTGTCTGAGCATCTGATCAGAGATACTTTTTACCTGTAAGTTCTTGTAAATTTCTGCTTTCTTTTTGTCAGTGTGTATGTTTCACATACCAAAGCCAATTTCCTCTAGTTCAGTACAAACCCAACCCTGAGTAACTTGTCCGGAGATCACTGCTCTGAGGATTTTTACCAACAAAGAGCAGAAACATATCATTCTGAAACAAAACAAGAGCATTCTCCTGCTTGTTTCCCTGATGTACGAGCAAAAAGCTACTTCTAGGACAAACAAACGTTGTTAAGGTTTAGTGTATATATATATATATATATATATATATATATATATATATATATATATATATACTGTGAAAATATATGCCTACTGGTACTCTCTTCCCACATATAAACCTCCGACCTTGTTCAAAATGAACACTCATGTCTGCTCCCGCTTGAGTTTAACGCTGTTAACGAGTCTTAATGCACAACAACAAATAACAAGCATTAGTGCTAATGATGATAACCACGGAGACGCTCATTAAAACCTGACGTCAGCGTCCTGCGGATGAAAGGGAACCAGGGCAGGAAATATCAAAATAGAAGATATTTATGGATTCACAAAAACAAAAAATGTTTCTTGTCTTATGAAGCAAAAAGAAAACACATCCCCATTTGCAGGCTGTGTGTTCCCTTGTTTTTAGCTGTATTTTTCAAAATAATGAAGTCAAACAGCAGATTCTGACTGTAACATATTCTACTGACACAATGTGTGTGTATGTATGTATATAAAAAGAGTATGTAGGCTGCATGGTTTGTCAGTTGTCAAACATTAATGAGACTGATAAGATTAAATGCAAACAACGAATATTTTTTATTCATCCTGTTAAGTTTGTGTTCCAAGTGTCTTGAGGGCAATCTACACCGCAGGCGTGTTGTTAACAGCACTTCTCTAAGACATCCTCTTACATTTATACATATGTATTAGACCTCGCCGACTTCTTCTTCCACCCTGTGCTTGCTCACTGAAGCATAACCTTCTAGTTGCACACCTTCCCAGTGCTACAGTACGCTGTGAACATGTGAAGGAAATCTATACTGATAGATTTATAAGTGGGAAGAGATTCCTCGAGAGGCCGAGGCCACATCGAGTCCTTTGATTGAGTTCCTGATTACATTATTTTAATAATAATTAAAGGAAATAGACAGATCAGTGTCTTGTTAGACCTGGTTCCAGGGTAGGCTTGCACGGTTTGGGGAAAAACATATAAAAAAAGACGCAACTGGAAAATCAACAAGTGTGATGGCCACAGCCATGGCCACACAGCCAGTTTAAGAGCGGTAACCTCATGCACTTACGTTTTTCCTTAGGTTTAGTTTAAATGCTTTTGTTTATATACCTTCATTTGATGCAACCGTTTATTCAGTTACCAATAACTTACAGGACACTTGTTTCATTTCACATACATCATACTTTATTTGATTTATACAGAAGCATCTTTTAGCAAGCGCGCACTATTAGTTACATTCGGATGGTCATTCTGTTATATAACCAGTTTTCTTTTGAGCTTATTAGTGTTGGAGTCCACACCCGGGAGGAATCTAGTAGGTCTGCTATTATTAATTATATATATATATATATATACAACTGACCTGCTAACAAAGAAACAAAATATATATATATATATTATAGATATATAGTTTCTTTGTTAGGTCAGTTGTATTTTTTGAGTCTCTTATGTTCAGAGCCTTAGTAACTGTTTGTTTATTTGACCTCTTTTAAGCTCCCAAAACTTTATCTTCATTTTGTTGTAACTATTTTTGGGTAATAAAAATCCTTACTTTTGGACTTCTCTTGTGACTCCTCTTGCTTGACTGCTTGGTCCCTCACAACAAGCAACGGCAGTGGCCTATAATTAACGGTCTGTCAATGCACCGATGCATGGCGATGCACCGATGCATGGCGACGCACCGATGCCATACATACAACATTGGGGTTTAATCTAATAGCCTTAAGTTTGCTAGAGTCATGTTGTGAAAGACAAATGTCAAAATGTAGGAAACAATGACAAATATGCAAAGGTGTTTAAATATCTTTCAAACAAGCTTAAGCCTTAAAGTCATTTTATGTGGATCTGGTTGATTCATTTCACTCGGAGATAAGAATTTAAAGCCCTGGTTGGTTGCACAGTGTTTCTATTTTGATGTTCTTCTTGTTTTTTTACTGAGCTGATGGATGGATGGATCATGAGTGCCGTTGCTGTGTGTCCGACATGGAGCATCTACACCGATAAAACTGACTGACTTGATATATCCATTTCATTATTCCCTAGTTCCCACCCACATGGGTCATCATGTAGATGGTGTGAGATACGGCCGTGCACGCCATGCGCCATCTGTCTAATGTACATTAACCCACGGATACTGCTGCAGAAACATTCGTACATTTGTATTTGTACAAAATAAGGGCTTGACTACTACAACAACAATATATTTTCTGTGTGCCACAAACAAGTTCCAACCACATTTAATGGCAATCCATCCAAAGGTTAACAAGACATTTAACTGAAAAATAAAAGGCAACATCAAGGTGGCGTTAAATGGAAAATTATGGGACCACCAACATCAGTTGGATTCATCATCTGGGGAGCATGAACATGTGTGTTTACTAATATGAACAAACAGAGAAATGTTTCTTTTTAGATGAAAAAGATGTTGATAAGTTTCCTTTTGGGGACGTCATTGGAAATTGGGAAAAGTTTGAAGTTGGAAAAAAGGTTATAAATTGCAATATATCACAGAGAATTGCAATATGTTTGAAATAATCATAATATCATATCGTGGCGTAAGTATCGTGATGATTTTGTGTTGGGAGGCATCTGGTGATCCCCCCCCCCCTACTATTCAATAGCCGTCTAATTTAGTTTAGTATGGACACAAAGTGCTGGACCAACCACTTTGTTGGTGCTGGGGGGGTCTCCAAATTATCAATTTAGAAACATTAAAGTTGTTTTCAAAAATTTAGAGTCTTAACATGAATCCAACATATTATAAGCAAATATAAATCCCCACTGGTTACTGGCCCATAGGTAAGATAGGCACTACGGCCATCCTAAGGATTCACTGTGCTTCATGTCCTAACATTAAAACAGGATTTACAACATTGTGCCAACATTTATTATGCTATTTTAATATATCTTAGTATTCCATGCATAAAAGGTCTGTGTAAAGGCTTTAGGCCGCCGTACGCCTTGTTCAGGGCCCAGTTTAATATGCAACTTCATTTTATACAATAGGTAAGGGTTCCTGCTCTGTCTCTCTTTCTGTTATAGCAACACTATCTAATGTTACCGCTTTGGTCCCCCTACAGGTTGGAAGTGGAATTGTCCCATTGTGTCTCATTGGATAATGTCTCATTGGATAATGTTTTATTGGATAATAACTCATTGGATTATGTCTCATTGGATTATGTGTCATCTGAGCTACAGATCAGCTTCCGATCTGGCCAACTTGCATAGTGCAGGTATAGCCGGTAAAGAGCTACAAAGCCAACGCAGAAGGGCCGTTCACCCTGTTACAAGCTGATGAACCACGAGTCCATGCTGGACTCGAGTCTCCCTGTCTGGGCCTCAAAGTTAATGAACACTAGAGAAAAGATCCATCCTGTAACAAGAAAGAATCGTATAAGAAAGAAAGAGAAGAAGCGAGCAAAGGTGGGATTAAACGGGAGTCGGTCGCAGGTTGAGTGCGACGGGAAGTGTTGGCGGTTCACGCTGTCACGAGTTGATGAACCGCTGAAATGATTTAAAAAACATTAGTTTAAGGTACAAAAAGTTTGCTAGTGTTGCTTTAAGGGGTCCTTGGCTTTAAAAACGTTGAAGACCCCTGGTCTAAGGCCTAAAACAACATCTTTAGGGTACTTTTATATTCATATTTCCATCGTTAAGGACACATTGTTCCATTAACCCAAAGCTCTGAAAGGAATTTAAAGGAATCCTTTCTTTCTTTTCATGTTTTAAAGGGACATCCACACATATAAAGTGTTCACATGGATACTGTGGTACAAAAAAAGAACCATCTAATCCCAGAGAAGAATCATCTAATCCACTCAGGCGTGATCGCTCTTCAGTGCTCCAACACGGCTTTACCGTGATCCTTCCTGACTCCACTGCCTCGTCCTGCATTACAGACGCGTGTGTTAAAAAGCATGCACTGGTTGGAGCGTCTCACAGAGAGGGGTTTTATGTGATTTTGCAGGGGTCTTTGTGTGTTCGCCCTCGCCAACTAAAGCCACCAGAAAACAGCTTTAACAAAAAACACTAAACGCCAGCGCTGAGCTCCAGACCGGCTCAGAGTGGGAGGACGAGCGAGCAAAGGTGGGAAAACAATCCGCTTCCGCCTGAAGAATTTACCACTTCACCGTGAAAACACGCAGCTCTGAAGCCTCGGCACTGATAAAAACTAAAAAAAACACAGAGAAATAAATAAATGAGAAGCCACACTCTGCTGC
>NC_048416.1:28246723-28252863 GCF_013103735.1 Etheostoma cragini
CCCCCCCCCCCCCCCCCTTGTTCATTCATTCTTACCAGACGGAGGGTTTATCATTAGCAGTCCACAAAAACATCAGTCATGTTAAAGCGTGCTGCTATTTCACCATAATGGCAAAAGCTGAAGATCCCTGTGAAAATAAAACAAAAACAAAAACGAATGTGTGAATTTCTCCATCTGATGTGTTTTTGTAGCCCGAGGCTGCTTTCCAGCCAAACCCTTGATGAGAAAATTGAAGAGAATTTCTACCCAGTAAAAAGGTCGAAGAACGTTATCAGTGTTGAGTTCGGAGTGAGCAAACAGTCTCTTTGAGACGAGGCCGCCCGTCACATTGCATCATCGGAGACGTCCTCTCTCAAAACCACCAGGAAACATCCAATAAACCTTGAAGCTTTTGCACATAAAAGTTCAACAAACAGCCCTCTGCAGCCCGTATAAATCCATGGAAACATTTCTCAGCCAATCAGGAGCATTTTATCAGCCGGCCGATCGAGCGCGGCCACACAGCGAGCGATCGACCGGTCAACCCTTTTAATGGCCGAGCTCTTTGATAACACTAAAAGACGACCCGTGGGAGGAATCAAACGTGCGGCCCGCTGCGTACGGGGCGCTCACCCCACCCCCCACCCCCCCGCCTGGGCCTTAACATTAATGAACATTAGAGGAAACATTCATCGATCCTGTAACAACAACGAGTCTTATGAGAAAGAAAGAGAGGAATCGAGCCAAGGTGGGTTGAGTGTGGCGGCAGAGCTTTTTCAAACCGGAATCTAGTCAGACAGTTCATAAACAGGTAGGAAAGAGGCAGGAAACAGTCAGTAAACAGGCAGGAAACAGGCATGTCAGGCTTTCAGTCAGTCAGCCAGTGGAGCAGGGGATCGATGGAGCGGCCGGTCAGTGGCTGGCTGCTTACCGGCTGGATGTTGTAAGGCTCAGCGGGTCAATCTCTGCGATCAATGCTGAAAACAAGCAGAGATGCAACCTGCTGTGTGTGTGTGTGTGTGTGTGTGTGTGTGTGTGTGTGTGTGTGGGCTCTGTGTTTTCTGAATAGGACTGCAGTCGAAAAAGCTTTTCTGTCTCTACAAACTAAACTGTACACTCAAACACAAGGCTGAGGTTTGTCTCTAGGAAACTATTTTTTTTATAAAATACACTTTATGAATCATTTCTGGTGTTATTCTGCAGCCCGGGGAACGATTTGTAAAGAAAAGCTTTTATTCGAGCATTGTCGATTTATATATTTAATTAGGACTCACATTTTGGTAAATGGCCCGGTGTTAGCCAGTTGGTTGATTTGCAACTGTAGTCCAACCCAGCATGTATTGGGGTTTTTCCACGGCGTGGTATCTACTTGACTCGCCTTGACTCTACTCGCCTTTTGGGTTTTCCTTTTTTTTTTTTTACTGCTTCCACGTACTTTTTTTAGTACTACCTCGGTCGAGGTTCCAAGCGAGCTGAGGCGATCCCAAAAGGTGACGTGTAAACATTCAGACTGCTGATTGGTCATAACTAATCACTTCGTCATCAGCAAACCAGAGTGCGGCGTCTGTGTCCGTACCAAACGTGCTATTTAAAAAAAGTTCTAGCCAGACACTGACAAATTCTTCTGGCTGTGGTAAGTAGCCACATGCCGAGAATCAAACACAACACACCTCTGACGTGCTCCATTGTGTGTAGCGTTACAGACAGAAAAAAAAAAGGTGTGTAGCTGTTAGGTTCGAGGACTTGAGTGGAAAAAATTACTCACAAACACAAGACTTGGTTTTTCTTTGTAAAAGGGGAATAAAGCTGAAAAACATTCACCAGTCTTCCAAAAAATTTTATTCCCTGCTCGGCCGTTTTATTAAGTGAGTGTATGCAGAAAGTTGATTAAATAATGGGTGTAGTATATAGTTGTTTAACATAATTGTGTGCTAAAACATCATTGTTTTACATAAAAGTAGGTTAGTACATCATATTATCTGGTATACTATTGGTTAAAGAGAAACTGGGTGTGTTAGGCAGGTTTAAGGTTACCACAGTTCACTGAAGTTTTAATAAAGAAACAACAGCTCGTTCACACAGTCACAGCTGCTAATTAATCTAATCTCCCCCTAGTGGCCAGACCCAGGAGGGTCCAGGTCCTCGTCTCAGTGTTCTTCATTTCTAGAGGTTTCAAAATATTCACATGATAACTTTTACACAATGCTACTTGTTCAGTTTTCATACAACATAACTTTGTTCAGTCTCCACAGTAGCTCTTGTGAGTCGCGTTGAAAATTACATCACGGCGAGTTTCCGGCAGTTTTACTCAATCTGCATTGCAAAACGGACGCAGAGTGCATCGAGTTGAGTAGAGACGAGACGAGCTGTTACCAGCAGTGGAAAAACGCCACGTGTCTTTATGGTGAGTCGAAACCAGAGTACCCAAACACGGGGAGAACTCTACCCAGAAAGGCCCGGAACAACATGGATTCGGTTTGAACCAAGAACCTTCCTGCTGTGAGGCAGAGGTGCTAACCACTTAGCCACCGTGCTGCCTTCAAGATCCTCCAAAATGGATCAAGTCCAGACCGAACTTCCCGACCGCGAATGTTGTGGGCGGGGCATGTAGGCTGCAGGAAATGTGCCGTAAAACCAGAACTAGGAGCTGAAAAGCTCTGTAAAGCTGCAGAGAATCCACAAACTCGGTGTGGGTTTCATCACTATAAGGGACCACTTTACATTACAAGTAGTTGTTTGAAAATACCATGTATAAAACTAAGGCTAAGACCTGATTACAATGCATCCCACCTACAGATGTGGTCTAATTTAATCTAATTACTATTTGATTGCAATGTGTTGTACGTGCATTTACAGCTGATTAAACAGGGTTTTTTCTCCTGATTCCACAGTTGCCGCCACATGTGCATTTGGGTTCCTAATCAAACACGTTTCCTCTAATTTACGAGATTAAGGCAAATGTCATTTAAAGACAAATCATTAATATACGAGCAAACTACTTCCGCTTCACTTTGTTTATTTAATGATTAAATCTATTTGTTTTATTGTAGAAAAAAAAGGAAAATACTCCACTCTTCTTCTGAATTTATTTTTAAAGGCCTTTATTTTGCTGGCTGTATTGTATTAGAAAATGTAAAAGACTCAGGGAGAAGCAACCCACGCATAGCGCTACAGGCAGCCTTCCTCAGGGTGTGCTTCCCAAACAAACAATTTCTAAATAGATAAATAGATATTTATTGATCCCAATAAAATTGGAAATGACAGTGTTACAGCAGCAAACACAGTCACACAGCACAGAATGTGAAAATAAATGAATTACTAGGATACAACATACAATATACACGAATTTCCCCCTTTTGTGTGGGCTAGATGGAAACCCCTGAGTGACATGGTGAGTTACCAAGTAAAAAAACATGCCAAAACAGTCCATTACGTGGCTGGTTGTAAATATTCACAAGCAAAAGGAACAAAAATAAATAAATAAAAAGTTAACAAATTACGTTTTTTCATTACGTGGTGCCCGCACGGCTCGGCTCGGCCACGCTGCCCCGTCCTCCGTTCTCCATTGCAGATTGGTACCGCCTTATGCATGAGGCGAGCGTGGCTGGTCGTCATGGCAGCAAACTGCCGTGACCTGATTGGACACACACGCCATATGGAACATGGAAGGTGTGTTGCTTTTATTCTCGGGGTGGGGTTGTTTGCCAGAAGACAAATTCAGTTTCAAAAGAAGCTGGAGGCAGCAAAAAAAAAAAAAAACTCTGGATATATAGTTGGACATGGCAGGTTTTTTCAGGGAACCCCCCCCCCACCCCCACCCCGTCTGTTGCTAGCGACGATGACGCAGTGATTAGTGCCGATTCTCTCCGACCAATCAGCAGCCTGCAGGTTTTTCACGTCAGCTTTTGGTGTCGCCTCAGCTTGCTTGCAACCTCAACGGAGGTGGTTGTAAAAAAGGTACCAGGGAATAGTTTTTAAGATTATTTTTGGAGGTTTTCCCGCCTTTTTTATCTGATATGACGGCTAGGTGAGAAAGGGAAGACAAGCAGGAAATAGTCGCAGGTTGCATCCGAACCCTGGACCTCTGTGTCGAGGCATAATCCTCTCAGTATACTGTATGTGTACCTGCTGATCCAACCCGGCCCCACCAGGGACTTTATTTTGTAATGGAAAACCCAAAAAAGGTGAGTAGAGCTGAGAAGGTCCCATGTAATGGAAAAACACCATCCGTGTCTATACATAGTAAACATCCATATACAGAGAGAGTCCACGAGGTAACTGCATTACAAGTTAAGCCCTAACAAATACTGTATATACAGAGAAAATAATCACAACAGTGGTCTGAAATCTATTTCTTTAGTCCGCCCCGGGTACACTGTGACCTGTAAGTCACATATATAAAAAAAAATGTCTCCCTGTAAAAGTATTTTTAATCGGCTTCCGCCCCAAATGTTCTTTTTCCTCGTATTTGATTCATTGTTTTGATGCTACCCTGGAGTAAAACGCGTGTTTAAGGTGTTAAAATAACACTATCTGTGCCAAAATAAACAGGAAGTAAAAGCGCAGACATCGTGTCAGATTCCACAGGAAGAAGTAAATCCGCGTCAGTTAACAAACATGAAGCCTGTGCTCTCGAGGCTGAAACGAAAGGTTTCTGAAGATCCTCTGCACTCAGTTTGCCAAACAGCGGAGTGTTGCCTCTCTTCTCTCTCCAGCCTTCATCATCCTCTCCCCATTCGGCACAACACCTCGCTGTGAGGAGACTCATTCCTCTCGTCCCCTGCTGCCTGCGAAAATTGGCCCAGAGGACTAAAGGAGGAGGTGGAAGGGAGAGAAGGAGGGAAGGGGAAGGGGAAGGGGAAGAATGGCTTTTTGACACACAAAGCCTCCATCCATTTCAGACAAAGCCTTCCTCTGGAGCCGCGGCACAGCCAGCCGCTGGTTTCACGTCTGTTACTCCGATAATGAAGTCAGTTACAGATCAACACTAAAGTTTCTACACAGATCAGACAACTCAGAACTAAAAGACTACAGCATCCCAGCCGAGTTAACGCTGGGCGATAAGTTACAAGAGAGCCTAAATTGACAGTTTTGTAGTCTTCTGAAAAGTCTCAAAAGGCAAAAGAACCTTTTTGTTCTTTCACAAATACGTGCTCATTCACGTGTAATTGCTTCCAAACTAATCAAAGTGTTCTCGTAGAATCCGCCATTTGCAATCATTCAGAATACATACAGGCGAGTCGCTCGAACGACGGCCGCCATGTAGCACCTCCATCTTTAAAATACCTCAGCCAAGGAGTGACACACCTCCGCCTTTCGCACTTTTAGACTCCGTGGCACCGTGATGATTGCCAATGATGGTAGAGTGGCTAGAACAGCTGCGTGTAACAAATGCTAAGAGCTAATTTTGGGAGTAGACAGTAATATTCAGTTGGTTGTCATGTGCAATTTCCCCGCCAGATGGGAGACGTTCGTACACGTGCAGCTTTAAAAAAAAACAGAAAAACAATATGACACAGAAATAATTTCTTAATACACCTTTTATAGACAACTTAACCCTTGTGTTGTCCTCCCGGGTAAAAAACTGCCAAGTTTTTGACATTTTAGTCCTTTTTTCAGACTTTTATTTAGTTTTCACTGACCCCATCTTACTAGTGTTTAAGTACATTTGGGAATTCATGGTCAAAAACCCTCATTTATGTAGAATTATACCTAATATTTGAATAAAAAAAAGCAGAAATTATGGATTATTTTGACTAATAGCTAAGATCAGAGGAACGTACTGATGAGTTCAATCAGGAATGAAAGTGATCAATTGTTTTTGCAAAAAGCGTTCTAAGGAATATAGTCTATTTTTTGTGGTAATTTGGTTAAAAAGAAACTCATATTTCAGAAATAGACATTTTCGAAAGGGGTCAGATTTGACCCGAGAACAACAAGAGGGTTAACCAAGTTAAGTGTAAGTGTCGTTGCGTAAACCTAATCAGATTTTAAATCTAAATTTGAACCAAAGCGCTACCTAGTGTAAAAAATGTGTCGCCCAAGGGTTGTGACCAAGCATCTTTCCATCATTCACTTAGACATGCTTGGACCTATAAAGGTGATGTAAGCGCTGCTGTGCAAAGATGGTTGGTATGTAAACTCAACAGCCAGACAAACCC
>NC_048416.1:28252963-28257523 GCF_013103735.1 Etheostoma cragini
GTAGCAGCTGTCGCCTTGGTCCCGCTCCATGTTCTGTGATGCCATGTTCTACTGCTACACTGCAGTGCCCTGCTACGTGCTGCTACGTCCTGCTACGTTCTGCTATGTCCTGCTACGCCCTGCTACGTCCTGCTACGTCCTGCTGTGCCTTGTAATGCCGCACAGCGTCCTGCTATGCCGCAAACTACTACAAAGAACTGCTACAGACTACACATTTTTTCTATTTTTGTTATTGCCACTCTTCATTCCAACCCCAACCGGCCCGTCAGACACCGCCTACCAAGAGCCTGGGTCTGGGCCTGGGTCTGGGTCTGGGTTTGGGTCTGGGTCTGGGCCTGGGTCTGGGTCTGGGTCTGGGTCTGGCCCTGGCCCTGGCCCTGGGTCTGACCGAGGTTTCTGCCTAAAAGGAAGTTTTTCCTCGCCACTGTCGCACTGTTGCTTGCTCTGGAGGAGACTACTAGAACTGTTGGGTCCTTGTAAATTCTGGAGTGTGGTCTATCTGTAAAGTGTCTTGAGATAACTCTTGTTATGAATTGATACTATAAATAAAATTGAATTGAATTGAATTGAATTGAAATAGTGAATGGCCTTGCACCAGCGTATCTGTCTGATCAGTTAACCTCTTATGTGCCTTCTCGGGTGCTGCGCTCCAACATTGTGGAACAGTCTTCCAGTAGATGGTAGACTGGACTAATGCTACCTGCACAATTGGTTTATTTACATCTAACATATATTTTAACATTTTAGCATATTGTTTAAGCAGTTGCACATTTTTATTTGCCGATCCTGTACATATTCAAATATTTGTTCTTTTTACTTTATTCATATTATTATTTCATGTATATTCTATGCATGTATATTTTTCTTAGTATTCCATTTATATTTATATTCTGTACTTTGTGACCTATTTTGCTGCTGTAACACCGAAATTTCCCATTTTTCTTGGAATGAATAAACATCTATCTATCTATCCATCTATCTATCTATCTAGACTGGCATGTTCAATTGGGGTCTTTAAATCGAAGCTTAAGACTTATTCCCTGCTGCGTCTGAGTCCTAAATGCTCCTTTATCCTTGGTGTTTTGTATAGTGTTATTTACTTTTTACTGCCTCGATTTTTAAATGTTTTGTATTGTTTGTGTTTGAAGTGTATTCTTGCTGTAAAGCACTTTGATGGAAAGCGCTCTATAAATAAATGTATTATTATTATTTACACACACGAGTTTGGAGTGCTTTGTTGGATTCACAGGTTGCCCTTTCCATCGCTTAGAAACATATCGTAGCGCCACCATCAGGACAGAATTCACCATTTAAAGAAACATTTTGGCTAAATCATCAGGTTTTGTTGTTCTGTACCACATTGTGTGCAATGAGAATTAAAGGTCTTGGTGGTTGTAATGCCTTTAAACAAACAAACGCACAGTTTACAGGTTTGATGAGAATATTGAATTCTAGAGTTGATCTCCGCTTTCATATTTATTAATTTCAGTCTAGTCGTTGTACTTATACCAGGAAATTGGCAGTCAAATTGCACATATACAGTATATTGTGCTATGCTCAGAGATTTAATATCCGTTAATTGAATCATTTTTATGTCTAAAAGATTTTTTTTTAAACATGAAATTTTTCTCCCAGAATCCCTGTGGGTAGAAAAGGATTTACACTTGATGTAGACCGTCTGCAGATCTAATCAATCAACTGAGTTTAATTTCAGATCAATCAAACTCCGTCAGATCAGATCACAGCTTGGCAGATCAGTTCAGATTAAAGTACAGATTAGATAAAAATAAGATCATTTAAAGCAGATATTCAATGACTGAATTAGAATACACACTGTGAAAAGGCTAAAAAAAGGTCTCTGTGACATTTTATCTGTTAGTACCTGAACTTACGGCACTATTTGTCATTTAAGACAAACAACACGCCAACCTGGCACCCCCGTCAATGACTAATGCGCCACTTCAGCAGAGGAATCGATCCGGAGACCCGAGGTGGTGACCGCCAGGGCAACTTTGACCAAATCCACAGCCAATCAGGCATTTTGGAAACACAACTTCAGACTAAATGAAAGAAAACAGAGTGGCGAGGCATCCAGGCAGGCGTCAGTTGATAAATGACTCGGAGCTGATGGGAGGAAACACGCCCTAATGGACCGATCTCTACTGGATCAAAGTTCCCTTTTAGTCCCGGGTCAGTTCTCTTACAGTGGTGTCTCAGTGTGAACCAGCACTGTCTCTACCTCCAGGGTATAAATAATATCCCCTGTCAGACGGTGGATGAGGCTGAGCAGATGACAGAGTCTGCAGGAAAAGGAGAAGCAGCTCTGTTAAACTTAACTCTGAGCATGTGCAGCGGATGCAGCTTTGCCCTGCTGGCAGAGGGGCTTAAAGACAGGGCTGTCAAGACCACCTTTGTCAAGTCCCAGACAAGTGCAAGACCTGGACTAGTCGAGTCCAAGTCCAGACTGAGCCCAGGACAGAAAAAAGGTCTTATGCATGACAGTATCAAGACAATACTTTTTGTTAGGGGACGAGGAAGAAGGACCTAAATGCAGAGACAAGATGGCAGGCAGAAGTAGGTTTTCTGTGGCTTTAATTATATACAGTTCACAACCACAGGGAGCAAAAGGCAAAAGTCTCAAAACAAGTCCAAACCAAGCACGAGGGCAGCAGTCCAAAAACAGGGGAGTGAGCAAAGGGAAAGGCTTACAGAAGAACACAGGGAGGCTGCAACGGTCCTTCCAACCAGTAATCTAAATAAGGAACAAAGAGGGATGCAGACAGGCAGGGAAGCAAGCAACGGGACCAGCTCACAAAGGGTCACAGGGAGGCTGGCCGGAGAAACATGGACACGAGGATCACGGGGAAGCTGGCTGGAGGAAGACACAGAGACTGGTAGGAACATGAAGACTGGTAGGAACACAGAGACTGGGAGGAACATGGAGACTGGTAGGAACATGAAGACTGGTAGGAACACGGAGACTGGTAGGAACATGGAGACTGGGAGGAACATGGAGACTGGGAGGAACACGGAGACTGGTAGGAACACGGAGACTGGTAGGAACACGGAGACTGGTAGGAACACGGAGACTGGGAGGAACACGGAGACTGGGAGGAACATGGAGACTGGTAGGAACACGGAGACTGGGAGGAACATGGAGACTGGTAGGAACATGGAGGACTAGGTGGAGCGACGTCCAGCTGGTAGGAGGCCTCGGGGAAGACCCATGACTAGGTGGAGAGATTATATCTTCAACCTGGCCTGGGAACGCCTCGGGACCCCCCAGTCGGAGCTGGCTGATGTGGCTTGGGAAAGGGAAGTTTGGGGTCCCTTGCTGGAGCTGCTGCCCCCCCCCCCCCCCCCCCCCCCCCCCCCCCCCCCCGCAACCCAATACTGGCTAAGCGGACAAAGATGGATGAATGGATGGACAGACTCTAATCTGAACCCCTGCTGGAGCTGCTGCCCCCGCGACCCGATACCGGATAAGTGGACAAAGATGGATGGATGGATTCATGGATATATTGCAATTTCCTAACTTCATTTCCGAATTAAAACAACCATATTGGTCCAAATATAAGATATATTAGTAAAAAAAAAAAAGTCTTCCGTAAATACTTCTAACAAAGTGGGGTCATCTTATATTTGGGGTCTAGACTTTTCAGCTGGTCGCACACGCTGGTTTTAGAACCAGAGGAAAACCTCATCAACATCTCGCTTTCAACACACTCATCATTGACAGCTTATCCGGGGTCGGGTTGCGGGGGCAGCAGATCCGGCAATAGGGTGTGACGTAACAGACATTCAATAAATTTTCGAGATTGTTTCTTAAAATGCGCAACATGCCGTGAAGAACAGAAAAAATAACATTAAATATGCAAAAAATGAGCAAGAGGTGAAATGAAACACGCCAGAAGCGTGTGTTTAATCCGCTGTGGATCACAGATCTGCAGTCACCATCCATCTGCTCCATCTGATCTCACACACACACACACACACACACACACACACACACACACACACACACACACACACACACACACTCATTTAAATATTTATATTTAATGTTTGAGTGTTTTTCTTGGTTAGCACATTAAGAACACAATCCAGCTGTGTGTGTCCAGACATGTCGTTATTCCCTAATAACTAACACAGCTGAAGAGAAACCACTCACACTTTCAGAGTCTGTTCAAAGTCTTCCAGCACATGGTAGGCGTGAGTGTTGTTCTCTACTGTAGCAGCTGTTAATCTCTGCAGAGAGTAGACGAGTTCACATTGGTATTCTGCAGCAGCGGCGGCGGCCTCTCTGAATGGATTTCGTTTGGGAGAAATATGCTTTCTTTCCCGCATTTTATCTTTTATCTCCTCGGTGTGAAGGATTTGTCTGTTTAAAGCCTCCGACCGCTCCACTCTCACTCCCAGCGTTCCCTTCTCTCTGCTCCGTTTACGCTCTTTATTCCTTCAACCTGCTCCACCATCACCATCACCAACACCATCACCATCACCACCATCACCAACACCATCACCACCATCACCACCATCACCAACATCACCAACATCACC
>NC_048416.1:28257623-28259576 GCF_013103735.1 Etheostoma cragini
TGTATACTTATGCCCCCTGTATTTTAACATAGGGGGTGTATACTTATGCCCCCTGTATTTTAACATAGGGGGGTGTAACAAGGATAATTAATTAAAAGTAACCAAAACTTTTTTTTTTTTCATGGTTGAATGTAAGAAAACACACAAGGGTTAAGATGGGAAGAGTAATCAATTATGTCACTCGTTACTGAAAAACACGTTATGTTACTTACAACGCCGTTGTTCCCATCACTGGGCTTCTTCTATGGTCTGAATGCTCAGGCCTCTGACCTTTGACCTCTCCGCTGGTGACGTCATAACAACTGAGCAGACGGACCCCCACAGCAGCTCTCAGGTGCCCTCACATCTAATCTGTTTTGTTCCTCTGCACAGAGATGGAGCTGAACTAGTGTCTAACTTCCCTCCTCATGCATTACATACAGCTTTAGAAAGCGATCCAGTCTTTACACCAAGCCCGTCACCGCTGCAGAGTAGAAACCTCCATCTGATCGGAGAATGTTCTCGTGATGCAAATGACGATCAGAAACCCGCCCGTCGGGAGAGATAATCTCCCTCTTGAGAACGCAAGTCTACTATTTCCAATTTAAATGCGAGCAGAACGTGTCATTATCTCATTTTTATTGTTTCTAGCTTAAATATTTTGACGTATAATTCTTGCAAATTGCTGAAAACTGTGTCAGATCGAAGTGGAATTATCTCAGTGTTTTCTCATCTCAATCTTCTGATCCTTGGGGTTTTTTGCCCTCAGGATTCCCTTTTAAGTATCTCGGGAATGAAGAAACAATTGTGTGAAAGTATCACATTTGCTCTCTTTGTGTGTTTGTTCCATCTCTTTATTGAAGGCGTGTGTCTGAATGGATGGATGAAGGACTGAAGGAAAGGAAGGAAAGGTGGGAGAGAGATGGGGGGATGACACAGGTCCCACTCAGACCCGGGCCGCTGCAATCTTACTGGTTTGAGCTAGAGCCCCCCCCCCCGCCATGAATGCATCATTTCATGTAGATCATTTACATAGTACACAGATAATATACATACATACGGTTGTATTATCATTTAGTTTCTTCAGATCATGGCCTGTACCCCCATCAGGCGGTTCTCATGAACCATTTGAGCATGTAGAAATGACAAATAAAGCAGTGAGCTATAACCTCTCTCTATTCATGAACAAGAAGAATGCCTTAATTCTTTATTTCCTTCATGTTGTGCTGAATCCATACACATGCGATAGCGATGAGAGACGAGAGAGTAAGAAGCGATGCTTCTTGCAGGATGCATTTTCAATGGCGCATTGATAATCTGCCTTTCTCACGCGTTTCTAACGTGATTCCCTACTTCCGGTTTTAGCTCTGTAAAACAAACGTCTAAACAAGAGACTGCATAAAACTACTTCCTGTTTAGCTCGTTAAACAAATGTCAAAATAAGAGCCTGCATTAAAACTGCAAGTATGCCAAATTAAATGCATAAAAGTTCAACTTAAATGCCTGAAGGGAAGAACAACTTTAAATGGTATGTATTTATTACTGTCAGCAGCACGTTGACTGGTGCTGTATGAAAGCATGAAGATCTGTGTGTGTGTGTGTGTGTGTGTGTGTGTGTGTGTGTGTGGCGGGTGGTTGTTGATTTATTAAATGTTAAAAACGGGGTCTTAGGCTAGGCTGAAACCATGCAACGTTGATTAAACTGTGTTGCTAATAGAGTTTCACATTGACGTGACAGAAGCCTTTTGACCTGTGACCAAAAACAACCGCAAAAGGGGCGGAGTTTAGAGCCACGTCCTTCCTCATTGGACAGCGAAGATGCGCTCGGCACGTTGCCGTGCCAACGACGGACCAATGAGAATGGATTTGAATGCACCGGGTGAAAAAGGAACTGCCCCCCCAGGTGCAGGGGATAAAGTGTGTGATTTAGGATTATATTCAGGACTGGTCTAATGTGGCTCCATCACGGGGGGG
>NC_048416.1:28259586-28260316 GCF_013103735.1 Etheostoma cragini
CATGGGTCCGGTCCGCTGTCAGCTGCAGTGTTATCATGCTGTTTGTGTCTTGTTGTCTTATTGTCTCATCATCTTCATCATTCTGTTGCATTAAACCTTTTCTTAATTCTCCATTGGACATTAGTCTCCTTCCTCGGAGATCCAACGAACACGAAGTAAGTCACGAAATTCTAACAGGGGCGTGTTTGGTCCTACAACACGGGGCCGAGGGGGGTTTGTGTCCTGGAAAGAAGTTAAAGGGAAAACCTAAGACTTGCAACCAGGAAACGGGGCAGTTCTGGGTAACGGGACTGGTGTTTTAACCCAATCCACAACCTTTTCTCCTAATCTCAACCCTTGTGTTGACTTTCCGTCAAAATTTAACATCAGTGCTTATTGATTCTTTTAACTTTTTCTTATGTTTTTGTCCCTTTTTTTCAACACTTTTGGCGTTTTTTTTTTATGTTAGTCAGTTTTTTGACGTATTCAGCACCATGTAACAGAAGCCGGGACCCGATCCCCGGTCTCCGTGGCGAGAGTCCTGTGTTGTTTGACCCCTCTACCACCCAAACCAACCTCCCCACGCAGATTTCCAGCATTTAGCAGTCGATTCCATTTGTTTAATAATGTGACCATTTCACCGACTGCCCTGAGGCCGGGTTGGTTCTGCACACTGTGATGTCATTCAATTGGTGTTGTGTGGAAGGAATTACACATCTTAATTCAAACAATCCCAACCTGTACGAGCCGC
>NC_048416.1:28260416-28264842 GCF_013103735.1 Etheostoma cragini
AGCCAGTAAGTGTGTTTGTGTGTGTGTGTGTGTGTGTGTGTTGTGTGTGTGACTCTTTATGTTGAGACACACGCACACACACACATCTGAAAAATGAGACAAACACTTCTTTTTTTCTCTGAAGGCTCTCTGGAATGGATGTTGTGGGA
Organism: Etheostoma cragini; assembly: GCF_013103735.1. Classification (NCBI taxonomy): domain Eukaryota; kingdom Metazoa; phylum Chordata; class Actinopteri; order Perciformes; family Percidae; genus Etheostoma; species Etheostoma cragini. The sequence continues at coordinate 28,260,566 of NC_048416.1, forward strand.
CGAAACTGTTTCTATGGCAACTGCAGCCCATTTACTCCCCATGGTGTGTGTGTGTGTGTGTGTGTGTGTGTGTGTCTATCTGTCTGAGTGTGTGTGTGCGTGCACGTGTATTAATATACAGTGTCTTTTTGCTGTGTGTTTTTGGTCATTAACGTATAAAAATATAAATGCATTAATACTTTGTGGTTTTTATTCTGTGTGTCTGTGAGTGTGTGTGTGTGTGTGTGTGTGTGTGTGTGTGTGTGTCTTTAGTGACACGACAGCGGCCAAGCTGTTCTGATGGATGGGAGTTGTGGCGTTGCCGGCGGCTGATCAGAAACGAGCAGAGCCGACACGGCGACACCAGTCGTCCGCCTTCTTTCCCGTCTTCTCCTGAGGGAACGGATGCAAACAATTGCATTTCTATTCTGAATATTACAACAACAAAAAACGCAATAAAAAAAACACCAGAACATTGTTGAGTCATGAATCCGAAGCAGATGTCTATGTTTGGAAAACGGCGAGTTGGCCAGCTCCACAAATTGGAGCGTCGCTGCACCTTCGCAGGAAGAACTTATAATGGCGCGTAGGGAGACCGAGACCTTCAACAGGCTGGACTGAGGTCTGACAGAAGTGTCATTTTGACAAATAACAGCCAAATATGAAGAAAAGAATACCTTTTTTTGGGTTGCAGCACGTCGCCATGTCAGGTCTCAGCTGTGACGGAGACCACGGGTCCCTGATACGAGGACATTTGGAAGAAGCTGCTGCCAACTTCACGTCTAGTTAAATGTTTTCACCCTTGTGTTGTCTTCCCGTCAAAATTGAAAATCAACACTTTTGTTGACACTTAAAACTTTTTTGTTCTTTTTTCATTTTGTTGTGTTTGCCACACTACGTAACACTGACTTATCAACTTTAGTTTTACATTTATTTTTGGAATTAATGGTCAATAAACCTCATTTATAGGAAATTATACCTAATGTTTGAGTTAGAAAAGCAGAAATTAGGAATTATTGAGACTAAAATTAAAGGAATGGATGTTGATGATAATCACAGACTGGAATATGTCAACTTTTACTCAATACTATTTCAAAAACACTTCCACTTGTTTTACAATGCTATAAAATTGAATAAGACGCCCCAAAATTAATGAAAGTAGAGATTTGTACTTGGCAAAGAGCGTTGGGTGGAATCAATCATGTTATTTTGGGGAATTAAAAAGAACATTGATGTAAGAAAACGGGTCATTTGGCCCCGAGGACAACATGAGGGTTAAGGAACACTCCCTGTGCTCCATGTAGCCCCATGTTAGCTGTTAAGACTTTGATCGTCCAGTCTAGAAAGAGGTCTGGGATTTTAAGTCAAGTTTTGCACAAAGACCAGAAGCCGGGAGGAAGTGCTGGGCTAGCTCCAACATACACTCCAATTAGCATAGTCTCTAATCAAAGAGTGAGCTGCCTTTTGTTGATTGAAGAATCACGACGGAGCTCAAACCTGGCAACCCCACAGGAACAACAACATTTGGACAAAAAGCCACACAAATTGTTGGGTTTCTGTAACCAACATCCCAGATTAAGATCTAGACCTGCTCATTGTGAAAAGCGCAATGAGATAACTGTTGTTATGATTTGGCGCAATATAAATAAAATTGAATTGAATTAAAAAGCAAAACCAATTAAAGTAACAATTACAGGTTTGCGGTGTTGTTGCCACCAATCCCGGCTGACAACGAGGCGAGAGACGGGGATCACCCTGGACACGTGGTCTTTCTGGATTTGGATCTCACCGGGTTCACATCGGTTTCCTCCGGTCGCTCCGGTGCAGGATCAGCGGGAACAACTGGATCTATTGGTCCATTTCTTTAACTGTCTATGTTGTCCACCTTCCAATGAGATCGCGTTGATCGGTTTCCTCGCGCCACCCCAACCAATCCGTGATGAGATCGTGTCGTTAGATTGCTGTTTGTAAAGGATCCGGTCGGGTTAGTTCTGCTGCATGACTCAGACCCAAGTCTTTATTGAACACAAAAGAAAGAGGTGGCCATTTCCTTTTTCTTCTCTTCCTTTGCTTCCTTCCTTCCTTTAGTTTGTGGCTTTTGTGGCTGAGAAGGTCAACAGATGATAAACTCTTCTAAAACACTGGAACACAAAGTCCTTCTACCTCCAATTTCTTTAAAGTGGATCGCCTTCAAATTAGAGGATGGGGGAAATGTCACAGCACACACACACACACACACACACACACACACACTCTCTTTCTGTCTCTCAGTCAGCCCTTGTGTGGTTTATAGTGCACTACTTCAAAGGTTATTCTCTGACCTTATTCAGACTCAAATCTAAGGATATATAATAGAAGGCAACTCTGCCTTCAGCTCCCAGCTGAATGCTCTTTTTGCAGAAACACGACGTGCCTGCTCCTGAATTGTCCTCTTCTATCTGCTCTCCTCTATTCCTGGAAGAATAAATGAAAGAAAAGTTGAAGGACTGAAAACTCAAAAACTCAACTCGGCTTTATTTGGGTTTGTGTTCCCGCGGCTTCGGTTCAATCACAGACGGCGGGTGAGGGCCGATGTGTATCTGTCACCGTTATTCACACGTGTCGGGTACTTATTGGTACAATAGCTGCAACCAAGGCCAATGACGGGCTCTTTAATTCATCGCAGTCAAGTCAGCACTCGCTTGGAAAATTAGAAACGTTGGTCACGGTGTTTAAACATACCTGCAGCTAGGGACGGGTGCATTTCAGACATGACTGCTTGTGAGCCTAAGGAGAATATTTTTGGACAACCTGAACCCAAAACCCAGACAATTTGGTAAGATCTGGGGCGGACTCATGAAGATTTATTCTATTCTATTCCATTGAGGTGTTTTGAGCCTTTGAATACTACAACCCAAATAACCCTTGGAGCTCAGCCCAGGATAGTCTACATAAACTGTGTATTTACCCATGATGTTAATGTTTTATCATTGACGGACTGTTTTCCATCACACATGTCCATTCTCTGTCTTATTCGATTGTATAAAGGGAAGGGGAGAGGACACGGTGGCTACAGCTCTTGGAAAACGCAGTTTCTCAGCTGATTTATTTGGCATTGTGTTGCTCTGTTCCTCCTCCCGGAGGCAAGGCGAGGCGAGGCAGCTTTATCTGTAGAGCACATTTCAGCAACAGGGCAATTCAAAGTGCTTTACACACAATCAGTTACACAGATAAAAACAGATAAAACACGTGAAATAAAAATAGAAACATTAAGACACATAAAACACAAGAATGAAAGAAGAATTACAGTGCCGCATAAGAAATTAAACATTATGAGAACATCATTTAAAGAAAGGCAACATCAAAAAGAAAGGTCTTCAGCTTTGATTTAAAAGAACTGTGAGCAGCAGCGGCTCTGCAGGTTTCTGGGGTTAGGGTTATTTTTTTATATATATAAATATATATATTATTATTAAAAGTTACAGTGCAGCATAACAAATTTAATTGTTTCAGGACACATCTACTGTCACTTTATGTCACTCAGTTCTGTCCCTGACAGAAGGAAAATATCAAGAAATGTGACAGTGAGCCTGTTAATGCAGGTTGAGAAAAAGAAATACCTTTCAGTTCGAGGCTCTCGGATCAGATTAGGACCTAAGAAGCGAGGCTTGAACTCTGATCTGGCAACCTGTGGATCAATAACAACGTCTCGGAGTGACACGCGGAAACTTATTAACTTTAGTTTTACAGTTATTCTTGGACTTTATGGTCAATAAACCTCATTTATAGGAAATTATACCTAATGTTTGAGTTAGAAAAGCAGAAATTAGGAATTATTGAGACTAAAATTAAAGGAATGGATGTTGATGATAATCACAGACTGGAATATGTCAACTTTTACTCAATACTATTTCAACAACACTTCCATTTGTTTTACAATGCTATAAAATTGAATAAGACGCCCCAAAATTAATGAAAGTAGAGATTTGTACTTGGCAAAGAGCGTTGGGTGGAATCAATCGTGTTATTTTGGGGAATTAGAAAGAACATTGATATAGGACAACGAATCCAAAGTGGTCTTATTATTTGTAGTTTTTTAGTTTTTTTTACTATATTTTGCCAACCAGATGAGCAGCCCTTTGTATATAGTCTTTTTTTTAAACTTTTTGTACTATGAAAATCAGAGATTTGTACTCAGCTGTTTGTCCAGGCCGCCAATCTGTAATCAGCATCTGGCGTTTGTCAACCGCCCGGATGGCAATTTGACATTTCAGAACAAAGCTTGGTGTCGACGTTGGGTGGTTGGGGTGGTTGGGGGG
>NC_048416.1:28264855-28270606 GCF_013103735.1 Etheostoma cragini
GGGGGGGGGGGGGTAGGTGCAGAGCTGGGTAAGTGAACAGCAGAGACGCGAAAAAAAAAAGTGCTAAAGAGCTTTTTGGAAGCTAGGAGGTGATTTTTAGTGATGACAAAGTGGCTTTCACCTGTCTGCTCTGCTGCCATCTCACGTAGCGTTGCACATCACGGCGGAGCTCCATTAGATAACAGCACAGAGGAGGACGCAAAATCACAGTGAAACAAAATAGAAAAAGGGGTGGGGGGGGGGAGAGAAATGAGCCGAGAATACCAAAGAGATAATAGCAATGTGAGTATGTCTGTGTGTGTGTGTGTGTGTCAGCTGTCGGTCAAAATGCTTCTACAGTTACATTAATGTAGGTTTCAAAGATCCCTGGTAGGGTTTTAAATGAGATGAAGAGTTGTAGTTTCTCTCCAGGGCGGGGAGATCGTTTCTCATCTAAAAAACGTGATTTCAAAAGAATATATTCACATTTTAAGGAGATGGGTGTCAGCTGAAAAGATGAATGGTGTAGTGTGATGTGCGTGTGTCTAATCCAGTGATGTGTCAGGACTCAAAGCGTTAGCAATCCGCTGCAGATTCATTTAAACCACAATGCTGGTATCAATAAAGGTTTATTTAAATAAGAGTCAACAGTAAAGAGGTTTCCTCGGGACTATCCAGCTGTCTGCTGACGGTCATGGCCGTGACCTCACCCTGGGAGAAGATGATTATCTCGTCATGGATAGGATCACAACGGCGCCATGTCCTTTCTCCGATGCTCAAGTGTTCGGACCTCTCAACGACATCAAAAAAAAAGGAAACCCTCTGCTCCGACGTCCCATAGTTCAGATCCTATCGCTAGGCTTCTGTGGCTCGCCTCCCGTGATCTAACATTTGAATCAACAATAACAAGCAGACGTTGGGAAACCCTCAGTGCTGATCCCGGCTTCCTTCCCATGTAACATACACAGTAAAAAAAAAAAAAAAAAAAAAAAAAAACATGAGCCGAGGGAAGTGAAAATGAGCTCATCCTGACTTTTAAACTCCTACTGTGCATTGTTTCAATCAGATAATCAGGCCTCAGCTAACACACACACACACACACACACACACACACACACAGGCGACGGACTCTGTGGCAGGTTTTGGTCCCTAATAGCGGTGTAGTGGTGAGAGGTCCTGGAGGGGGGGGGGGGGGGGACTGACACTTGAACCCCCCCCCCTGCTCGTTTCCGCTGGCATCTCTCATCTGCCATGTTTGGAGGGAGCGCTGCCATCACTTGGCACCTTATTTATTTTAATTATTTTGATTCCCGCTCTCCAACACTGGCATCCCTCCGGCTCGGGGAATCGGCGATGGCTGACACTCATTTGTCAATCCCGCCGCGGCCGACTGCCAATTATAAAATGAAAAGTTTCGGCGAGGCCATTAGAGGCGGCCCTGGCTGAGTGTTAACAGGCGCTTCCAACCTGCCCTCCGTCTTTTCTCCGCCGCCCATCAGGTGAGCGTTTGCTCCCCGTGATCGATGTGCCGGCTTCGTCGCGGTCGACTAGTCATCGGCGCTCCCGCTCCGTTCCGCCAGATTTAGAAACGTCAGCATCTCGTCTCATCGCTCCTGTCCTCTTTTCAGATTGCATCATGCAGGTTTCCCTAAATCAGCAAAACCAAATCTGCAGGACACGCCGGACAGTTTTTCAAAATGTGTAAGATAATAAGCAGGCAGGAGAGACTAGCTGTGCTGATTTGGCTCGTATCAATGACAGTTAGACATCTCGTGTCAACTGGGTGACAGGTTTCGACAAAATGAACAAACCTCAACCAAGGGACATTTTAAATTACCGCACCGCTCATTTTACACATTTAGCTCATTTACTACAAGTCACATGAACTTTGCATTCACACTGACATGAACGGATCAACCCGTTAGGCAGCCTGGGGTAAAAATGGGTAAAAAAACCCATGTTCCTCGCCCTCTATGTGTAATATTATATGTGTTCAAATATATTCTAGGCCCCAAGGCTTGCTATGCAGAAATATAATTAAACTAGGACTGTCAATGGATCGTGGTGGGTCGTAGTTAATTTGTAATTAATCTCAAATGAATTGCCCATTTTTATCTGTTCTGTATGTACTTTGAAAAGGGATATTTTTCAATTTCAATTTTTTTTAATGCTCATGTGGTCTTTAAAACTCTGTGTACTCAGGGATATGTTTACAGTCCCTACGAGGGTCTAGAAAGTTGCTAAATCTAGCGAGAAAGTCTCCAGGTTGGCAACAAACTGTCCACGTTACTGCACCTTTTTGCAGCTGGTCTTATTTATTTTTATTACACAGGAAAGTCCAAAAGTAACATCACAATACAATATAAACGGGCCTGACGCAGTATTAAAAACTGGTTTTCAGCAGGTTCCTGTTCTGCAGAAACATTAAACATTGAATGCGGTTACAGCACGTTGGGACGAACATTTGCACAGGACATCGATGTGGACAAGACAAATTAGGACAACTGAGACAACAATACGGTTTCTGAATATAAGGACAGAGACATTTATACAAGACGTCAGCAGGGGCTGGAATATATACAGACAATGCAAACAAGGCTTGGACCAGATATATATATATATATATTTCTTTTAATTTAACCTTAATTTAACCAGGAAGTCCCTTGAGTTTGAAATCTCTTTTCTGAGGGAGACAATTTTAACAGAAATTCAGCAAAGTCAACACAAACGAAAAAACATCACACCTAGAGGAGAGGAACAGGTCACATGTGGCAGTTTCATTTTTGATTTAGATGGCCTTTTAGCATGGCCTTAAAATCATATAAAGGATTAGATCAACACATGAGCAATGAATGTGTTCAAGTTTAACTGATAAAAGGAGCTATTTGTGCCTTTTTTTTGAACCATGTGATGGATGGTAGTGTCCTGATGTGATGTGGGATGTCTTTCCAGATCTTGGTGTATGGATATAAAACAGAAAGTTGTTTTTTTTATATGGAGGAAGCGGAAGAAGTGCCTGTGAGACTGAGCCAGGGAGGCGTCCTGGGATTATATGCGTCAGAAATGCTGGTGAGGTGGAATTTTGAAAATTAAAATGCAATTCCATGGCTGTTTATGAAGTTTTGGTGAGTCAAAGCGTCAGAACGTGCAAGTGCAATGCGATGGTGAGACCACTTTGGAAGGTCTGATGAGCCACCTTGGCTGATGCTGTATGCTGGGTCCCAGCGGAGTTCCTGTGTCGGGCCCAGTACTCAGGCCCCCATCGCCACAGCCTTATGGGCTACTGGTAGTGACTGTGTCACTGTTGGGATTTATAATTGTATATGTGCTTAAACATGGTGTGTTATTTGCATTATACATTCAAGCTAAAAGGTAAATGCATTATTTCAGCATCAATGAAGACATGTTGGTCATGCATTAAGTTTGTTGTTATAAGTATATAGTTTGTTGTGTGTTGCATTAAGTTGTTTTGCAATACTTCTGTTTTATAATATAAGATGTTCTGGTATATTTTGTTATAATCCAGCTCTCCTAAATGTGTTAGAAGCAGAATTGATCGTCAGTGACCCATCCTGAATCTGGTTTCAGTCTCTTTCACCCCCACTGATCTTTTCCTGAACTGAGGGTCATAAACCTTAAGTCACATTCCAACTGAAAGATAACACATAGGCACACACACACACACACACACACACACACACACACACACACACACACACACACACACACACACACACACACACACACCACTGTGGTCTAGAGACCCCACCCTTTGTGAATAAGACCAAGGGGTCCAGGAGCAGAGAGTCAGACAAATTTGGGGGAGAGCCGTGTTAGGTTGACTCGGTATTTGTCTCAGGATATATCCTATGTAATAAAATGGATTCATACATCCACAATTGAGATTTTGACTACTAATTGAAAGATCCCTGAGAATGGAGCAGGATTTAGCTCCAACATCACCCGCCACTGCCGAAATCTACCCGCGTTTGGCGGGTTGACGGGTGCTAATGTCAGGGCCTGGTAGTGTAGCATACTGTCATATCATAAAGAAAAGGATTTGCAAAATGTACAATAAAGATGTTCTTTTAAAGCATCTGTTTTTTTTGCTGCATTCAGCTTTCTCCTGCACTCTGACACACACACACACACACACACACACACACACACACACACACACACACACACACGCACACACACACACCGATGTTTTGTGGAGAAAACACAACTCATTTTCCATTGTGTTGCTAAAGTCGAGCTTGTTAATTAGAGAGAAGCTTGTCTGAAGGATTAACAACACGCTCCGCTGTTCATTTCAGAGCCCGCCGCATCACGCACCTGCACTGATGGATTATGGGTAAGCACTTTTGTTTGTGGGTTGCATTTTGTGATGAGACGTTTGATCCGGGCAAAAGTGTCAAGTCAGGCAGAAAAGCAGACTAACAAGAAGCCTGGCTCCCTCCGGGTGTAAAAACAACCGGTTTAATGTTGTTTCTCTGCAAATGCTCGGCATCCTTTCATCAGCATATTTTAACAGTCGTACGGTGAAGAACAAAAAGAAAACAAATTGGGGTTTTGGGGAAGGACCAGAGACAACAGAAGTTCTCTTGAATTAGCAGCGGGCGAGGCAGAGCTCGGAGCTTAACGGCTCTGTTTCTGCAGCACGAATGTTTCCCACAAAGAGGCGGCTGCTCTCCGCTTCCTCGCAGAATAATTGGACGGAAAAGAAGCGCCTTTGAGCGGATGTTCCCTTTTGTTTTAGCTGGAAATATACACACTCATGTGCACTGTATTAATGTCATGGCTGGAGTGATCCAAAAGCAGTAAGTCCCTACCAGCAGCCCCATCCCTGCCGTCTGAGGTCATTAACTGTGTGTGTGTGTGTGTGTGTGTGTGTGTGTGTGTGTGTGTGTGTGTGTGTGTGTGTGTGTGTGTGAGAGAGATCAATAGCAGTGTAATGGTAAGCTATAGGAGCCATGCTGGCTAATTAAAGCTTCTAAACTAGCCAAGCCACTTCTGGGCCTGCCTGAGTCTCAGAATGCAACACACACACACACACACACATGCGCACACACACACACACACACACACACACACACACACGCACACACACACACACACACACACACACAGGCTAATTAAGTAACACTTTGTCCTCCCAAGGGAAAACGTGTTAAGTATTATTCTACATCTTCTGTAGGAGTTGTGCTTGATTTCCCAGGACGTGTGTATGAAAAATGAATGTCCTTCCTGGTAATTTTTGACAAGTTTCCCTGTATTTTATCATATATTTTGTCATATACTTTATCATATTTGATCAAAACAGTCACTATTTTTGCAGCCCGAGCATAGATTTTCACATTAATTTGGTCCATAAAGAGATATCTTTGTATTTACAACATACAAATAGTTCCTTTTCTTCATTTTGCTCGGCTTGGTAAGAGTCTGCATCTTTTTCAGCGTATGAATCTCTTTCATATTGCCTCACATTCAGTCCAAACGACACTGCCATCATAGATAGATAGATAGATAGATAGATAGATAGATAGATAGATAGATAGATAGATAGATAGATAGATAGATAGATAGATAGACAGATAGATAGATAGACAGATAGATGGCTAGATAGATAGATGCTTTATTTACCCCAAAGGAAAAGTTAGGCATTCAGTACAGCCTTAATACAACAAACACATGTACACACATATGTCACACATCCTGTACATATAGAATAAAAATAAAAATCAGTCACAGAAATGCATTGATGAGAGG
>NC_048416.1:28270616-28280220 GCF_013103735.1 Etheostoma cragini
ATAGGGAGTTGGATTGGGAACCGGAGGGTTGCTGGTTCAAGTCCCCGTACGGACCAGAGTATGGTGTGTAGCTCAACCCACTCACTCTGACATCTGACCATTATAAATAGTCCCTGAGCCGGTGTGTGTGTGTATTTCAGGCCTGTGTGTAGTGATTACTAGCAAAAACAGAGTGTAAATTGTGTAAATAAATTTCCATCCATGGGATCAATAACACTATAAATTATAATTTTCATAAGGAAAGGTACTATGGTAGACTGTGTGCAATGGTGATGGTGAATGGTGGCAAAAGTGCAGGAGATCACAATTAAACATTAACTATGCCTGTGAAATATGAACATAATAACCTATGAAACATTAACATAATAACCCATACATTGACTGATTTAATAAGAATAAGAACATAATACAACAACAGGGAATAAGTTATAAGATGTAGATGTTAGGACCACAGTCCAGATGGTGCAGGAGGGCTAATATAGCCTAAAAGACAGCTGTACAGCAGACAAAGTGATGTAATGGTAGGCTGAGAGAGACAGGTCAGCTCATGCTAAAAAGTCTATTCCCCCCCCCCCCCCCTTGTGTGCTATTAAAGAGCTGGGTGGCCCTGGGAACAGAGGACCCTCTTAAGGCCACCTAAGGCCGTTGTATAGTATTTTATGATCAGAAACCAACTTTTTTGAAAAGATTTCATATTGTGAGACACAAACATTTGTTCAAACTTTAATTAGAAATACCCTAAAAAAAAATTTTTTTTAAATTAAAAAGTTTCCATGTTAATGAAAAGCCAGCTGTCGACTGAAATGAATGAAACAGTTTTTCGAGTATGGATGTAACAAAAGTGCAGGGCTGTGCAGCCTTGGTGGTGGTCCGTCCAATTGCTTCAGTAATTAAAATTCCCATTTCACATTTATCCATCAGACAGAAATGACTTTGTTGCATTTATTAATCATTTCCATCCAATTAAAACAGATTTCTGTGGCTGCTGCCAAATCGTGTGTGCGGAAAACGTCGCTTTAATCTGCCTGCAACTTCTCCATCACCTAAGCACCATTCAGGTGCCGATTGAAAGGCTGAAGCAGGTGAAGCAGCAGCTTTCACTTGATGTTAATCACACACCGTTCCCCCTGCTGTCTGTCCAGTTGAATAAACAAGACGCCCGGCAGGTTAAAAGACGTAGCTGCAAGATTAAACTCCGAGAGTAACAATATCTACAGGCTGTGTTTAAAACTCCTTGTTTGGCTACCAGTGTGTGCATGGTTGGTGTCTTCTAATATGATTAGCACCTGGAAATGAGTCTCTGCATTAAATTTATTTTTTTAAATCCATATTTCAACTTGATCTACTGTTGCTGATTGGGGGGAAGAAATATTAATAACTGGCCTGAAGAGGGCGCTAACAGCTGTTCTTTTCCTTTCTGAGTTCTGATAAAAACCAGTGGCCTGGGTGCCTCTCACATCCGAGTCGCAGCATTTAAAATGTTTCCGACTCAAAGAGAAAACTCCATTTGCAGCTCACATCGAGGAGACATGCTCCCTCCTGATTGGCTCTGACGGGGGCTGCCATCAACGACATGTTCGCTGTTGCTTTGTTGTCATATTTCACCGGTTTACTTTTCCTTGTTTGCAGTTTGACAGGAGCGGCGCCGTCTTCGCAGCCGCCTGTCACATCCGTTCATGAGACGTTGCGACGCTGATTGGCAACTGATGAACTTTGAGGAAAACATTCACAGAGGAAACTTTTCACTTGAAATAAGAAATCCAGACACACTTCAGGTACGCCTGAACACACAGAGCGGGACAGCAGGATCGGCGTATTCGTGCTGAATCAGGGAAAACTTCTCTGTGTGATCTTCTGCGTAATAGTTCCCTAGTTTTGAATGCGCTTCCCAAAAAAACCTGGGTGAACTATCACAGGAGACTTCATGCCCTCCGTTAAGCAGGGTGTGTTTTTGGTTTGGTTTGTCTGTTTTTCAGGAGGATTATGGAAAAACTACTGGCCCTATTCCCATGAAACTTGGTGAAAAGGTGTAGCAAGGGCCAAGAACGAGCCATTAATCCTGGGACAGGATATGAATTAAAGGTAAACTGTGAGTTCCTGCATGGTTTCAGTGCAATTATTCTTATTATTTTGGCTCAATTTGTATTCGCTGGCTGCCCTCCGCCCTAAATACACTGTGAAAAAGCCCGGTGTCAGGAGACAACACAGCGGTCGTGAATGTCAAACAAACACTAGAGGCACAGGCTGTGCACCCAAACACAACAAACCAGTCCAGCCAATCGCCGACATAAGTCATGACAGTTACAGAAACATAGACGGAGGGGCGAGCTTGCTCTGTTTTTACTAACTTGGGCTGGGGTTAGTGCAACACTTGTCGGTGATTGGCTGGAACGTGGTTTGTTGTATTTTGGTGCCCAGCCTGCTCCTCTTGTGTTTGCTTGACGCCAACGACCCCTGTGTACTCTCCCGAGACAGGGCCAGGAACTCATAGTGCACGTTTAACAGCAATTAAATCCAATTCTTTGGGATTTAAGCGTCTTTTCTTTAACTGTCTCATTATTCCCGCGTGTCACCGAACAATGAGCCCACCCACAACCTTTTCCTCAACATAACAGAGTCAAAAAGTGATGCCTATGCCGACAAACTTTATAAGACCCTTAAAGAGACTTTCAGCGGCGATAAAAACATCAAAGGATCTTAACCAAGTGTTTGATTTTACAAGATGGGAGTTCAAAGAGTTCTGAAATGGCTCCACGGCGTGTTTATGAATGTTTGGAAAGCTGTAATTTTTCTTCAGGTCAACAGCGTGTGTTTGGTTCTTACTGTCATGCCAAAGAGTAGGGGTGGGAATCTCTCGCCACCTCATTTCTAATAAGCATATAAATCCGAGTATATACACCTTTTGTATTTTTATAATCGATAATTAACTTATGAACCATCCAGCGTTCTTTAGAGAATCGCGATGCATCTAAGAATTGATTCCCACCCCTAACAAACAGGGGTAAAAGCATCTCACAGGCTGAAAAACTCAGACTAAACTTGTTGTTTAACCAAAAAACCCAAAGCTCACACGGTCAATCAATGCATCTTGGGGAGCAGAATTGTAATTGCATGCATGCAACGGTATAAACTCGCCCAAGACACATCTAGGATGGGTTCCAATTTAATCAGACAAACTCTTTCTAGAGGTCAGAGACACATTGGGCCTCATTAAGAACAGTGTGTAAATGTAACTTGTCTTCAATCTACAGGTGGAGGCTACCATAATTAGAATAAAGAAGCAAGAAAATCACACAGAGAACAAGGCCCCACAGACAAAAGGAGGGTATAGTGATGTGTTTACTGTGAGTTTGAAATGCTGCTAGAAATATTTCTGACTTCTGCTCGTTAACAATCACAGTGTCTTTATTTTACATTACTGATTGTGCACAGATTAAACAAATGGTGCAGAAGATCTCTAAGCTTATATTGAGAGACATTTATTGGTTTCATTTCTGTAATCTATCAGGAGAGAAAAGCTAGCTCTTTCCCCCCCCCGTGTTCAGTCTCACGCTAAGCTAAGCTAATAAACTCCAAACTCTGGTTGCAGAGTTGATGTACAGACATGAATGGCATTCATCATCTCATCATACTTTTGGAAAAAAAACAACAAAGTGAGATAGAATATTTCCCAAATGGTGATACTATTCTTTTAAAAGATATATATTGTTTTTGCATGGCAAGGTGGAGGATGGGAGTGTGGCCTTGACCAACGCCCACTTTGCTTTTTTGAAAGGCATGATGTCTCTCTCGCATGGGGGGGGGGGGGGCAAATTCTCTGGGTGGGAAAATCAGAGAATCTGGAGGTTACCTTTCCCCTATGACATCATAAGAGGCAAGATTCGAGATCGGCCCATCTGAGCTTTCATTTTCTCAAAGGCAGAGCAGGATACCCAGAGCTCACCATTTCTAGTCCCTGGGGGGCCATAGGCAGGCTGCGGGGGACTTATATTAATGTTGAATGTTAATGAAAAACCTCATGAACGGACATTTTCATGCCATGGGACCTTTAAGAACACATTAATGTAAAAAATACCTCACATTGTCCACACTATGAGCCACAGTATTACTCCTGCACTGCCATGCACTCCCTTAAATAAACCAATTTGGCAGCCAACAGAGAAGTAAAATACATTTAAATGTCTAGAAGAGGAATCCGAGTCAGCTCCTTTCACACGACAGCAGTTATTTCTGTGTAATTACCCGGTTTCTTTGACCATGATGCATGTGTGTGTGATAGGACATAATGAAAGCCCAGACTGTCCCGCCGCTGCCAATGAATGTCTGAAAATAGAAGCTCAGCTATTGTTGGAGTCAGCTTGCTGCCTCAGCATATACATCCTCTGACACCATTTGGAAGAGGTGCACCCTGGGATATTCTCTTGCTGGGACAAAATCCATCTCAATCCATCTCCCCTCTGGCACAGCGAGAGGGAGTTTGATTGATTTATCAGGCCTGCGTCTCCCCAGCCTCCCTTTAATGAGACAGTAATAGCCCACGGTCGGCCGGCACTCCAGAGTCAAATGTGAAGGAGAGGCGAGCAGCAGAGAACAGAAATGTGGACAGAATATGAAACCCAAGGTACAATCAATCCAACACACTCAGATGGAGAGAGAGAGAGAGAGAGAGAGAGAGAGAGAGAGAGAGAGAGAGAGAGAGAGAGAGAGAGAGAGAGAGAGAGAGAGAGAGAGAGAGAGAGAGAGAGAGAGAGAGAGAGAGAGAGAGAGAGAGAGAGAGAGAGAGAGAGAGAGAGAGAGAAACACAGAAACACATGAGAGCAATGGTCAGAAAGAAGTGTGAGTGTGTATGTGTGTGTGTAGAAGTAGGAAAGGAAAGTTACTTCTGTTCACTGAAAAAGTGAAAAGTTTGATTCAATACCCAAAGTAAAACAAAAACCAACACTGCACGGACTTTAAATGGATACTCTGCAACTTTAATCCAGCTCTGTGTCATCTTCGTGTGGGCAGTGTGTTTAGATGAACCGTGTTGTGCACGGCGTTGCTGAGCGGCGCATTTTGGATCATCTGTCAGATCCCGACAGACCTCCGATGCTCTGCTCCGCAGAGAGCTCTGTGGTCTGGCGCCATGGTGGAACCAGACCCTATTCATCTCAACACACTGCCCACACTGCCATGGCACAGAGCCGGACTTGAATTAGCAAAATATCTTCTTTTGACAATATTTCCAAAAATAAATACCCGTTTTACTTTTTCCTTTATACTCTTGTTGAGGGCTTGTTTCCTAGTTCTTGCGCAAAATCAGGTCCAGCTGTCGGCGCTACATAAATGGTTTTGCATTGTCATAAATTTCAGGGATATGGAGAAAGTAGTTTGGAGATACTTTGTCGGTGAGAAATTGTCTAAAAAGTCTAAAATCAAAAGGGTTTATCCTCCGGGGAGCATGACTGTCCTCAGTTTTTAATCCCATTTACACATGTCCTGATGTTGGTCTTGGGGGGGAAGTCTTGTGGGTGTAAATAAATCATAATTCATCTTTACTTCCAGACACTTCTAGAGGAAGCTATTTCAGCGAGCATGACATAATTGTAACTGACTGTTAAATACTGTTACCTTGGTTACACTCCATTGTCTAAAAACTCGGTTTTAATTGGTATCCTAACTTTGTGTCATACATTTTCATGCTGTTTTCCTTTCTGAAGATGTATCGGTGTGACCCTAGCTTAACCAACCCTGCTTCCTCCTTATTTATCTACTCTCATGTTGTCCAAGTGAACGGCGCCATTGTTAGACAGTGCATTTGTTCTTGTGTGTCTCATTATTCTTTAGAACATTGTAAAATGATCCCTGCTTGGCATCACTTTGTTCTCCGAGATCTCGCACCTGCTTTCAGAATCAACTCACAGAGGTCAAGTCAGTAGATGATTGGATGCGTGTGACGGGAGATGAAGGAGGACCCAAAAATCAGAGGACGGCAGGCAGGGCAGCAGAGGTTTCAAAAGGTTTTATTTCCACAAACAGAGTCCAAGCAAAAATGCCAAAAATCAAGGAAGCAGGAAAAAACAAAAACCAGAGCACTGGAGCCGGAAAGACTCATGGGGTGGGTAACTCACAGGGGTAGAAATCCAATGGTGAAAACGGGCAGGGACACAGGACACGCCACCCTGGACAAACTGACAAAACGGACAAAACAAGGATCTGACAAGAGACAAAGGGAACACAGAGGTTAAATACAAGAGGTAACGAGGAACAGGTGACATGTGAGGTGAATAACATTAGGACGGGGCAGGACAATCAGACTGGCAAAAAGCAAAACCAGACAAGACAGGAATCCAAATTATCAAAACAAAGCGGGAAGCAGGACAAACAGACGCTCACCAGGGAACACAGGACCAAAAACACGACACCAGGGAGAGCACAACACAGGACAACAGAACCAAAAAAGGGACAAACAAAATAAAAATAACCCAAAATAAAACCCAGAGACACAACAATAGAAACCACAAAACAATCTTGATCGCTGTCGATGGACACTGGGGCTTTTCAAGTTTCAAACGGTCTTTTCAACGGTCAAAGTCAGAAACCAAGATTCTGAAAATCATGGTCAGATATATTCATAACACCAGTCTCGGATCACCAGGCCTTCCTACACATGGTGTGTAGGAGGGTCTGGCTAGTCCACCCAACGTTCCTGGATTGGAGAAAATGTGTTCTGGTTTACTGGCATTTCTTTAAACCAATCATTTAAATTCAATTTTATCAAGGGATCAAATCATAACAAGTGTCTTGAGTTATCTCAAGACACTTTCCAGATGGAGCAGGTCTAGACCTCTCTATAATTTACAGATAGAGCAGGTCTAGACCTCTCTATAATTTACAGATAGAGCAGGTCTAGACCTCTCTATAATTTACAGATAGAGCAGGTCTAGACCTCTCTATAATCTACAGATAGAGCAGGTCTAGACTGCTCTATAATCTACAGATAGAGCAGGTCTAGACCTCTCTATAATCTACAGATAGAGCAGGTCTAGACCACTCTATAATCTACAGATAGAGCAGGTCTAGACCTCTCTATAATCTACAGATAGAGCAGGTCTAGACCTCTCTATAATTTACAGATAGAGCAGGTCTAGACCTCTCTATAATTTAAAAATAGAGCAGGTCTAGAGCGCTCTATAATTTACAGATAGAGCAAGTCTAGACCTCTCTATAATCTACAGATAGAGCAGGTCTAGACCCCTCTATAATTTACAGATAGAGCAAGTCTAGACCTCTCTATAATCTACAGATAGAGCAGGTCTAGACCCCTCTATAACTTACAGATAGAGCAAGTCTAGACCGCTCTATAATTTACAGATAGAGCAGGTCTAGACCTCTCTATAATTTACAGACAGAGCAGGTCTAGACCTCTCTATAATTTACAGACAGAGCAAGTCTAGACCTCTCTATAATTTAAAAATAGAGCAGGTCTAGATCGCTCTATAATTTACAGACAGAGCAGGTCTAGACCATAGTGATGGCCAAATGAAGCTTTGTGAACCAGTGTCTTTATTTTCTGAGCCCACTAGATGGCGCTCTCTGTTCAACAATAGGTTGAATATATACTGATTTGCAATGCCTGAGGTCTTTCTCTTAAAACCAAGAGCGAAATAAATGAAAAACGTAAGGACTCCCAGGAGTAAACTCCCCAGAGCTAGGTTAGGAACGAGTATTTATGGCCCAATTCCTCACTCCCTTACTATAAGCTTTATCAAAGAGGAGAGTTTAAGTTTGCTCTTAAACCTCGTGTTGTCTTCCTGTCAAAATTGAAAATCAACCCTTTTGTTGCTTTAATCAGTGTTTGTCACTTTTTTTGACGTTTTCAACACCACGTAACACTAACTTATTAACTTTAGTATTACAGTTAGTTTTGGAATTTATGGTCTCAAAACCTCATTTACAGGAAATTATACCTGATGTTTGAGTTAGAAAAGCAGAAATTAGGAATTATTGACACTAATATTAAAGGAATGGATGTTGATGATAATCACAGACTGGAATATGTCAACTTTTACTCAATACTATTTCAAAAACACTTCCATTTGTTTTCCAAATACTATAAATACAATACAATTGAATAAGACGCCCCAAAATTAATGAAAGTAGAGATTTGTACTTGGCAAAGAACGTTGGGTGGAATCAATCATGTTATTTTGGGGAATTAAAAAGAACATTGATATAGGAAAACGGGTCAATTTGACCCGGGGACAACATGAGGGTTAAATGTGATGTGGCAATCATCTTGCCGCCGCAAAATAGCCTCAGGAAGGAATTTGTTTGGGTGGAACGTGCACGTTCAACAGTTGTTTTAGTCATGCAACAGACATGTTCCAGCAGAACGAGAGCAATAGAAGTAGAACATCATGGCTGTAGACTACGTAACACTGACTTTCCAAATTGGGCGGCTTTTTTTTGCTAACTGTTAGCAAGGCCCATAAATATCCAGCGAATGAGAAGCAGACGCAGCAGGAGGACAGAGACGAGGGACAGAACCGACTTAAAGCCAAGCCTTAGAGACAGTAGAGAAGGGGATCAGCAGACAGACAGAGGCAGCAGGTAAGAGCAGGCATCTGCTGATTGCCAGCAGCAGTCGGTCACTGCAGCCTTTAATTAAAGTCACTCTCCTGGGCTCTTAAGCAACAGCTTGCAATTTCCACAGACAACAGCAGCAAGGAGGCAAGCCCCGATGATCTGTAATTGTCTGTGGATACGGGGCCGGGGGGAGCGGTGGTGGCAGCATCCCTGCCAACCTGTGATTTTCATGGGAATTAATGACACAGTGGTGGCGACATCATTTTCTTGACATTCTTTGCCAGGGGGGAAAAAGGTGAGATGCTGACCTTTGTGTTGATCCGTCTCCATTAAAAACAAAAAAAAAGGATATTGTTAAAGTGCCATAAATGGAACAAACAGCCTCGGGTAATAAAATGCAGCGTGTAAGCAAGGTCAGTCGTCATTTTGCATCACAGACTGCCATTTGTTGTGTCGTCAGACGTCCCAGTGGGAATGGGCTTTTTGGAAAAGGTCAACATTAAAAAATGTGTCGAACAGAATGGATCTGCTGCATTTTGTTCCCAGGGGTCACACAATCATCCAGCTGGATGTGCCACTGGTTCTTAATAATATTCTCTCTGAACACAACACAAACCTTCTCCTCAGGAGACCGGCTCTCTGGGGACAGTGATATGTTTGAGGTAAATAACATTTTGCATTAAATTGAATAAAAAAGACAACAGGATGTGAGGAGAGGAGCCACATATACACAGTGGCCAACGGCGGGGAACGCCCTGCCACACATGCAAATAGACAAAACAGAAGCAAATTAAGAAAACAACTTCAGTAATTTCACAACACGTATGCAGCATTTGTACACAAATACATAACCGTGCTGCAAGTACACAAACAATGCAAAATGAAAATCACCAAAAACCCGACAACAAACGCTGCATACAGATTACACAATGGAGGTTCTCCAGGCCTGTACGGGGCCTAGTGATGGCGTTGCATAGTCTGTCCACCAGAGGACGCTCTACAACGTCCCTGTTAGTGATGTTGTTGCATAGTCTGT
>NC_048416.1:28280320-28283814 GCF_013103735.1 Etheostoma cragini
GAGGACGCTCTACAACGTCCCTGTTAGTGATGGCGTTGCATGGTCTGTCCACCAGAGGACGCTCTACAACGTCCCTGTCAGTGATGGCGTTGCATGGTCTGTCCACCAGAGGACGGACCATAGTCCCTGTTAACACTGATTCTTTTTTTGTTAAAGTGTTCAAAGGACTTTAAGTTTCATATCTTAAGTTTGTATATTAATAAATTTTATTTATCAGATCTTTATTAGATTGATACCAAATATTGCAGTATCACACACGACTAACAAAAACTACTTAGGTTTAGAAAAAGATTGTGATTTTGTGTTAAAGTCAGTAATCTCTCGTCTCTTACGCTACTTTAAAGAAAAACTTGCTTTTTACAGTTATTTTCAAATGTGCTCCCGAACCCCGGGCTCCTCCTCCTGTGTTTGTTTGAACCATACTATGTGCCCAACTGTTTGATCTGTACAAAAGCCAAGGTGTAAATAAAAAAACACAAGCTGGAGTGTTACATACACAACCCTCTGGCTGTACATGCTCCCTGCATTGGCAGGTGTAGTCGGAAATGTGCAGCTTGAGATGCCAGTTTCTATAACGGCTGTGGGATCCCCAGTTATTTCCTTTAGATTTCACAGTAACACTATACCGTATATGATTTTTACAGTAGAATGCTGTAAAGTTACATCACAACCTTGTCGACATGACAACATCACAGTAGTCTGAGTATTACAGTTAAAATCACAGTAGTCAAAGCATTACTAAAAAAAATCACAACATAGCCACTACTGTAAATAGTCACCTACTGTATTTTGACTTTTTTATCTTATGTTGTGTATGCTTTGTGTTTTCCAATGAATACATAAAATACTGTAAGTGGATATACGGTACCTTTAATGTACAAACAATTCACAGTAACTTTCTGCCAATTGTTGCCAGTAAGTTACTGTAAATTTTCCATTACATTTGTCACAGTGTATCACAAAGGGTCCAGTGCAGTAAGTTCTAACTGCAGCTAGAACTCTGTCATTCAGCATTATATATTTATCCATAAAGAAAATTATTCCAGGTTTTTATTTCTTTTCTCAAGACGTCTCAGTGACTCAAATGCGGTTCAGTCTCGTGTGCCCGGGAGCACGGCTGTCGCGTCTTGTTGAGAAAGCAACTTAAAGCACATCACAGGCCGGACAGAAGTTAGTCAGCGAGCGGCAGCCTGCACCGTCCTGCTGGCTGCGTGCACCCAGGGACCTCATTAGTCCGGGCGAGCTGCTCCGCGGCCACCGTTGGCCTCTTTGAGGGCAGGCCGACAGCCACGGGGAATCGGCTTCCGGACCGCGGAGAGGGTTCGTCACTGAAAAGGCCAGAGCAGCAACCCGTGCTCCGAATAGGCTGGCTGTCTCGCCGGGGGAAATCAGGTGGAGGCAGGGTGACACATCGGCGTGCTCTGACGCCCGTTTGGAGTTCAGAAGGTAACAGCAGGTAGACGCACGCCAGCGGCTGCGCCTCACATTTCTGTTTTTGCCGCGCTCCGTGGTTGTTTTGTAGAGAAAGCTTTCCTCGGTGAGGAAAATCTTTCATCTTCAGGCTTGACTTGACGAAAACTGACATGTTTGAAGACTCACACACAAGTCTAACACAGCTTTAGGGATATTACTTTGACTAGGAGCTTCCCTAACCTTAACCTAACCAAAGAAAAGTGTAGCTTCTGTTCTTAAGCATGCAGAGGGAACATTTGCCTTTAGTTCTTTAACAATAACTGCACGGGTGACATTTCCGAGCGCTAGCAGGATCTGTCTGTAACTGCGAGCCTTCTAAGATGTGAAATACATTTTCAAGAGCCATTAGCAAATACTTACATCATGCACTGTAAATCAAATTACAGCTATTGAGTGGCATGAAATTCTCCTTTGTTTCACCCACAGTGTAGATTACACTACATATGGTTTTATTCTTGTATCGCTTGGCGTCTCAAAATAAGTCAGAGTCAAAAATATATGAATTAAAAAGAGTGTTTTGATATTTCAAGATGAGAGATCATTCTGCCGAGACGTATTCAAAAATGAACCTCATCATCACAACATACCATTTTACACACTTCCACCAGAAAATCACCAGATTAGATTGATAAACCTTTTGTTGTCTTCCTATAAATCAGCATTTAAGACGCTTTTTATTAATGTTTTAATATTTTTCTTACATTTTTGTCCCTTTTTCTACACTTCTGTTGTTTTTTTTTCAATGTTTGTCATTTTTTTTTACATTTCAATATACGTAACACTAACTCATTAACTTTAGTTTTACAGTTATTTTGGGAATTTATGGTCAATAAACCTCATTTATAGGAAATTATACCTAATGTTTGAGTTAGAAAAGCAGAAATTAGGAATTATTGAGACTAAAATTAAAGGAATGGATGTTGATGATAATCACAGACTAGAATATGTCAACTTTTACTCAATACTATTTCAAAAACACTTCCATTTGTTTTACAATGCTATAAAATTGATTAAGACGCCCCAAAATTAATGAAAGTAGAGATGTGTACTTGGCAAAGAGCGTTGGGTGGAATCAATCATGTTATTTTGGGGAATTAAAAAGAACATTGATATAGGACAATGGGTCAATTTTACGCGAGAACAACATGAGGGGTTTCCTACTTTAGCATTCAGTAATAGGATTTATTGTGCTGCAACAATCTCGAGATCATGCTAAATAACTTTGGGACACAGTCATCCATCGATGATCACACAGTAATGGTTGAAACTTGAAATAACTACGTAACTATCACCACAACATTACGTGTGACAGCATCCACAGGCAGCGAAACCAACACCTAACCCTTGTTAGGCAAGATCTTGTTAGAAAAACGTCCACAGTTGGCCTTATAGTTCATTGAGTTGAATTCATATCCACGGTGTGGATAGTTAATGCTGACCAAACTTTTTTAACACTCCTTTTAATATAAAATTTTCAAGCTGTCAAAGACTCTGTGGGAAGACTCTGATAACTTCAAAAAACAAAGAAAAATGCAGTCCCTTGTTCTGGTGAATTTTTTTACTTTTGCTAAAACCGAATCAAAGTGAAGAATTGACTGAATTTATAATTGGGTTGTTTTATTGGCAGCATTTGAACTTAATCAACTGTGTAGAAGTGCTGCATTTTAAAGCTTTGGGTCCGGTATCGGGTTCTTAAAATAGATCGGTGCAAGGAACACCACACATTTATTTCAATGATAAAATCAATGTTTGTCAAGTGTGTGGACACAAACTTCAAAGCCTTCTTATCACCGGGTTCGTATGATGTTGCACGAAAACGCATGCAAAACAATTTGTATGACAACTTGCGCATCTTACATGATAAGTTAGGGTGACGCAGTGTAATTTTGTAATTCCGACACATTAGGCATCAAAAAACTACTTAAGATTCCTGTCTCGGGTTTTCTTGTGTTTTCTCCTTAACTTCTCCAGGACATGAACACCTGTTTCCTGGTGAAAGTCTTGTGTTTTCTCCTTAACTT
>NC_048416.1:28283914-28288949 GCF_013103735.1 Etheostoma cragini
GGACATGAACACCTGTTTCCTGGTGAAAGCCTTGTGTTTTCTCCTTAACTTCTCCAGGACATGAACACCTGTTTCCTGAGTGAAAGTCTGGTGTTTTCTCCTTATCCAAGACATAACCTCCTGTTTCTTGGGGGAAAGTCTTGTGATCTTTTCCTTTACTGTGTGTGTTTGTGTGTCTCCTCGTGTGTGTTTGTGTGTGCCTGTGTGCGTTTCTTTTTGTGGATTGCGTACTTAAATTTTCATTCATGCTTTGTTTGTATCTGTATACTGTTTCTAATGAAAAGTACTTTTGGTCAACTTGTAATTAAAAAGGCTATACAAATAAAATTGACATTGACGTCAATGGTATAAAATCATAGTCTACTTTTCTGTGATTTGATGTCTGCATGCAGATGAATCTACTGAATGCTCATTGGTGCATATTTCCTTTGTGGAGTTACTCTACATTCTCATTTGCCCACAGTATGGCCTTGCATATGTACTGATCTATAAACACGGTCTCCTGTCTGCAGCAGCCTGTTATTGGACCTCACTGTTACATCCTCATGTTAATGTGAAAACCCTCTGCTCTGCAGTGCTGCCTTCTGTTTTCCTGGACTGTTTCCATGGTAATAATCAGCTGCTTTTGTCCATTGATACACAAACAAAAGCCCCTAGTGTTCAGGATATGAAGATACATGTGGACAAATTATCCTGCACTTATCTGTTAACTAAACAGGATATGAAGCACACAACTGCATATGTAGGTATGTTTGTTGAAAATTAATTTTCACCACTATCATTTGGCCTCGTGGTGATGCACGTTGTTCTTCAAGAAATCAAAGGATCTTTCTTTTGTTCTTTACACGTTTTAAGTGGATGCAGCTAATTACAGCAAAGTGATTAATCAGTCTGGATCATCTCTGCTTTTTTTGTTGGTATTGTATGGTTTGTTGTGTGTAGTGCACTGTGGATTGATCACATTATAAGGCCTGTAGATATGTAAAAATACTGAAAATAATTTGGGGATTTCCCTGACTATTCAAATGAAGTCATGTAAACTAAGAGATTAAAATCTATCGAGTTGTTTTACTGCAACGATATCTTCAAATCTGGAGCTTATTAAAAACAGAAGCATTTTGTTTGTGATGACATGCTTAACCGCTCATATTCTCAGATATAGAGGAAAGAAAAATTACTTAATATTCTTTTATTAGCCAGCTCAGTGTCCTATGTTTAATTAGTCGCCCAATCAGCTGCAGGGAAGCAGCCTTAAAGGGCTCATATTGTGAAACAACCTCATACTCTGCTCCTGACTGGCTAGTAGTCCTTACCTAGGCACTGTCAGGGCCCTCATACTCTGCTTCTGACTGGCTAGTAGTCCTTACCTAGGTACTGTCAGGGTCCTCATACTCTGCTTCTGACTGGCTAGTAGTCCTTACCTAGGTACTGTCAGGGCCCTCATACTCTGCTTCTGACTGGCTAGTAGTCCTTACCTAGGTACTGTCAGGGCCATCATACTCTGCTCCTGACTGGCTAGTAGTCCTTACCTAGGTACTGTCAGGGCCCTCATACTCTGCTTCTGACTGGCTAGTAGTCCCCACCTAGCTACTTAATTTGCTTATTTAGGCGGTTCACTACCAAAAGAAACTTTATTCTTTGGGGTTTTGGATGTTTTTTGGGAATAAAAGTAAAAGATTTTATTTTATTTTTTTTGGACCAATGTGAGTCCCTGAATCTGTGGGGGCGGAGCTTCTGATGGCGGGGTTGTATTTGTTTGTCAAGTGAGTTATTATCCACAGCATCACTCACTGCACCCACTGACACACTGTGAGATAAATTAAGCGTAAGTACAACGTGTATGTGAAGTTAGATTAGTTCGTAAGTTACGTGAAGTGCGTCAGTAATACGTGAATATAGAGTTTTGGACCTTCTTTGTCCCAGACATCTGTCTCCTGGGTCAAAGTCCAGCCCCCCCATGATACTTTGCAGTAACTGTGTGGGATGAGAGCTGCAAACACAAAAAAAAGTACACCAGAAAAATTATAATGACTTCCCGCAAACTATTGGTCATTCCATTCCCGAGTATGGAAAGTTTATACTCAGTATAAAGAATACAGAGAAAGGTAAATAGCGTTGTGGTCCATCAGGATCAGCCCCCTTGCCCCCTCATTTGAACTGCTGCCCTCAGGACGGCAATACTGGGCTCCAAAGTTTACAAAAACCACATCCAGAATCTCCTTTGTTCCACAGGCCATCTAACTTCTCATAATGGAGCTCCTGTACGATATTAGGTATATTTGGTTTGTTTATCTGTATTTCTCTTTCTCCCTGCTGGTCTGGAACTCTACCTCTACCCCATAGTCCTTTAGTCTATGTTATGAGTGGCAATGTATACACGTCATGGTTCTTTTTCTTCCTTGTCTTGTCTGTCCTAACGCTTTAAATACCACGTGATGGGATTTTTCACTGCAACATGATTTCCCATCACGTGGTATTTAAAGTCCTAACGCTTTAAATACCACGTGATGGGATTTTTCACTGCAACATGATTTCCCCGTGGGGACAATAAACAAGAACCAACGAGCAAAGCTGAATGAAACAGTTGATTCATTTGATCAACAGTGAAAACAATCATCAGTTGCAGCCCTGAATGAGAACACACCTCACATTAAACACACTGTCAACAGATCAGCCGTGTCTTTCCTGCTCTCCTTTCAGATCACAGCGATGTTGAAGGTCCTCTTACTGCCGCGCTCCTCCATCCCTCAGAAACACCCGACATTTTATCAGCTCCGCTACAAGTGGAGAATGTCAGAAATGTTTTCTTTCTTGCTCCTCTCTCTCTCTCTCTCTCTCTCTCTCTCTCTCTCTCTCTCTCTGTCTCTCTCTCTCTGTCTCTCTCTCTCTGTCTCTCTCCCTCTTCAGTCCACTTCTCATTTTCCATCCGTGGGTGTACAGTGTTTGTACTGCGTCTACATTCCACTCTGAGCGTGAGACCTTGGTGTCACTTCGTTTCTGACGAAGCAATCAGGTAAAAATGGGTCTGAAATGCCAGATTACTTCAGACGGAGCGAGAGGACGCAGGTGGACTGCAGGCAAATTGCCTCTTTCAACACTTTAAATAAAGGCGGGAGGTCAGGAGAGGCTGAGCGAGAGGCTTCACTCACACACACACACACACACACACACACACACACACACACACACACACACACACACACACACACACACACACACACACACACCTGTCCTCACTCTAGGTGTCTCTCAATCTACTTTAGTTCATCTTTATCGACATGATGTTTTGATACAACAAGACTTGAGTTCAGCGTCTCAGTTCCAGACTTCATCAGAGTCCGCTTGCTTTAATATCTGTAATGTGTTCACTTAAAGGTGCCCACCCAAATATTTTTCATCATCACTTTATGGTGATGTCTGAAGTTCCACCATGGACTTTGTAACTTGGTTAGCTTGTTTCAAGCCATTCTAGCGTGGTATAGGAAGCCTGCAGGAAGACTCAGCTCCATTTGTGCCAGTTCTCATTAATATTCCACTAGCTAAGCTGCTTGATTCTGATTGGCTAGCAGCAAGCCAATGAGAGCCTGGCTATTAGCATCCTTTACCCAGCTCATGAATATTAATGAGCTCAGGCAGCATTACGTCAGACTAACAAGCTGTTGTGATTGGCTTGATTTCTCCTCCTATTTCTTCTCAGTGGCTAGAGCTGACAGAGGAGGTAGCAGTTCATCACATTCACCACATAACACAAACACACACACACATACACACACACACACACACAAACACACACACACACACACACAGACAGACACATACACGTCTTCACAGATTTCAAAAAACGCAACTAAAAATGGTTTTGTGTGGCAAGCAACCCTTAGAGAAAAAATGCGTGTTACCAAAACGTAGAATAAATGTCCTTGATTTTAAATGTTTGATCTCGATGGACTTTTTTTACATGATGCATGTTAGTAAACGGAGATGCCACTCACATAACTTAGCATAACTTAGCATAACTTAGCATAACTTAGCATATCTTCAGTGTTATAATGTTAAACTTGGTTTAACATTCAGTTTTCAGTGGTTATGACAACCAATATGAGAGAGAAATCTGATAATCACTGATCATAGTTTACGTCTCTTGAACCACGTTAAGCGTCTTCCTCGCCATGGGAGCCAATGAAGAAGAAATCGTTAATGTGAGATAACTTCCATAATCGTTGGATTTCGTTTTTTGTTTTTTTCGACAGGCTTAAGTGTTCGTGACAAGATCCATTAAACCACGTTAAGCTTTCTCACGTTGTAGAACGTCCCGACGGGCCGTGTGAACAGAGAAGCGTGGAACCGGCCGTGGGGAAGCAGATTTTCACAGATTTGTTGGCATCTGTCGCTCAAGAATTGTATGTGTTAAGAGCTTGATTTGTTTTAACTGCATTGAGCATGAGGTTTTTTAATTAAAGTGGTTGTTAGTACAAAGTGACTCTTGATGACTACAACGGACAGTTAGGAGTGCAGAAAAGATCATCGGTGCCCCCCTGCCCTCCGTCCATGACTTAAACACATCCTACTGTATACTGTAAATATTAAACTACCGTATTTGAACTTTTTTTTATCTTATGTCGTGTTTAATTGTTTTGTATTTTACCATGAATACATAAAATACTGTAATTGGAAGTACGGTACCTTTACTGTAAAATGAATTCACAGTAACTGACCGGCCAGTTGTTGCCAGTACGTTACTGTGAATTACAAGTTACAGTGTAGATGAGATCTGCACGCAGCCTGTTGGTTGTTTCAAAGACGGCCGTGGATTGATGTTTCAGAAAAACACAAGCTGTGAGATGCATGTAGTGATTTTTCTTTACGTTAGAGACCGAGAGCGGAGCTAACAGGCGGGAGGACTTCTCCTTGATGCTGTCCATGTCATCACCTCCTCCTCCGCTACAGACCAATCATCAGACCAACCTCTGTCACAGACGCTGCAGCAGCCAACTGCCCTCCCACCACCTCCTCAGAGACACTAGGAGCATATTAA
>NC_048416.1:28289104-28290660 GCF_013103735.1 Etheostoma cragini
TCACCCTGGCATGTGGTCTCGCTAACACACACACACACACACACACACACACACACACACACACACACACACACACACTCACACACACACACAGTCACACCTCTCTTAAGGCCAGCTGAGCTAATGACTGAGACGTCTAGGCTTTCAAAAAGAGAAAAAGGAAGGTGCCAGGAGATGATTCATCCGAGCCGCTCTCCACCCGCGATGACTGACGGCTGATTTATGATTCAGTGCCGAGCCGTGAGAGCTTAAAGTCTTTTTCCCCCCCCATTTCTTATTTTAATTCCTTACCGCAGGTGATGGCGGAAGGGATGGGAGCCAATTATCTTAAGTGTCTCTCTGTCAGCCGCTGACAGTCGCCTGCTGAAACTCCACAGCCGGGCAGCGAACAGGTGAGCGCCGCCGCCGCCGCCGCCGCCGCCGCCGCCGCCGCCTCCTCCATTACAGCCGGCGCTGAGGTTTTTCATGTGCATGGCATGTTAAAAAACATCAGAATGTCACTTGCTGTGCTGCTGTTTGACCAGAACACAACAGGTTGGTTTTCTTGCTGTTGCCTTCGAGTTCAGAGTTAAATCTGATCGCCCTGCGTGCACTGCAAAAAAATATCAATTTTAAAGCAAATATGTCCAAAAAACATGCTTTTTCCAAGTGAAAACAAGCATCCTAAATCCTAAAAGGACCCGTGAAATGGAAGAAAGAAAGGGCCCCTACTACAAATATTGTATAAAATGTTGATGCATACTAAACCGGGCCTATGATAACTTGCAGGGCGGCCCAACACCTTTATATGCACGTTTTTGCATTAAATACTTAGCTATTAAAATAGTTGTTGGAATTATTTTATATACATGGTTTTAATGCAAAACACACATTACTGACTAAAAAGTCACAAAGGGTTTAGATAAAAACCAAATTTGTTTTTAAACAGCATGTATTTAGCTGAAATAACTCGGTATGAAAGAGTGCTTCTGCAATCACGGTGCAGTCATTCAACGCTCTGAGGGACATGGCAACCATGGAAACTGTTAAAGGATGCTGAGATAAGGGGTTGACTGGGCTACTTTGGGGGGCAGCAGAACAAGCTGAAAACACAACATTCAAGTCATTAGCACTTGGATTTTTGTGTTATTTTACATTGTTTCGATGCAGGATGGTGTGATCGATCTCCCGCGGCGGCCCGTTCTCTACAGGGTAAAACTACAGTCCAGCTTTACAAAGTGGATCCAGAACACATCCAACATGAGATGACACGTAGCAGCAGAGGAAGAGGAGGCGGCACATCGCTCCATCTTTAACTAGAGGCCGGCCTGTCACTCGCCCCGCCATCCAATATCTTCCAATCCATTTACCCTCCGCTGTAATTCGATGTGACAGCGAGACAAATCGGACTTCCAATGTAAAATAATTGAAACGGACGCTTATTTGAGTGTGTGGCTGAGCTACGTGTTCTGCAGGCTTGACGCGCTGTCCGTGTCAGAGATGGATTGTGGTGTCAGAGTCACAGATAAGCTTTGGTTTAGGTAGCGAGGCCAGGGACCGGGGGGGCGGGGGGGGGG
>NC_048416.1:28290760-28292898 GCF_013103735.1 Etheostoma cragini
ACAGAGGAGGAGACTCCAGACCTCCGCTGTCAAGACAGAGGAGGAGACTCCAGACCTCCGCTGTCAAGACGAGAGCGGTGAGCTCGCATCATGGATTACACTTACAGTATCAAGCCAGCCCTGACTGGTGTAAAGCTGAGATATTTAACAGGGGGGCCAGGGGCCCTCGAATGGGGGACTGCAGGGCGTACGCGAGATATTTGGAGAAATGTTTTGTCAGTTACACGGGTGTGGTTACTCATGCTGCCTTTTTTCCTCAAGTTTTTGCTGCTGTTTTTGAAGTTTCTCACTTTTTTTCAAAGGTTTTAGGTAGATAGATAGATAGATATATAGAAAGATAGATAGATACTTTATCGCCTATTTATACCATTATACTGCTGTACTGTACAGCATGAACAGGAGTTACCATTGTTGCTTATGCATGTGTGACGTCAAAAACTGTGACTGGTAGCGCAACAGTCTGGCACGAGTTCCCGGGCAGTAAGCTCCAGATGTCTCAAGACCTTAGGCCACTCTACATGATTAGTGTAACCCTCATGTTGTCCTCATGTTGTCCTCATGTTGTCCTCATGTTGTCCCCATGTTGTCCTCATGTTGTCCTCATGTTGTCCTCATGTTGTCCTCATGTTGTCCTCATGTTGTCCCCATGTTGTCCTCATGTTGTCCTCATGTTGTCCCCATGTTGTCCTATATCAATGTTCTTTTTAATCCCCCAAAATAACATGATTGATTCCACCCAACGCTCTTTGCCAAGTACAAATGTCTACTTTCATTAATTTTGGGGCGTCTTATTCAATTTTATAGCATTGTAAAACAAATGGAAGTGTTTTTGAAATAGTATTGAGTAAAAGTTGACATATTCCAGTCTGTGATTATCATCAACATCCATTCCTTTAATTTTAGTCTCAATAACTCCTAATTTCTGCTTTTCTAACTCAAACATTAG
This sequence comes from Etheostoma cragini, assembly GCF_013103735.1. Taxonomy (NCBI): domain Eukaryota; kingdom Metazoa; phylum Chordata; class Actinopteri; order Perciformes; family Percidae; genus Etheostoma; species Etheostoma cragini. The sequence goes on from NC_048416.1 coordinate 28,291,707, forward strand.
GTGTAATTTCCTATAAATGAGGTTTATTGACCATAAAGTCTAAAAGTAACTGTAAAACTAAAGTTAATAAGTTAGGGTTACGTAGTGTTGAATGTCAAAAAAGTGACAACATTAGAAAAAGGTGTTGAAAAAAGGACAAAAACATGAGAAAAAGTAAAAAACATTGATGAAAAAGCGTCAACAAAAGGGTTAATATGCAACTTGATTATGTAGTACACACAGTTGGGGTTTGATAGTTGGGGCCCCCCATGTCAAAATTTGTATTAATGTGCATAAAGAAGCCAAGAAAAGATGGAAAAGTCTCCACCTCTTCTACGTCCTCACCACCAAAATCAGTGTTTGAAGTCTGCAAAAAGGGGGAGGGGGGGGGGGGAGGTGCATGATAGAAACTCTGCAGGGGGCCCAAACTTTTGCAGACGCCCTTTTTTGTTTTCTTTTCTTTTATTTTGAAAGTGTAAATGATAGAAATAAAATCTGACTTTTTGTGACATATTATACGAATGTCTAATCTGTCATTTGAGGCCTTTTTGGAGATTTTTCCATCTTTTCTCGACTTCTGAATGCACAGTAATCCAAATTTTGACATGGGGGTTCCCAAACTTTCGAGCCCCCACTGTGTGTCGTAGAGGGGTCCCTGCTCCGTCTCTCTTCGTTAAGGGGTCCGTGGGTTAAAAGACGTTGAAGACCCCTGGTCTAGAACTCTGAAAACAACATGTCTTAACCTAGTGGTGGAATGTAACTAAGTATATTTACTGAAGTACTGGACTTAAAATGCCCATATTATGAAAAAAAACAAGACTTTACTGGGATTTGGGGTGTTGGTTTGTGTCTCTGGTGCTTCCACACGCATTAGAAACTGGAAAAACCACTATCCATGCCGAGATCCGGTCTCTGAACGTCCTCGGTCTTCAGTCTCCGGATGAGTAAAATAAACCAGGCGTGTCATCTGGGAATCCGTCTGCAGAAGTAAAACAAAATATTTATTTATGAATGCGACCTCGCTGTGTACAGTTCACACTTTATTTAAATCACAATCATATTTAATGTTAATTAATGCTAATGCATAATTTATTGGAACAAAACAGCGCTAGCAGAGGTTGTAATTAAACACCGCAGGCCTTGCACAAGCGTGCGTGTGTGTGTGTGTGTGTGTGTGTGTGTGTGTGTGTGTGTGTGTGTGTGGGGGGGGGGG
>NC_048416.1:28292908-28307051 GCF_013103735.1 Etheostoma cragini
GGGGTTGGCAGGTGAATGCACTTGGACATATAATAAATAAATAGCATTTTGATGACTGTGTTCCCCCGGCGGCGGCGGCATCGACTCTGTGATCCTCGGAGGTCATCATCACAAACAACAGCAGTAATGGGGTCAGGGGTCAAAGGTCGCGGCGAGCAATCACCGGAACAAACATAGCCGCGACCCCGAGTCCGGGATGAAAGCTGACATTGAGCCCGACAACCTGCTGAGGCCAGACAGCACGTGGACTCTCAGCGCTGCATTTCATTGGCTGACAGATGTGTCAACCAGTTGAGGGCGGGCGGCGACATTAAAGAGCCCTTATTATACATTTTGTTTTTTTTCCCAACTCTTAGTGTGTTATATAGCATTTTTGTGTCTGTAATAGATGTATAAAGTACAAAACACACATTTCACTTCAAATGGAGCTCTCTCTCTCTCTCTCTCTCTCTCTCTCTCTCTCTCTCTCTCTCTCTCTCTGCTAAAACTGCCTAAAAACAGCTCGCCCTTCCTGTTTGAAATTCCACAATCAGTGATATCACTGATGTCACAATGGCTGTGATTGGTTGTGACTGGCTGGATTGATAATTCAATTAGTGGACCTATGACTTCCTTGTCCTGCATGAAGTCACGCAATGCTTAATTAATTAATTAATTAATTAACCCCTCCTGATGTCCGGGTCAAATTTTCTAAAAGTTTCTACACCAAACATTTGGGTTTCTTTCAACCAATAACTCCCAAACAAATATATGGATGGTTCCATGTAATGTTCTTCACAAGTAACATAAATTAAATTAAATTAAATTATCAGTTTCCTACTTTCATTGAGTTTGAGAAAAAAGATTTACAAAAGAACGTTGAAAGATTTCACAGAATGTCAGAAAAAGCTTCAAAAGCGTTGGGGAGGAAAACCCCAAAATAAAAAAAAATAAAAATAAAGTGAGATGTAAAAAACAAAAACATTGTAAAAAAGTGACAAAACAGAGACATAAATGTCATAAAAGCTTAAAAAATGTTAGGAAAAATAACAAAAAACTAGGGAAAATGTGACAAATTGACCAAAAAAAAAATCTGAAATAGTGACAAAAAACATGGAAAAGGTGACATATCGACAAAAACATGGAAAAAGGTGACAAATTGACAACAAAAAAATCAGAAATATTGACAAAAAATGTGGAAAAATGTGACAAATCGACAAAAACATGGAAAAAGTTAACAAATTGACAAAAACATCAGAAATTGTGAAAAAAAAAACATTGAAAAAGGTGACAAATTCACAAAAAAAAAATATCTGAAATAGTGACAAAAAAAATTGGAAAAAATGACAAATCGACAAAAACATCAAATATAGTGACAAAAAAAGGCATGGAAAAGGGGACAAACTTAAAAAAACAGACGACCAAAACGTTGATTCTTGACGTTTAGCTCCTCCAGGAGGACTGCATGGTCGTCAGGAAGGAACACGAGGGTAGAGACAGCGGCCCTTCACTGAGTGGAGAGAGCCTGTCGCGATTATGCGTCTGCGTGACGAGGGATTCGAACGGCATCAAAGCCGTCGGCCACGAGGCCCTCGGTCCAGAAACCTGAACCTCAGAAGAGTTCCCCGACGCCAACCGCCGGCCGTTGACCTTGAGACGACCTTGCCTGTGCAGAGAGCTGCTCTGTGCTGCAGGGAGCTGGAGGCCAACACATCCCCACAGCTCCAAAACAAACCCTCTGGAGGCTGTTCCACCTCGCCGCAAGTTCAGGTTCCTGTGTCCTCTGCAGGGAGGTGGTGGGGGGGCCGGGGGGGGGGGGCGTCCAATTTCCTCGACACTCGGATCGCTCGCCCCTCGGATGAAAACTAGCGTTGCTCGTTTCCTCGGAGCGCTGAGAGGAAGCTCAACACCACTCACGGGGAGTGGGGAGGCGCCGCTGATTGCACAGGAAGAGGAAGAGGAAGAGAGGGGGGGGAGGGGGAGGGGGGGGGGGGGGGGGGGGGGGGGGGGGGGGGGGGGGGGGGGGGGGGGGGGGGGGGGGGGGGGGGGGGGGGGGGGGGGGGGGGTCTTGAGTCCGAAGGCCTCGGTGGTGTTCAAGTCTTCGGTCTCATGGGGAGCTAATCAGCACTTGGGCTATAGATAGACAGAGAGACAGACATGGAGAGGATGAAGAGGACAAAGAGGAGGGAGCGCCGTGTCTCTGCCTTCACTGTCGATGTGAGGCTGTTTCGGGCCAGTCACGTTCCCATGGTGATGATTAGGGTGTTTTTTGTCCGTCCACTTGCATCATTTAACCCTCATGTGGTCCTCGGGTCAAATCTGACCCCTTTAAAAAATGCCCATATCTGAAATATGAGTTTCTTTTTAACCAAATTAACACAATACAATGGATTTTGAATTAGTCAAAATAATTCATAATTTCTGCTTTTTTTTACTCAAATATTAGGTATAATTCTGTATAAATGAGGGTTGTTGACCATGACTTCCAAAAAGTAGTAAAACTAGTAAGGTGGTGTTAGTGGAAACTAAAAACAAGTCTAAAAAAAGGGACAGAAATGTCAAATTTATCAAATTTCTCCCAACGCTCTTTGGGGTAATTTTGCGTCTTGATGGGTAATGGGCGTCTTATTAAATTTTATAGCATTTAAAAAAAAAAAAAATTGAAGTGTTTTTGAATTCCTTTCATCCATTCCTTTAATTTTAGTCTCAAGCATTCCTAATTTCGGCTTTTCTAACTCAAACATTGGGTTTAATATCCCATAAATGAGGTTTATCAAGCATGAATTCCCAAAATAACTGTAAAACTAAAGTTAATAAGTTTTTTTATTTTTATGTAGTGTTAAACGTCAAAAAAGGGGACAAACATGGGAAAAAAAGCATTAAAAAAAATTGTTGATTTTTAATTCTGACGGGAAGACAAAACGAGGGTTAAAATGAAAAGTAAGACTTTTTTCACCCAAACTGTGAAAGTGAAAACTGAAATTGCATAATTTGTAAATATGAAAGCCCACAAATCCACATCTTTGATTTCATCGGTATGGGGGCCACTGCGTTCTTGTGAAACCACCTAAGCAGGAGCCCCAGACCTGTTCCCCCAGACCAGGACCTGTGTGTGTGTGTGTGTGTGTTTGTGTGTGTGTGTGTGTGTGTGTGTGTGTGTGTGTGTGTTTTCCAAATCACATCCAATCAGTGGAATGGACAACAGGTGGACTCCACCCAAAAGGTAGAAACATCTCAAAGTTGATCACGAGAAACGAGACGTACCTGAATGTTAAGTATCATAGCTACGGGTCCTTATCACTTTTTTGTCAATTTTTTCGATGTTTTTCACTTTTTTTGTTTTCAACACTATGTAACACAAACTTATAATCTTTTTTATGGTCAATAAACCTCATTTATAGGAAATTATACCTAATGTTTGAGTTAGAAAAGCAGAAATTAGGAATTATTGAGACTAAAATTAAAGGAATGGATGTTGATGATAATCACAGACTGGAATATGTCAACTTTTACTCAATACTATTTCAAAAACACTTCCAATTGTTTTACAATGCTATAAAATTGAATAAGACGCCCCAAAATTAATGAAAGTAGAGATTTGTACTTGGCAAAGAGCGTTGGGTGGAATCAATCATGTTATTTTGGGGAATTAAAAAGAACATTGATATAGGACAACATGGGGACAACATGGGGACAACATGAGGACAACATGAGGACAACATGAGGACAACATGAAGACAACATGAGGACAACATGAAGACAACACGAGGACAACATGAGGACAACATGGGGACAACATGAAGACAACATGAAGACAACACAAGGGCAACACGAGGACAACATGAGGACAACATGGGGACAACATGAAGACAACATGAAGACAACATGAGGACAACATGAAGACAACATGAGGACAACATGAGGACAACATGAAGACAACGTGAAGACAACATGGGGACAACATGAAGACAACATGAAGACAACACGAGGACAACATGAGGACAACATGAAGACAACGTGAAGACAACGTGAGGACAACATGGGGACAACATGAAGACAACATAAGGGCAACATGAAGACAACATGAGGACAACATGAGGACAACATGGGGACAACATGAGGACAACATGAGGACAACATGGGGACAACATGAGGACAACATAAGGACAACATGAGGACAACATGAAGACAACATGAAGACAACACGAGGACAACATGAGGACAACATGAGGACAACATGGGGACAACATGAGGACAACATGAGGACAACATGAGGACAACATGAGGGTTAAGTACAAATGTTGAGGTACTTGTACTTTGAGTATTCATGCCACTTTCTACTTCTACTCCGCTGAATTTGAGAGAGAAATATTGTCCTTTTTATTCCACTGCATTCATCTGACAGCTCCAGTTACCGGTTACCTTTCACATTAAGATCCATGCACACGAAACACATGTAGTTTATAACATCTGACGTTTAATTAGGATAAAACTAGCCAACAGTACAACAGCTGAGAGGGTTAGAATATTAAACACACCTTTAAACTTTCTAAAATGGGATTATTTTTCTGCATCAAGTAATTTTACTTTCAACACATCAATACCTTCATTACATGTTTCTGATGATACTTCCACATTTTTATTAAAGTCACTTATTTAATGCAGGGCTTTTATTTGTGACATAGTGTTTCTTACAGTGTGGTAATGGTACTTTTCCCTCAAGTAAAGGATCTGAATACTTCGTCCACCTGTGATCTTAATACTATTGTCTTGATGTGATATCTTAACTTTTTCTTTAATGTACTTGCAAAAGTTTCTAAAATCCTGTTTTTGCTTTGTCGTTATTGGGTACTGAGCTTAGATTGATGAGGGAAATACCTAATTTACACAATCACAGCCTCAGGCTGGGACATAATGACGGGAATTTAGTCCGAATACTTTCTGAATGCACTGTACATCACATACTGGACCCTGATCAGCTATGGGATCATGTTTTAAATCACACGAGGAGCCAGTTCTTTTTTCTTTTTCTTTTTCTTTTATTTGATTTCGCCCTCACCTGCACGTTGCACACACCTTCACTGCTGGCTGATTTATCACTGTGTGCCAATGTAAAGTAATGCAATCTTTCTTTATGTGTCTGTTGGTCCCCTAATTTTCAGACCTTCAGTTGCTGCCATCGCTGCTTTTAGTACACCTGATTCATCAAAAGTCAAAATGATTTAGACTTTAGCACTTTCAATTAAATAAGTATGTCACAAAGTGTTTTATTGAGCAATAAAGAACAAAACCCAAACCATTACAGATAAAAAGAGAAATGAGGCCACATTATAAAACATTGGGCTAAGTGTGCGTGTGTGTGTGTGTGTAAGAGTGTGTGTGTGTGTGTGTGTGTGTGTGTGTGTGTGTGTGTGTGCGTGTGTGTAAGAGTGTGTGTGTGTGAGAGACACATACTCCCTACTCTTTACTTCCTTTCTTTAATACAGTATATTATTAGTCTACTGCCGATCACTTCTCAAAAACACAGCACTCCATCTCCCAGAATTCCTCTGTGCATGTTGAATGAGCTGCCAATCGAGTCCATAACAGAAGAGCTCACGGGAAGCCCTAAACCGACCAAAGGGGGACTCACTGTAATCCTGGTCACTTCTTTTCTAAGCTACCTCTGGAGTGAAGCTCCTGTTGTCATTTAGTTGCTCAAATGTAAAGTACTTCCTGTAGTAGTATCTATGTGTGTGTAGCTGTTGTGCGGTATCGACACATGTCATTCTGTTTTCTTTAGATTACATGATGTCGAGGGGAAGGCTATCCACAGGGTATCAACAGGACTTGGTCTTGACTCAAACCTCTTTGGACTTGGTCATGGACTCGACAAAGGTGGTCTTGACTACGGCCCTGCTTGCTGGTTCTGCTGTGCTTTTATGCAGCATGGGTAACAGAGAATGACCTGAATAGCGTGCTGGGTCTAACGCTAGTGTCCGCTGACCCACTGCTAACATTTCAATGGCCTTTCTTTACATTTCATTTCTAAAGGTAGGCCATTCCGCCTTTACCTAGCCCGGCATACCGAGTGTTAATCTTAATATTTCTACACGCACGGGTTGCCGAGTCCTTGGGATCCTAGACAAGTTACGATAGTATTTAGTTTTGCAAGGTTGTGGTCATGCCCTGACACGTACTCACGATCACTTTCGATGGCCTACTTTCTCTCTGCAATAACAAAATATTAATTTCAGTTGTATCAATAAGTCCAAACCTATTTATCCTATTTACACTTATTGAGATGATTTTACACAACACACAAAATCCGTGTGGGTCAACTACGGTTGGTTACACAACTGCTGCATATTCAAGGTCTCCTACAAGTTATTGATCACTAGAAAACACATGTGGAAATATTTAAAAAATAACAACACTTCATAGGGTATTGTATTTATGACAGGAGGTCCGGATGCTCCATCCCAGCTGGCTGGGTACAGCACATCCAACGATGCTTTTCCTTCAAAACAAGATTTAGATTGGAAGCTCTGTAAAGTATGACTCTGGTCCCCAAATATGACAAAGGACACACACACACACACACACACACACACTCTCATGTATGTGCTTCCTTTTAACAATGCAGCATTGTAAAGAATACAGTAGCGGCAGCGGCGGAGCTCCCGGACCGGCTCCTTCCAGCCGATGGACCTCGCTGCTTGTGACAAATTGCATGTGGAAGGAAATCTGCAGGGCCCATTGAACTTTAGTATTGCTTTTATTCCTCTGTCATGTTCCCGCAGAGATGAAATGGGATCGGTTTCTTTCTCTCTTTTTTCCTCCTGCGTCGCTTATTCACGGCTCCGTGACCACCGGTGTGCTGTATAAATGGCCAACCCTGCCTGACAGTCACAGACATTCGTTTCTCTCCCTTTCTTTCTCTTTCTGTCTTTCTTTCTTTCTTCTTCCAGCTCGCCTCCAGATTCCAGGTACTTGATGTGAAGCGGAGAAGAAAGGCTGTACATTCCTCCCCTGCAGCGATGCTGAGGCTGAGGCTGAGCGGCATGTCTGCACTCTTTTTATTCCCTTAATGTTTGCCAACATGGATCTTTTTTTGGGACATTTTACACAACAGAATAGAAAGATTATTTAGTGAAAATGTCACATGTTGCAGCACCGTTCTTCCCACAAAATCCATCTCTGGAGCTTTTACAGTTCACCTTTGTTTGGAATGAAAACCTATTTTTTTTACCTGACTTGTGCTAACAGCGTAGGGAAGTCGCTCCAACACTTTGATCCAGAGGAAGAAATCGTGACAACAAGCTAAATTGACATGGATTTTGTTGTCGATACTCAAGATATCGTTACATTTGTTTTGTGAGATTAATTTTGGGCATGTAACAGTACAACAGTTTTGTCCATGGCCATAGTAATCAATGGTTCTTAGAGAATGAATACCTCCCTGACGTGCTTGTAGTGTTACCTCGTGGACAGCATCTATTATTACTATAACGTTAGATAGTTCATCATCTACAGTAAATGCTATCTGAATGAATTTCCATCTACTTCCATGAACATTTTCATGCTACCAAGAGGGTGAGCACTTGTGCTTTGAGTGGTCACATGACCCTTTTCTAAAACACATTTTTAGTTTGATAAAATCCTAATTATAGTAACTATTTGCCGTTTTTTTTCGGGATGTTGTGAATCTGTTGCATCCCTTTCTCTCGGTGGCGGCTGTGGCTCAGAGACCCCAAACACAACCGCCTGTTATCAAGTCATCGAAGTTTTGCAAAAACTTCGTCTTTTAGCATCAGTGAAGTTTTAACTCCAGTCGTTTTTGGACATGCAGTGACTTGCAATTGATCGCTTTCACTGTCGAAAGGAAAGATCAGAGAGTCAGTGAAATCATTGGGGTGCAGGAGGGTCCAGACGCCTGGTTTAAGACCTTTGAATTACCCTCCTCAAAGGTTGAAATCTTTTTGTGGCTCCAATAGTTCTGGCCATTGATGACTGTTCCCATCAGTGCTTTGTAGACTGTGTTGCTAATGGGAACAGATTTGTCTTCATGTGCCATAGCAGGAAAAATAGCGACATAACTGTCACAAAAATGGGCGGATTAAATCTAAAATAACTTTTACTCCAGCATGTGTATTTGATGACTTCTGGCGATCACTACCAGAGCTTCTGTATCTACTAAACCGAAGTTACGGTTGTCAGAAATAGATCACACACCACCGATTGGTCCAAATAATAAACTCACCTCCTAAATAGCTCACAGGAACACAGAGGCAGACTGGGTATTAGGGTGAAATAAATGGCAATTGAGTCACGATATGTGCACCTAGGGTTTTGCAATATCTTGATATCATGATGTGAAACTGGATAACGTGTTAGATTTTGGATATTGTAACATTGTACTATGGCATTGGTGTTGTCTTTTCCTGGTTTATAGGCTGCATTACAGTGAAGTGATGCCATTTTCTCAACTTACCAGACTGTTGTAACTGTTCTGCTGTTGGCCTTTACCCACTTAGTCATTAGAGCCACATTACTGATGATTACTTATCAAAAATCACATTGTGTCAACATCTTGTGAAAGCACCGATAGTCGACACTACAATATCGGTGAGGTGTCTACATCGAGGTATTTGGTCAAAGATATTGTGATATTTGATTTTATCCATATCGCCCAGCCCTATGTGCACCAATCAAATTAGTAAATTAGAGACTTGTTTTAATGACCAAACTACTAACCGGCTACATGTCTGCGGTGTAATCTGCGCCACGTCCTGCCTCCTGCACGCTCCACCCACGGAGTATTTCCAGTAAATGAGAAACAAGGACACGGAGAGTCTCCTGTTGTGTGCTACATGTGTGAAACGGCAACTTCCCAGGCCTAATTCTCAGGACTTTGTCCAAATTTTCCATCAGAAAGCGGCTCAATACCATCCTTAGTCATCTGTTGTGCTTTACAGTGAATGTGTAATAAATATATATATATATATATATATATATATATATATATATATATATATATATATATATAATGTTTACAGGTGACTCTGTTCAGCTTGTTGTTTTCCTTGCTGTGAGACAAACTTGAGTACTGTAACATGAAGGGATATCTTTATATCGGAGGTCAGGGATCCTTTCAGCTGTCGGCCATGTTGTCATGTTGAAGCAAACAGCAGGTTAAGAAAGCCTGAGAGCAGCTGATATCAGGACCCGAGCCGGGTGGAGTTAAGTTACGAGTATTCGTCGAGGTGCGCGACAACCAAACGACCCCGTTCTGGTGCTGCCCGGGAGAATGAAGACGAGCCACTTAACAGCCACTGAGCTGTTTAATTAGAAGCCCCACTGCTCGTTAATAAGGACACTAACGAGGAGCGCCGCCCACTGCTCGCTAACGAGCAACAAGCTCGTCACCGAGCAGGTGAAGGCTGGACAAGGCCAGGCTGATGGTGCCGGCTGTCTGCGGGGGGGTGCTGATGTGATTGGCAGGCCACAGCAGGGGGGGGCGTGGTCACCGGACCTTATCTAATTGCAAAGTTGAGAAACAGCGGTAGTCCGTGATGTGTTGCACTTTTCCTTCTGTCGAACAGGGGCCTTTTGCTATTGACCGGGCGTGTTGTTTATGTGTTCAGATGGAGGCTCGGTGCGTTTCTCATGGAAAGGTTATCGGGTATTGACGAGGGAGCTGATGGGTTGTGGCCTTTGGCTTCGCGGTGCCCTGCAACGCCGGTGGAAAACTGAAGAGGTGGGGAAGGAACTGTCAGCAACCACTTCACAGCAGGAAATCCTCACATGGCTGCCTGGAGCATTACATTTATTTTTATTTCTATTAATACTCCAGCGAGCAGTGACATGTAACTAAGTACATTTACTCCAGTACTGTACTTTTTAGGGCCTTGTACTTTAGTCTTTTCCCTTCATGCAATTTTAAGCTTCTACTCTGACACATTTCCGAGAGAAATATTGTACTTTTTACTCCACAACAGTAATCTTTAATTACTATTTGCGTTACATATTCAGGTTTTTGCACACAAGACATATATAGTTTTAAAATATGATGTTTAATTATAAATTAAACTAGCCAGCAATATACCGGCCTACAAGGCATCAAAGCCACTGACTGAAAACGGGTCAATTTAACCCTCTTGGTGTCCTCGGGTCAAACTGACCCGTTTCAAAGTGCTTTATATCAGAAATAGGGATTTCTTTCAACCAAATTTCCCAAACATAACATGGATGATTCCATACTTTCTTTAGGCGACATTAATGATGACTTTTATTGAACTATTTGGGTGTTTTGTTGAATCTTGTGGCCTTTGAATTCTTTCTTTTTTTTATGATTTCAAAACAGTATGGGGACTAAACTTTGACATGTACCCATCTGTGATCCGCTCAACATCCTCAGATATGAACTATTAGTCAAAATAATTCATAATTTCTGCCTTTTTAAATAAAAAACGTATGTATAATGTGGTATAAATGAGGTTTGATGACCATGAATTCCAAGAATAAGTGTAAAACCTGTTATGAAACCAGCTCAGGTTTAAAAAAAATAAAAATATAAAAAGCTGGAAAAAGAGATAAAAACATCAGGAAAGCACAAAAAAAATTAAATTTTCCATTTTGACCTGGAAGGACACGTTTGTGGTTAACGGGACGACAACACGAGGGTTAACACGCTGCTAGAAACATCCCATTACATTTAATGATGTTCCAAACTGTGTTTTTGTGTTTGGATTTACAGGAAAAAAACGGAGGGAGACTTTTGATCTGTCTCACTAGGCGAGATTAAATCTACAGATTACATAAATGAGTTGAATGTGAATCTTGTTTTCTGGCCTGTGGATTATTTCTTAGATGGGTGGAGTTGCACTGTGGGGGGACTGTTGACCTTCTTAAAGTCCTGGCTCCCGTTTTCTGACACAGAAATAGATAATTATAGTTTAAATTGCATTGCCTCATTGGTGTCTGGCTGTTTTACAATTGAGTTGCAATATGACCTCTAAGAACAGAGTTGAAAACTTTGTGAACAAACGGAGTCATCTTCTTTTCACACTGTACATGCTGAGGCTGCTCACGATGCCACCATGGTTGTGTCTTTAAAGGTGGTAAATGCTTCTTTTTTTAATTAATTTAATTAATTAATTGTATTAAGGCTGTCTTCGACTAAAGACATTCTTAGTTGACTAACACATGATTGTGTGAACCAATCGATTAGTTGATTTAATCAACAGAGCTGTGCGTTTTGAGAGGTGGTTAAGACTAAAAAAGCAAAATATAAATGTAGTTAATTAACCATTTGTAAAACTGAGTTTCTACACAATTAATCCTGCATAAGAACCACTTTATATCTGTGCTCACTAGAAATGGGCTTATAAGTTTCTTGGAAATGAGGTAATTAAGCATGAATAAGCATAAAAAATGACTTATACACTAAAGAAATCTTAGTCAACTAATCTGTGGTTTTGGTGATAGTCGACTAAGATTTATTTAGTTGATGAAATCTGGGTGACGTGATTGAGTTTGTATGTGTTGGTAGTAGTAGCATGTTGAATGAGCAAAGGGGAACAGTGGTGCAGAATAGGCTGGAGCATGCTCTTCTACAGTAGTAGTAGTAGTAGTAGTAGTAGTAGTAGTAGTAGTAGGTGACAGGGAGCAACAGAAAGTGCTTTAAATATGTAGAAGGCAGAGAGTCTGTTGGCGGAGTTTCTGGATATCAGTGGTGTGGTGATTGAAACTCAGTTTATTGTCTAGGGGGAGTCCGAGGTAATCAAAGCACTCTGCTATTTCAACAGGTTTGTTATGTGTGCAAATTGGGTTGTGAGAGATGTCCTGTGCTGTTCTGTGCTCTCTGTGGGCATCGATAAATAGTTCTTTGGAATGGAGAAGTTGCTCCGTTGGACTCCATTGGAAAATCGAGGGAGTCGACTTCACAGATATCTCAGAAAAACAAAACATTGACTGCTGAAACCTCGGAAAAAACGTTGTTTTCCATGTTGCAAATTGATTTTCCTCATACTAAAAGGACACTCGATAAAATGCTGCAGTTTCAGTCTGAGGTGTGGAAGTCGGTCGCAGTCTCCAGCAGACAGTCTGCGGGTGCCCTGCCTTGCTCAAAGGCACCTTGACCTATTGAACCGTCCTCCCGGCCCGGCCCGGCCCGGCCCGGCCCGGCCTTGCTGCCGTGTGCCGTGCGGAGCTGGGTCACCTCCAGGAGCGCCGATGCTGCTGTTTCTTCTCCCCATCCGTCTTGGGGCCTCGGCGATGGAGGCGATGCGTCTCCCGTGTCGAACAGTTGAGCACAGCCATGCATTACAAGTGCCGGGCCGCCGACCCCGGGGGACGCAACACGCACACACACACACACTCACACACACACACACACACACACACACACACACACACACGTACACACAAGTACACCGCCGCACCAGCTGGCTGCCTGGGAGAAGAAGAAAAAAATAGACAGCAGCACCTGACAGAAAATAATTTCCTGAACAAGGACAAGCACGTTGGTTGTTATATAATGTACAGCATGCTGTGTGTTTGTTCTGCTGTTTAAACAATTAAAAAACATTACAACATCATCGCAGAGCATGCTCATTGCTGCAGAAACATTTACCAAAATACTCCTACTTTAGTGTGTATGTATAGCCCTACTTTCATTTTCATTAGTATCATGAGGTTCTGCGGTTCTGCCACCGTCCCCAGGTGTTTTCATTTGTTCCCTCCACAACATGTCAGAGGGACAGAATACTTTACTCTCTACTCCATCAACCTGCTGATGTGGCCGGGTTGGTTCAGTGGTAGAGCAGGCGCACCTGTACTAAGAGGTTTATGGTCTTGACGCAGAGGTCCATGGTTCTAGTCTGACTTGTGATGATATCCTGCATGTCTTCCATTTCTCACTCAGCTGTCCTATCAAAAAACTAAAGGTGGAAAAAGCACAAAAAATAATCCTTTAATAAAAACCTGCTGATGTAATGTATTGTTTCAGTATTATGTCAACCTTTAGCGGATCTGTTTAGCGGCATCGATCCTTTAGCCTCACTTTGTTTACGTCAACTTTTTGTGCCAAAGCCGGAGACAATACAACAGAAAAATGTTCACATACTGTACATTTAAAACAAGGATTGGCTCGGTTGTATAGCGACTGGCCATCTTAGCCCTTACTTGATAGCTCCTCGACTTCTCGGTCCTCAGCTCAACCAGAAGTTGTTCAATCCCTCCTCTGCAAAGGCTCAAAGTGTCAAAGCTCTTATTTCTGCCATGAGGACCGAGCATCGAGGAGGGACCATCAAGGACCTACAGCCTGCCTGGAAGCCGTGCAGCTGAAGGACTAACCAAGGACTAACTCCGCCCAAACAACAAGGAAGGCAAGTGGAGTAGAGATGTCTAATGGCCATGGGACGTACCAACATACAGACACATGGAGGAAAATTGGACACAGGTGCAGCACAGTAGATGAGAGGCAGTAATCACACAGGGCTGGAAGGCCGACAAAGAGCAGGAAGTGAAGTGGTCTAAAACGAGACAAGACAGGAAGAATCACAATAAAATAGGAGGAGGCAAAAAAAAAATCAAGAAACAAAACATGACCTTTTGAGCGGGTTTTGGACAAGACATTGATCTTACTGTAAATGGATTAGCATTTGTTACTTGATTTGTAATTTGACTCCCAGATTAATAATAAAAAACATGACATCGTTCTCTTTGAATGCTTTTATAAAGACCTTTGTGGTCCCCTAATACTGTATCTGAAGTCTCATAGACCTTAGTGGTCCCCTAATACTGTATCTGAAGTCTCTTTATATAGACCTTAGTGGTCCCCTAATACTGTATCTGAAGTCTCTTTATATAGACCTTAGTGGTCCCTAATACTGTATCTGAAGTCTCTTTTAAATAGACCTTAGTGGTCCCTAATACTGTATCTAAAGTCTCTGTTATATAGACCTTGAAGGCTGGGGGTGTGGCCATGCCACTTTGCTTGTTTGAGAGCCATGATGTCTCTCTCTCATGGGGGGCCAAATTCTCTGGGCGGGCAAAGCAGATATATGGGAGGTAAACTTTCCCCCTTATGACCTCATAAGGTGCAAGATTCCAGATCGGCCCATCTGAGCTTTCATTTTCTCAAAAGCAGAGCAGGATACCCAGGGCTCGGTTTACACCT
>NC_048416.1:28307207-28310187 GCF_013103735.1 Etheostoma cragini
GGGGGGGGACTCATATTAATGTTAAAAAAAGCCTGATAAAGTGACATTTTCATGCCATGGGACCTTTAATGCATTAACAGGTAATGATAATAATCCATGCAGCCCTAAAAACAGCATAACCTGACTGTGCTACGAGGGGAATTTCTGGGTTAAAGGATCCACTAAGGTTTTTGTTTTTTTCCTCTGTTCTGCACGAGTCAGCATTGGCCTAAATTCCAACAATATCACCCTGAAGGATGTAATACCAGATGGTGCAGTGTTAGCCCCCCCCCCCCCCCCCCCCCCCCCCCCCCCCCCCCCCCCCCCCCCCCCCCCCCCCCCTCCACCGTGTATGATATTGCACACAGAAAAGTCATCGGGCTCAACCCGAGACAAGCACCTGTATTCGATTTCTCATCTCAACTCGGCGCAGAGCTCTAAGCCTTGTTCTCGCTGGCACTAATCCTCGCTAGAAAACAGCTTTCAGAGGATTAGCATCAAGGGGGGCTGAGCGCCGCTCCTCGGCGGGGGAGCCGTGCTTCTCCTTCTTCTTCTACTACTACTTCTTTCCTCTATAAGGTAACCCAACACACAGGGCTTGACTTGACTCGCAGTGTCTTTGACCTTCCGGCTGGTTTCTTTCCCTCCGTTAAAGCTCGCCAATCCCCATTGACATTCAGTTCAAACTCCCCTCAGGTTTGTTACCCTTCACGCCGCGGCTGGATGACTTCGCCGTGTAATTCCACGTTGTCTGAAGGAACTGGCAGCATGCTTCGCGGCACGCATGCCAAACTGTACTTGACCTATACGGCGGTGAGCTACTGTATCTTGTTGGTAAAAAACAAAAAGCCCCGAAAAGCTGGAGGAAAAGTGGTGCACGGCCGTGAGGTGTGTAGGTGGAAGGTGTAAAAACTAAAGCTCATTTCCCTCTGCAGGCGATGCCCAGGTGGAGATAGACAGAACACAGAGAGATGTCCAAAAAACAGAACAACACCGCAGCTCAAGGCCTCTTATTGATGCTGAGAGAAAGTAATAATGTAAGACCATGGTGTGTTTGTGTGTGTGTGTGTGTGTGTGTGTGTGTGTGTGTGTGTGTGTGTGTGTGTGTGTTTTGTTGTTTCAAAGCAACGATTCTGTTCCTCTGAAGAAAAGAGAGGATTATTCTGCATGGTGATGAGCAGAAGCTGCTGGAGGCCACGGCGCCTGCAGCGAACACAGAGACAACAACTTTGTGGAGATGGTAAATTTAACTTTCTCCAATATTTTGTTCCCTTCTTTTTTATGTCGTTCCTTTCTTCTTCTTCTTCTTCTCCCCAAACCTTTGCAAATATTTTGTTGTAATCACTGGCTTTGATTCCTACTCTGCCTCCACAAACAGCGGGCCCGTTCAGTTAAGAGCACTCAGAGAGATGAAAGCCGGTGCATCAGGGCAGGGATTAAAAAAAGAAGAAGAAGAAAAAATGCTTTTCCCCCCTCAGCTTGTAAATTCCTGCTGGTTGTGACAGAGTTGTAAATACCCGAGATAAAAGATGGCTCTGCCTGCTTGTACTTAACATTCCCATTAGACTGCCAACAATGGCTGCTTTTGTGTGCTCTCATGTACGGGTACAAATGGAAATTCCTTTGCCTCCGGTACGTTGCAAAACACAATTCAATCATAGAAAAATTTGAAGAAGAAGAAAAAAATGCCAGAGAGAAAGAAATCCAAATGCAAGCTCAGCGAAGTGAGGAACAAAAGCAGGCTGTGTTTTTGTAAAACTCTCCAAGGTGAGAGCGAAAGGGAGGAAGTGGATTCGGAGGGAGATGAATGGAAAGCTGACAACAGGACTGTCTGTTGTTAGCAAAGGCTGCGTTTAAGGAGCTGCAGGAGGCCTATTAGAGAGTCAACAGAGCGATGAGCCGATGCTAATGAGTGAAAAATGAAATGTACGCGCTGTAGCAGGAGCACCAAGCAGAGGAGAACAGGATTAATCAAGAAATAGAAGAATATCTTTACTTTAGTTGTCTTGTTAAGGTTAGGTAAAGGTACTTTATTGTCACATACACATAGATCTCTGCATCTAACCCCTCCCTCAAGCGAGCAGTGGGCAGCCAATCACAGCGCCCGGGGACCAACTCTAGATCTGAGCTAGTGCCTTGACCCAGTACGTGTTTTTTGATGGTTGGGGGGGGATCCGGAGTACTTGGAGGAAACCCACGCACACATGGGGAGATCCAGAATGATCTGGACTCAACCCCAGAACCTTCTTGGTTTGAGGCCACAGTCCTTACCACTGGCAAAGCTTCTTAAAGGTCCCAGGACATGGTGCTCGGATGCTTTTATATAGACCTTAGTGGTCCCTAATACTGTATCTGAAGTCTCTTTTATATAGACCTTAGTGGTCCCTAATACTGTATCTGAAGTCTCTTTATACAGACCTTAGTGGTCCCTAATACTGTATCTGAAGTCTCTTTTATATAGACCTTAGTGGTCCCCTAATACTGTATCTGAAGTCTCTTTTATATAGACCTTAGTGGTCCCTAATACTGTATCTGAAGTCCAAGACCAGGCTGATGTACCAGAGTCTGGTAAGACCCTTCAGACTGGAAAATGGAAATGTCTGCCCTCCAACCTCACACACTCATGGTGTAACCTGCATCACACTTTAAGGTGTGTGAATGGTAAGCATCTCCTGCTGCCCTGTATTTGCATACTGACACTAACAGGTCTGCAGAGTGTCAGCGCCGCTCACCACGCCGCTCACCACGCCGCTCACCACGCCGCGGTGTCGTGGACGGGGAGGATGTGAACAAGGAAGCAGAAAGGAGATGTGTCAGAGAAACACCGTGCTTCCTAAAACTAACCGCCAACACAGAAAATGGCCACAAAAGGAAGTGATTTTGGGGAAGACACAGGACTAGGTGGAGGGACGTCCAGCTGGGAGGAGGGACGTCCAGCTGGGAGGAGGCCTCTGGGAAGACCCAGGACTAGGTGGAGGGACGTCCAGCTGGGAGGAGGCCT
>NC_048416.1:28310287-28313133 GCF_013103735.1 Etheostoma cragini
GAGGGACGTACAGCTGGGAGGAGGCCTCGGGGAAGACCCAGGACTAGGTGGAGGGACGTACAGCTGGGAGGAGGCCTCAGGGAAGTCCCAGGACTATGTGGAGGGATTATATCTCCAACCTGGCCTGGGAACGCCTCGGGATCCCCCAGTTGGATCTGGCTGATGTGGCTCGGGAAAGGGAAGTTTGGGGTCCCCTACTGGAGCTGCTGACCCCGCGACCCGATACCGGATAAGCGGATGAAGATGGATAGATGACCGAAAAATTCAGGATTCTTTAAATACTTTCCTTTGCTTTCTTCTCTCATCTTTTTTTACCTTAACCCTTGTGTTGTCTTCCCATCATTTGTCATCTTTTGGCGTTTTTTTGCTGTTTTTTTTCAATGTTTTTTTTAAATTCATAGCCAATAAACCTTTTTATGACATTATACAAAAATGTCATTTTTTTCAGCGCTTTTTGTCTCTTTTTTTGTAAATTTTCCAAGGTTTTGGTCCCTTTTTAAAAATGCTATACAAGTCAATAAAACAACCAATATGCAGATAAAGTAATCATTAATTTTACCAGAAGAACATTGTATGGCATCCATGTAATTTTTTGGCAATATGGTTGAAAGAAAGCCAACTTCCTTATATTAAAAATCAAAAAAGAAACAGGTGAATTTTCACCTGAGGAGAACACAAGGGTTCGAGTTTCCTTTTACTTTCCTGCGTCCGTTATTCCCTTGCTTTTCTGCACCCTCTACATTTCTTTTCTTTCTTTACACCCTCAATTTTATATTTTTCCTATATCACTTAATTTCCTTTCCTACAATGCATCCCCCTTTTTACTGCATCTTTCCATCCCTGCTTTCTCTTTATGCTTCTGTTCTTTTGCTTTCTTCTCCTTCTCCTCCCTTCTGTTCCCATTTTCCCTTTTCTTTCTCCTTTTTGTCCCTCTCTCATTCTGCACGCTCTTCTCTTCCTTCCCAATTCCTCCTTTCCTGTGTCCTATACCTTTCCCTGTTTTCTCCTTTTGCCCATACCCTCACCTTTCCTTCACTAATGCTTCTGTTCCTTCACTTTCTTCTCCTTCACTTCCCTTTTGTTCCTCTTTTCCTTCCACCCACGCTTCCTTGTTTCCTTCGCTGGTTCACCTTTACTTCTCTGCCCACTTTTCCTTTTCCATCTTTAACTTTTCTTCCCTAATTCCTCCTTTCCTTTCCAAGTCCTACTCTCCCTTCCTACCTTGTCCTTTGCTTCCCTGCTTTCTCTTTTCATTCAATCGCTCCTCATTTTCTTCAATAAGGCCTCTGTTGCATCCCTGCTAACTCCTTAACATTTCCTCCATCTTTCTTCCTTGCCTCTCTTTTAACTTCTCACCTCATCTCCCTCTTTCAAACCACGTTTACGTCTCCATCCCTCACTTCCTATGCTCCTTATGTTCATCTCTTCTCCTCTTTCCTTTCCTTCTTTGTTGCCATCTTTCCTTCACTCCATGATCCTTTTATTTCTATCTTCATCTTTTCCTTCTCCACCCCCTACTTTCCTTTCCTGCCTCCCTGTTTCCTTTCCTATACTTACACCTTTCCTTCAGCAATGCTTCCTTTTGCTTCTGCACCTCCTCCTTTCACCTCCTCCTTTCACTACCTTTAACCTTCCTTTTGTCCTCGCCACCTCCTCCTTTCACTACCTTTAACCTTCCTCTTGTCCTCGCCACCTCCTCCTTTCACTACCTTTAACCTTCCCTTTGTCCTCGCCACCTCCTCCTTTCACTACCTTTAACCTTCCTTTTGTCCTCGCCACCTCCTCTTTTCACTACCTACCCCCTTTCCTTCATTGTTCCTTCCCTGGTTCCTTTTGTCCTTATCCACCTACTCCTTTCCTTCCCTTCACCTCCTTCCCTTCGTGTTAAGTTCTCTTCACTGCTGTCTCCTTCACATTCCCCCTTTCCTTTCCTTGCTTACTCCTAATGACTGTCTGGTAGAAGATGAGGGCAGAATTAAAAAAAAAAAAGCAGCTGGACGAAGGACAAAAAAGGGTGAAACCCTTCACATTTTCCATCGCCCCGGCAACTGATGACGGCAATCCCAGAGAGCGCGCCCGCCGCCGGCCGGTTGGCTGGAGGTGGAGACGAGAGAGACGCCCTGGTTATCCAAAGGCACCGAGCCGCTCGCCGCTTAGCCGGCGCCCGTGTGACCCTGCGGAGGTCGACGAGGGTGAAGTGCAAACGGGCTGAAAAATGTTCTCCTGTCTGGGATGTGGAGGAGAAAACACACACACACACACAAACACACACACACACACACACACACACACACAGGGTTATGAAATATTATCACTTGTGTTGATTGAGCTTATTTGGGTCTCCTCGTGTTTCTGCAACGTCAGCTGTTTTTTCTGTTCAGAGGGGGATTTGATGACGGGTAACAAACTGCACCTGCTAAATAAAGCCTCCCCCCCCCCTCCGCCACCCTTCCCCTAATGGCAGGATAGTACATCTTACCATGCTTACCTCGAGGCTTTAAGAACTGGACAGCTTTGCTAATTTAGCATACTTTTAAAGGGCGTGAGCTCATTTCAGAAGGTGGTGTTGTGGTCGGACACCGACGTAGACCTTGATGATCTGATTCTTTTGTTTTTCCTTCTACACAGGGGCCCGTTTACGGGATATTTAAGACCCGATAAGCACCATTAACCACTCTTTTAATGAACAGTGTGTCATTAATTCTGACGCTGTCAGGTAGAGTGCTAATTGGAACTAGAAGCAACTTGTCATATGTTGTGTTGACACCGGTTATTAACTTCCAATAATAATAACAAAGCTCTGAAATGTGTCTGGTTGTAAATACATTTGGGGAGGGGGGGGGGGG
>NC_048416.1:28313143-28327481 GCF_013103735.1 Etheostoma cragini
ACAGTTTGCACAGCAGACTGCACATGATATCAACTCGTAATGAGCAACATGGATTAAACTGACAGTGAAAATGGAAAATGGGTTTGGGCTTTTTGGCTAGCTCTCCGTGTGATAGTATACATCTGCTTCCATTTTGTTTTTATTTGACCTTTCTATTTAAACACGAGGCTCTTTAGAAATTAGACAAAAAACTTTTTCATAATTAAACTGGACAAGACCGCAATTACAAGCAGAAACACAAGCTGCAGACGGACAGACAGACTATATGAAACACATACTGCAACATCATAAGGACTGAATATATATAAAAAATAACACAGTGTCACAAGTTGTAATAGACTAAAACAAGAAATCTTCACATTACACTGCCATTCATTTGCCGTCCAATAAAAACCCTGTGTTTCCGCATTTGAGGATTTTGTATTGTTTACATAATCTTAAGGATGAAGTGTTGCTTCATCCATACATTTTCTGAAACTACATTTTATGCCAAGTTTCTGACAACGTCATGGAAAGTATTCCTACAGAGACAAACCTTTATGTTTAACATGAAACAGCCCCAAACTTGTTATCACCAAATCCACCAGCCTCCTATTAAATAAATGGTAATTTTATCATTGTAAAACACACATCATTCAATTTTGACAAAATAAAAACTGTAAAAATCCATCTTGGTTCGACTTTCCCTCTCTTGTTTGGTTGAAATAAACGCCTAATTCACCCTTTTACATGTGGAAATATGCTGGCACTTTACACGCTAAAAGTACAGATTATTTTAATGTCTGGTGGATTTGGTGATGGATTTTGGGGCTGTTAAACAAAAAGGATCTTACTCTTTACCAAAAAAGTCTATCTCTGTAGGGATCCTTTCCATAATGTTTTCAGACTACTGACAATGATAATCTGAGCCTGTCAGCGGAGAAAACAGACCTTTTAACAGACGCAAACTGACCGACTACATACGTAGGTACGTATTCAGATACTGTTAGATACCCTGCTATTCTCTTAACCTTGTGTTGTCCTCCTGGGTCAAAAATATTGACACTTTTTTTTAACATTTGACATTTCCATTTATTTTTATTTTTTATTTCACTAACTCCACCTTACTACCACTAGTTCTACACTACTTTTTGGAATCCATGGACAATAACCCTCATTTGTATAGAATTATAGCTAATATTTGAGTTAATAAAGCAGAAATTATGAATTATTTTGACTAATAGTTAAGACCAGAGAAGCGGATGTTGGAGTTTGGCCAGGATGCTGATTTGAAACCATTTCAATTTACACCTGAAATTCAATTAAATTGATTAATTGTATTTGCAAAGAGTGTTGCATGGCATCCATCCTTTTATTGTGGTAATTTGATTGAAAAGATATATTTCTGTCATAGACATTATTAAAATAAGGTCAAATTTGACCCGAGGACAACACGAGGGTTAAAGAAATCAACGCACAGACCAACGTACCAAGTATAAACTACAGGCCACTTATGTAGGGTGCGGTGACAGCTCTTCGTGGAGCCTCCTGGACCATTAATCACACTTCAGACCCCAATGCTGGGGAAAATAGGGTCCAGGTTGAAAAATACTGAATTTACCCCCCAACTGAAAGTAATGCACACTCCTAATCCAATCCAAATGAAGCATCCACCTGTCTCTGCAGGCGGATTCATGGCTCCATGGTCGCAGGCTGCTGCCGCTGCACGGTGATGTTTGCTGATTAGTCCTGTTAATCTGGTGTAAGCAGAATGTAAACTTGCTGATGGTGACCTCACCAACAGCGCTGGTGCTTGTGATGCATTTATGCTCTGATCCAGTCCCAGCGGGTGGGGAGTTGGGGGGGGGGGGGATGCATCACATGTGGACAAACCAACATTGTGGGCGATTGTGCAGCTCTCAGCTCCCTGCTGACCTGGAGACCTTGATCAACGCTCAGTGTGATTCATAACCGCACGCAGGCAGGTCATTACATGAGGGATACAACGGATGACAACAAGCAAACAAATGAGCAGCAGAGGTCAACAGGAAGCTCACTGTCTCAGCCAGAGACTGAGGTCACAGGTGAAGACATCAGGGCAGGAATATTCTCTAATTGCAGCTTGTTAAATGTGTATATTTTACAGTTTCTTCTCTCCGCTGTGGCATTTAACTGAATATCTTTGAGTTGTGGACAAAACAAGACATGTGGGGATCTCTCAGCGAGGGACAGAGTTCAAAGGTCAAAACATTGGGGCAGAGAATACTGATACCTCTTTAAAGAAGTGGAGACAGCTAGCTAGACAATCTGTCCAATCTGAGTTTTCTGTTGCACTTCTGTACAACCTTAGAACTTACACATTGGCACCGTTGCTCCGTCTGGCGCATAGCAACGTTTAAGTCAATTCTGATTAATTTTAAGCCAATGAATCAGAGCAGACACTAAACTTAAACAATGATAACACAAAAAAATTAAAAGACATCATGAAGCAAAATCATTGTCTAATAGCTAAAGGTGTTGCAAACAGTTTAAAGGTTGAATGCCGTCTGTAGGTAAAAGATCGTGGGACGAGTAGCGTTTCAAAGAGGAAGAAGCCTGAAGAGTACTTGGAGATTACGCTATGGACTTTCCTATAAAATAAAAATGGAAAAAAAGCTTTATAATTTAAAAAATAAAAATAGTGGGGGAAAAGGTGAAGAAGTCCCATCATGTGCTTAAAGTGCTTAACAATTTGATGTTTCAATTGTTTTTGTAGCTGAAAGTATGCAGAAGTAAATGCTGAATCAGCATTTACACAATTGAAAGTGCTGAATGAACAAGCGGTTTGAACGACAGATGTGTTATTCTAAGGAATATCCACAAAATTTTCCTCCTCTCCCCGGCTCTTGTTTCATGTCAACACCACGTTGTGCTATTTCATTTTGAAATTATTTTCCTTTCAATATTGAGGTTCATAAATAAGTGTTTTGGCCTGGCTGGCTGGTCGAGAGGCTTTCTTCATGGTGGTAGTGAAAGGCGGCATTTTATTGTATGTTTTGTGTTGTTGTGCATGATCAAAAAACATCCCCCCTCAAAAGGGGCTGACATCATCATGAGCTTACAACGTGATGACGCAAAGACAGAAGCTTTGTCTTTTTGAGGCAAAAAGAATGAACGCTCAAGCGGTTATGGTTTTCTTTTAGATCAGTGTAATTTTTTTTATAAGAGTTCTCTAAGATTAAAGGAGCACATAATGCTGTAGCAATCAGATTATTGATTATTGACATTGAAACCATTGAAACCAAGTGTTTTGCTCCACTTTGTAACATAATCCGACACATTTCATGTCTGTCAGCATGTTATCTTGTGGCCTTGCTGTGTACACACCATAATGAACACCCCCGAGAGTAAACAAACACACACACACACACACACACACACATACACTGTGACATATCTGCTGTAATAAGGTTCTTGTTCTTTAAAAGCTGCCGCAGTGATCACACACTGGAACCTTTTGGTGAAACGAGGCTGTCTGATGATCCTCATTTACCTTCGCTGAGGCTTAGTTAACTCCACCGCCGTTCCCTTCAGGCCCAGCTCGTCTCACACTGTGACTATATATACCAGCCGCCTGTCAGAGGACTCCAGTGGTTGATGGTAAAACAAGGAGGACCTGGACACAAGGCATGTTTCACACTTCCTCTGCCTTTCATTTCCTTTATTCTCACTTGTTAGGTCGAGCCGACAACTCACTTTCTCCTGCTGAGAAATTGTGAAATTTGACTGCACTCAGGCACACTGAAAGCTAACATGGAAAGAAAAGAAGATGTCCAGGACCTTTTTTATCATTATCAATGGTTTAAATTCAGCAAGATAAACGCATCTGTGTACACAACTCAACAGATTAAATAACGTGACCTTTTAGAAACTGGGTTGAAGTACAGGAAAGTTGGTATTTTGAAAAAACTTTAATAATTTGCAAGAATTTGCAGGCCTCAAGGCACTGACTTTGCACCCACTGTTAAAAATCCCTGGTATAGATCTATTCTACAAGCAGCTCATAACGACCCATGTTTCCGTTTGTTGTTAGGCGGCTGACCCGTGGCCGTAGAAGTTATTGCTGGAGAAAAGAGGAAGTGAGGTGACAAAGTATAAGCACCAATATCCGTGGATTATTCAAACAAAACACCGGACTTCGCTTTAGAAGACCAGGGAACGTGTCACGTGTAAAACCATTTTAAAATTTACAGAATTTTTATGGAACTTAGTCTTACTTTGTCATTGTAGTAGTTTTACGACTCATTTTTAAGCCAATCCCTGATGTTTTTACTTACCCTAAATGTTTTTGTTGCCTAAACTTAAGTAGTTCCATTTCACAAAGTTATCTGTGCTTAAATCGGCACCCGCTACGTTATAAATACATTCACCATAATGGGGCAGTAATTTAAACGGTCATACATGTTGTTTTGGGCGTCATTGACAATCAATCTATTTTGGTTGAATAACAAGCATTGTCAGAATGTCAACACAATAAAAATGGACCTACATCATAATGAAGTTGATTTGCTGCTGGCTACAAGTTGGCATCAAACACAACAAAGGCTTTCACTTGAATGGCGTTCTTAGCTAGCATTCGCAATCAAACAATCATAAATAGCTAAAACGTTTGCCGGACGAGCCCCCATTTTGTTACAACCTGGCTCAAGGCAGTGACAAAAGACGAAACGAGGAAGGTAGATAAAAAAAGTGATTTATTTAACAAAAGAATAAACTAAGCATATATTTGGGTGTCTGTAACCTAAACTAAAAGCAAGCTGTGGTGGCCGTAGTTATCAGGCCGTGGTTGATCTCTGGATTGCAGTCAAGAGAGCGAGCAGTCGGACTAGGCAAAGCTTTTATCCCCGCTCACAACTCACAGCTGCACCAAATCTGTAATCAACTCTGGACAAAGAGATAATTAATGCCAGTGAGGTGTCACTCCCACAGAGTGGCCTCCCTGGATCACACGAGGCCGTCACATCCGGATCCCTTGGGGTTACGCTGTAAACTGTTTAAATCTGAGCATGCACACTTGCACTTGACTCACATCGGGTAGTGACAGTCACATTCAGGTCAAACTCGCTCAGATGTGTGCAGATGCGCAAGATGTTAAACGTGTTACAGCATGCATCTGTTGTGGTGGAGCCACATTGAAGCTGGAGACCCTGCAGTGGAAAGGTGTGAAGCTCTTCATTTGCAGATGCGATCCACGTGATCAATAAGTAGACCATGCAAATCTCAACACACTAGTGTTTTTTCTGTTCCAGTTATTTAAGTAAACGTAAAGATTACAAATTCTGTATGGAGTGGTGTCACTCAACCCGTCAGGCTGCTGTGGCTTCCTACCACCAGTCACATCTGTCTTTTTAAAGATCTGCTGGATTACTAACCTGACCTGACACACTCACTCCTGCAGCTGCTTAATTTAAACTCTTTTGCCTCTGGATTTTAAAGTCTTTGAACACATTGCGCTGAAAAACATTGTCACCCCAATCCAAGGTATCTTTAACCCTCCTGTTGTCCTCGGGATAATATTGACCGGTTTTTCCTATATCAATGTTCTTTTTAATTCCCCAAAATAACATGATTGATTCCACCCAACGCTCTTTGCCAAGTACAAATCTCTACTTTCAATAATTTTGGGGCGTCTTTTTCAATTTTATAGCATTTGAAAACAATGTAAGTGTTTTTGAAATAGTATTGAGTAAAAGTTGACTTATTCCAGTCTGTGATTATCATCAACATCCATTCCTTTAATTTTAGTCTCAATAATGCCTAATTTCTGCTTTTCTAACTCAGACATTAGGTATAATTTCCTATAAATGAGGTTTGAAATGAAGACCGATTCAGCAACTTTTTGGCCTCTTTCTCGCTTAAAATGTTGTACTGTTGTGTGCTATTTTTGTAAAATACGAGATTCCGAACAAGCCGCCATTACTGTTGTCTTGAAATTAGGGAGTAGCAGGACCCACGTGACACGTCAAGGATGTGGAGCATCAACCATGGATGCGTGTCGTCATCTATGAAATTTGGATTCACAATGTAAGAGATTGTAAAAGTTGAACATTTTATGGGAATACATCATAGAGCTTTGGATGAAATGTTCTCAGTTAGCATAACTTCAGTCTCCCAAAACGGAGCTCAATGGGCCTAAGCATCGCTTTTAGTGTTATTTGCTCGGTACTGAGAGTCATCTGCATTCTCCTCCTTCTTCTTTTATCAAACACGGACACGTAAGGACAATTACGGCTTAAATATACCACAAACTCCACTAAAAGGGTCACTGTATGTTGAAATCAAATAGTTATTTGATTTCATTCAGTCTTCCGGCGGGAGAGTCGGAGGGTTTAATTAAGAGGCTGACATGTTTTTGCAGAGCTTCAATCTAACAATAAATGTTTCAGCAGTTGATATTTTTCTGCTGCTAAAAACACGCTGAATGTTTGTGCCGACCTTTGATACATGTGGTTATTATTCATTAGCGTGAAATGATGTTTTATGATTCACAAACAGCCGCTGCCTTCCCTCGCACCGTTCCATTTGGTGCTGTGAAAACATTTTCACATCCCTCTTGTGTTATTACTGTGGATAGGAATGAAACAGGTCAAAGAAGCAAATGAAAACACTGAGATATTTCCCTTTTATCCACCTCCTCATAAACACAGAATACGTGGATTAAATTAGAAATATTGAATGGGGATCTGCTGTTTAATCCGCTGAGTGATGAGGGCAGTTTGTTTTTGTGATGGCGGCATAGGTCTGAGGATGCAGGTCTAACACCCTCAGGGAAATCACCGCCATTCTGTGTTCATGCTCTCACAGCCGCCCTACACAATGATGCAAAATTACTGCCCAGTGAAAACTAAGCATTTCCAATAGAGCTCAAAAGTGTGGTTCTGGAAGTGAAAATCCCATTTATTTTCTCCATTAAGATTTTGGTTACGAGCCAACAATGTCTAAACCTTCCAAGGTAGACTTACCTTGAGCTACCAGATTGTGGCTCAAAGGTTTCTGCTCCTGTAGAAGTTCAGATATCTGTTTCTGCATGCGTTGTGTGTTTTTGTTTTGGTGCTGGGACGCGTTCCATGTCTCAGTGTATTGTTTGTGATTGCATCTGTCAGTCCCAATGTCATGGAGTACACTTCGCACAATCAAGGCTGGATTTACCACAGGGCCGATTGGGCCTCCAAGACTAACTGAGGCCCACTAACTGTGTGGCCTCATCCTTATTTTTTAATCTTTTCTTTCTTTTAAATTTTAAATTTAAAATGTAATTGAAAATAAAATTGTGGTCACCACTAACTTTTTTTCTTGGCTTTTTTTTTGGTGGGATTTACTCTGTTGAATGGATGAGTAGAATGGATGGTTTCTGCAGCGTTGGTGTTGTGCTGTTGTGGGAAGCTAGTTTGATTTTGACAGACAGATCCATGCCTGCCCATAATCTTTAACATGACAGCAAACGTCTCTGATCGGTGTTGAACCAAGGAGATGTTTCCCCACCCACAGACAGCTAGTGAACGGATACCACTGAAGTTTTTAATCGTTTCTGTCCACAGTCTTGTACCTTTGCTTTTCAAAATGTTCTCTTGCGCTGAATCAAATGTTTTTATTTTTTTAGGGATCATTTTATTTCCATAGTTTATAGCTGACTTAACCAGCTGACTTCTCTATTGACTGTTGAAACAGTAGATGTCTCTTACGTCCTAAAACCAGCCTCTGGAGACTCTACCAGTTGACTTCTTTATTGACTGTTGAAACAGGAGATGTCTCTTACGTCCTAAAACCAGCTTCTGGAGACTCCACCAGCTGACTTCTCCTTTGGCTATGGAAACAGGAGACATCTCTTACGTTCTAAAACCAGCCTCTGGAGACTCCACCAGCTCAGTCTCTATAGGCTGTTCAAACAGGAGACGTCTCTTACGTCCTAAAACCAGCTTCTGGAGACTCCACCAGCTAATTCTCTATAGGTTGTTGAAACATGAGACGTCTCTTACATCCTAAAACCAGCTTCTGGAGACTCCACCAGCTGACTTCTTCATTAGCTGTTCAAACAGGAGACGTCTCACACGTCCTAAAACCAGCTTCTGGAGACTCCACCAGCTGACTTCTTTATTGGCTGTTCAAACACGGGACGTTTCTTATGTCCTAAAACCAGCCTCTGGAGGCTCCAACAGCTGATTCTCCATTGGCTGTTGAAACAGGAGACGTCTCTTATGTCCTAAAACCAGCCTCTGGAGGCTCCAACAGCTGATTCTCCATTGGCTGTTGAAACAGGAGACATCTCTTACGTCCTAAAACCAGCCTCTGGAGACTCCACCAGCTGATTCTCCATTGGCTGTTGAAACAGGAGACGTCTCTTATGTCCTAAAACCAGCCTCTGGATGCTCCAACAGCTGATTCTCCATTGGCTGTTGAAACAGGAGACGTCTCACACGTCCTAAAACCAGCCTCTGGAGACCCGACCAGCTGCGACCCCATCAGCTGGTTTGAGTCGAGCTGGTTCAGATCGCTGACACTTCTATGCATCGCTCTAAAAGGGTTTCATCTCATCCCGAATCTGGGGTCTGATCTTGGCTTCAGGAACACTCCTCGGCACAGCGCACAGCAAAGTGCCCATGAGGAAGAAAAAACCGCCGACTGTAGGTTGACAGTGATGGATTAGTTATCTAAGTTAAATGGTTGCAGAAATGAACTGAGGCCAATGACTGTTGGAAGGTGGGAAAATCAATCAGCAAACGATTTTGCCGATCTGCAGCGGTGTCTGATTCCTTCAGTAAAACATTTCATTACTTGATCCACCTCCAGATTTTTCAGCGACGGAGTAAAGACTCCCCTTCTTGTCGGCGTCAATATTGTGAAACGTCTCAGCATCTGAAAAGAACAAAGTACAAGTGTTCACTGGGTGAAAAAACAACAACACAGATTTACAGCTCGTCCTCCCCGTCCTTCTCCTCCTCCGGAGAGCTTTTTGTGAAGAGGAAGAAAAGAAAGAGCTGAGGATGTCACACCGAAATAATCTAATCCTTTAAGCACGGGAGGAATATTGTGGCATGGCGAAGAAAAGAAATATAACAGCTGAGAATACATTTCTTTTTCCTCCCTGTCGAATGATGACAACCGCCAGCACAACAACGTTGCCTTGGGCCACAACAATCAGCAGAGAGAAGAAGAGAGGGACTCTAAATGAAAGACAGACGTGACTGAGAGGAAGGGAATGAAATAGAGACAGAGCGACGGAAAGGAAGAGGGAGATAACAGGAGGGGGGGGGGGGGGGGGGATTAACAGGAGAGTGATGTAAAGTGAAGCCTCGAGGCAGACACCTGTCACTGCTATTTAAACCGTTTTACTAAACCTTATCAGGACAAGTCTGGAGAGAGATTCCCTACTTGGTCCCTGTCAGACCGCCGGGACCGGGACGCCGTCAGGGCGGCGGCCTGCCATGAATAAAACATGGCCGCCGTACGAGCTCAGTGACTCAGTGGAAAAGTTTCAGGTGAGTTCGGGTTTCTCACAGCTGACGAATTACAAAGCTTGTTACATGCTTTGGGAAAGTTGACAGGATACGTATGATGCTCATTTTCCGGTTTATACCGGTATTTAACCCTTGTAGACATCTTTGGACTCGGTCTTGACTTGGACTCGACTAGTCCTGGTCTTGGACTTGTCTTGGACTCGACTAGTCCTGGTCTTGGACTTGTCTTGGACTCGACTAAGGGGGTCTTAACTACAGCCCTCCTTTGACCTGCTTGCGGGAGGACATTTAAGGGAATTAATGATTTCAAACATCATCCTTTCCGGAACATGAATGAGAAAACTTGAATAATCTGAAGCCAAATCTTTTTTTTATTAGATTATTTACGTTACGACGAATTAATGGATTTTCTTTTTGCTTCGGTAGGATTCATTTTTGAGAATGATTTTCTTATCCAGTGTGCATAACGGAGCAAAAAAACTTGGAAAGTCAAAATGTGTGTTGTCTCTCTCACACACACACACACACACACACACACACACACACACACACACACACACGTCTCAGCACCCATCAGACGACAGTTTTTGACAATCCCAACAAAAATGTTTCATTTATCTGCTTCACATCTTGCTGATGCAACCTGGAGAAAGACGAGTTCAAAGGATGTTGTCAGAATAATAATAAGACATTTAAAAAAAATAAAAAAAAATAAAAAAACTCTCTGGAAACTGAGAGGAATGTTTTGGTGTTGGAGGACGCCACGCTTTAAATCTGAGGATTGTCATTAAGGGAACAAACCGACCACCATCTCTCTAGGTAGAGGTTGAACATTTCCAAATGTTGCACGTTCATTTTTTAATTTTTTTTATACTTTATTAATCCCACGAGGGGAAACTACACTTTACACTCTGTTGTTATTACACACATTATACACATGCACCAATGGAGAGACGTTAGAGTGCGAGGGGAGGGGGGGGCTGTTCATGAAAAGGTGCCCCGAGCAGTTGGGGGGGGTCGGTGCCTTGCTCAAGAGCACCTTGGCAGTGCCCAGGAGGTGAACTGGCCCTCTCTCCAGCTACCAGTCCACCACCATGCTTTGGGCCGTAACGGGGACTTGAACCAGCGACCCTCCTCAGTGGTAAAACAGGCCCACATGTACATTGAGGTGCATGTCTCGACGCAGAGGTCTGGGGTTTGAATCCGACCCGTGACAGGTTCCAGCATGTCCCCCCCCCTTTTCTCACTTAGCTGTCCTGTCACAAATTAAAGGTGGAAAAGCCCAAAAGATAATCTAAAAATTAAATAGTGGTGATTAACAATACAATTTGTCTCTTTTGGTCAAATGTAAAATATATGTATATAAATATTTTGTTGTTTACATATCAATCAGGAGAGAATGGGGGGGGGGGGCTGTCGTCTCGGATCTTCTGTACCCCTTTAAGAAATATTTTATAATGATGGAGTCTGATCTCCAGAGACTCATTTTATATTATGCATATGTAGAATAAAGTCTCTCCAAATTGAAATAGTCTATTTGTTTCTTTTTTTTGAAGATCATTTTTTTGGGCCATGCCGACTTTTATGGACAGGACAGGTGAGAAAAGGTAGGAGTCCAACACCTGGACCTCTGCTTCGAGGCCTAAACCCTTGAAGATATGTGCGCCTGCTCTACCCACTGGACCAACCCGGCCACATGATAGAAATAGTCTTAATTGTTCATTACTAGTAGGAGTGCAGAAGGTTCTTCCAACACACACACTGCCTGAAATTTAAGAGCCAAGGGGAGCTTTTTTCACTCAAATGAAGAAACTTATGGAGAGGAACTGGGACAGATGGCTGTAAAAACCAAACACAAACACAGAAACTGATATGAGACACAGACACAGATTTAATCTTTTCATTCATTGAACCACAACTGGCCAGTTCAAATCCAGCTGGAGATCTACACCATGCCCCTGCTGTCACTCTACTGTCACCTCTGCATCTGATAAAGGCCAAAATAGCAGAAAAATAATACTGAAAAACACACACTTTACCGGGCAATGGCACATTCCTCCACGGCAGAATCATCCAAACTTTAAAAAAGCAGTGGGTAAAATAACGTCTGCGGGGGGGGGGGGGGGGGGGGGGGGGGCTGGGGGGATTCAATCCCAGGGTTGCACGAAATGAATCCATCAATCAAACAAAGATAAGAAACAAATAAGTGGATTGTTTCGTGACAGTTGTGTTGCCAGTTCGTATTGTTCCCACAACATCTGGCGGTGCCGGTTTATCAAAGATTCATCGGTTTCTTCTCTGAAGTTAATAATCTCTTTGGAAGAGAAACGGAGGACGGACGAAGCCCCCATCAGTATTAGAAGGATGAATCATTTCCGCCTCAAAACACATGCAGCTGCTGTATTTGCACTTGTTCTGTATTTAAGAGAGTTTAACAGAAGCCCATTTCCTCGGTCACAAGAGAACGAAGAGCTTCTGTGTGTCGTTTGAAACTCCTCGTAATCTGCCCTCTGAGGCATTTTCCCAACAAATTAGACCGCCACGTTTCATGTTTTAATTACAGTTTGCCCTTCAGATCAGCACTTAGTTTAGCAGTCCTGCTGGATTTCACGCTGTCCAATAATAATTCCTCCCACTTTCTGTCACACACGGCCATGTTTTCATCCCCGGAGCGGTGAAGTGTGTCTCTCTGCCCGTCCGACGCGTTGAGACATCTCAGCAACGACAGGCTGCGTTTCGATGACGTGCCGTAAAAGTTCATGAGCCCCAGAGGGTGGATTTTTTTATGGTTTTCGTGACCTTTTGACACTAGTTTCTAACAACAATGTTAAAAACAACAGTCAAAGACAGACATCTTGGTGTCGTCATGGACTCAGACGACTGGATCACATCCCTCCAGTCCTCACTAAGACCAAGAGACTGGATCACATCCCTCCAGTCCTCACTAAGACCAAGAGACTGGATCACATCACTCAAGTCCTCACTAAGACCAAGAGACTGGATCACATCACTCCAGTCCTCACTACGACCAAGAGACTGGATCACATCACTCCAGTCCTCACTAAGACCAAGAGACTGGATCACATCACTCCAGTCCTCACTACGACCAATAGACTGGATCACATCCCTCCAGTCCTCACTAAGACCAATAGACTGGATCACATCCCTCCAGTCCTCACTACGACCAAGAGACCTGGAAGAAGGTGAGAACAGATGTTTAGAAAGGATGCTCGGGTTCGGGTCGGGCTCGGTCACATCAGCGCGATAAGGCATTGAACATTTTTTGTGTAAACTCATTCTTTTTTTCCTGTTTGTAACTTTTGGGTTTTTATATTGGTTTGTTTTTTCTTTTTTGCTTGCTTATTTACTGTTTGGGTCTTACTGTATTTTACAAATTTTTATCATGTGAAGCACTTTGCTCCTTTGTCTGTAAAAGGTGCTATAACTATCAAGTAAACCTATTAAAGTACACTCTCAGCAGCGGCAGCAAGGCATTAAACTAAACATGTACAGTATATGTGTGAGTGAACATCTCTTATTGGGGCGGCTTATCAATACAGGTTAAGCAAGGTATTTACTTTACTCAGATTTACTGACCTAACCCCCCACATATGATGTTAATAAAAGCGGGCTTTCCACACAAACAAACGTACACCGATCCGCACTCTAGAACAGAGACCCGAGCCTGGCTCTGCAGCCCGGTGGATGGAGGTCTGGAGGATTAGAGGTGTGGTTTAGGCGTGGCCCTGCTCCCAAAACCCAAGTTCACAAATGAACTCC
Source organism: Etheostoma cragini (assembly GCF_013103735.1). Taxonomy (NCBI): domain Eukaryota; kingdom Metazoa; phylum Chordata; class Actinopteri; order Perciformes; family Percidae; genus Etheostoma; species Etheostoma cragini. The sequence goes on from NC_048416.1 coordinate 28,326,397, forward strand.
ATTTGTCTGCGTCTATTAATTCATGGGCATCAAATGACGCCTCTGTGTTGCACTTTATTTTGAAATGAAGACCTTGTTATTATGAGACCGTGAAAGCCTTTCAGGCTGCACCTCGCCCCCCCCCCCCCAACACCTACTGACGTCTCATTTTCTTTCAAAAAAACAACTTTCAAAGGGCTCGCACTTATAGGTGCTTTGATTGAATGCCTCCGCTGTTTGAATCTGATGTGATGTGTTTCAAATCAGCGATTGCAATCTGCTCCACTGTGTTCAATAACTTCTCCAGAGGAAACTGAATCAGTCCAAGTTGAGATATACTTTCTTTTTTACATAAAGCCATACAATTCCCATAGCAACGGCTGCATCTACACAACGTGATAAAAACATGGAGCAGTGGAGTAATAGCAAGTAAAATAAAAAATACATAGATATACAGTGTAGAATAATCCCATACAAACAGACTGAATGACTCACTTATGAAATTCAGATATTTTCTTTTAAAATTTAATTCAAAAACTACAATGATGGCTTTTTTTTAAGACTTTATGAAGATCTACAGGCACTCTGAAAGACACTCAGGGACCAAACCAGGACGGGAAGTGGGATTTTATTTAGAAAGGTGTGTTAAGTGGCAGTTTATTTATTAAAAAAGGTGAACACTCTGAGCAAAAAAGGGGCCAAGAAGGTGAGCCATCTAATTGTGGTCCATGGTTTCCAAGTCCTTTTGTAGAAAAAGATGCTGAATTAGTTAAAAGCTGCAAAACAAAAAACGAACGCCCTCGCCCCGCGGGCTGCCAGAACATTCCTCCGCTTAGCCTTCGCTTGTTGAGACTCTCAATCAGTCCTGGCACCGAGATGTTGCACATATTGGAGTAGGCTGATTGGCTTCCACGTCTTGGCGTTGGAAGGGGAAAAAAAAGAAAAGGGGAATGGTTAGTGATTAAATTCTCTGGCAGCCGAGGCAACACAACACACACTTGTCTGTATTTATACTGTTGGACGGTAATCCCGTTAATGAAAAATGTGCTGGTTTTCACAGCCACTGGCGTGGGGAGAGCCAACCCTCTGCTGCGGGAGGGGGGGGG
>NC_048416.1:28327581-28330300 GCF_013103735.1 Etheostoma cragini
ACACACACACACACACACACACACACACACACACACACACACACACACACACACACACACACACACACACAAATAACGCAGTGACCGCTATCGGCTGGAGCTGTGTGTAAATCTCATTATTTGCTCCATCTTTGCAGATATCGTGTTTCTGTGTCAGGGTTTGTTGAAAGTCTAATCTGTATTTTAAATCTGTTTGCATGTGCGTTTGCAACTAACTACTATGTAAAAGTTTCCAAAAACCTTTAGAGGGGTAACCTTTTGGAAAAGATTGCCAAAGAGAAGACTCTGATTATCTCTGTTCATAAGGTCTGCGGCTGAAACACTGCACAGCTAATGATGAAACCAGAGGGGAAAGGCCTGGGATTATTATTAGTATTATTCTGCTAATCATCTCCAGAGCTTTCAACCTGGGAACCACTAACGCCCTCTGTTATATTTGTAACTACATTTTCTTCCAAGTATAAAGTACAGTAATGCATGTTTGGGTTATTAGAACAAAATGAACCACAAACACCCCACTTGTGGCTTGAGCCCAGGCAACACACCGTGATGTACTGAGATCATTTTGGCCGCAAAATTGCCCTGTAAAATATTTAATATTGGTGCAGCCGAGCCGGGACTCGGAGCGCTGACAAATATCCTGCTCTGAAGTTTCATCAAAATCTGATCAGTGGCATTCGCGATATTGTGTGTGACAGACGGAGAGATGGAGGGATGGACGAGTGCCGACCCTCGGTCCCACTGCGGGGGGCAACAGTGGTACCAACGGCTAATTAATCAAATTATATGACAGATGGTGCGGAGGAACTATTTCCCCCACAGGACACTTTCAGACGAGCCACCGGCCTCGTAGAGAAACAGAGCGTCAGCACTTGATTGAAGTCCTTTCATTCGGTCCAATAAGAGAGGGAAGCCTTGGGAGAGAACGGCATTAGGGGGGGGGGGGGGGGGGGGGGGGGGGGGGACTGGAAGAGAGAAAGAAGAGAAGAATGATGGAAAAATATGACTCTTTCCCTTTGGATGTGATGTGATCGCAGCAGGGTTTTATTGCTTTGTGGAATATTGCTGGAGCGCAGAATTAGATTGGGTCTCCCTCTCTGGCTTCCATGATAAGGCCTCAGGAAAAGCAGCTTTGGATCGATCCAACGGACTAAAATGGGACGATGGAAACATAAACAGATTATAGACCTTTGAAACGGCTTCATTTCCAGGCAGGGGACCCACCCACGGTCCCCCCTCTCCTCCATCAAAGGCCAGCTTTGGTGGCCCGCTGTTTGTCAGGACACCAGATGCATTTATTGGACATATTTGGATTAAAACTCTCTAGTTTTCTCAACCCTTTGGATTAAATAAATGCCAATAAACAAGAGAATGTTCTTCTCCCATCCCAGAATGCTGTGTGGACTAGACTAGACCAGACCCTCCTACGCAGCGCTGTGGAGGAAGGTCTGGGAGAGCGAGACTAGCGAGGTCCCAACAGATTAATATGGGATTAATGATAAAGGTGCTAATCCTCACAATTTCTGCCCAAGTTAATTAAATGTTGCCGTGGATTAAAGTTTCCTCTTTTCGAAACTTGAGTAACTTGATCAGTAAAAATGATGTTTTCAACGCTAGCGAGCGAGTAATGCATACATACAAATATTGGGTAACGCTTTCCTTCTAGGTATGATGTAAGAGTGATACACTTGACAGTGTCATGCCACATGAACCATAACTTAACTAAAAAAATGTCAGACATTTATGACTTATGGATAATGTTCAGGACACCGTCATGTCACTCTTATGTAACCTTTTAAGTAAAGTGTGACCAAATATTATAGGAACTTTTGAATTCTTCATTGAAAACATGCATAAAATAATATTATCTCTGGTTTAAAACACTGTTCTTGTCCACTTAAGGATATGTTGAATACAAAGACATGTGTTTTATCCTGTAAATGATCATATTTTACATTTTAGAGTCCGTTTGAACCCCTCCAATCCTCCACCTGCCCCACCCAATCCAACAGGAAGTGTGTCACTACGACTGAGCTGCTCGTACAGAAACAATAAAAAAAATAAAATCCAAGTGCTAAACCTCCGTGTCATCCTTCACTTCCCCAGCTTTGGGAGTTTATTACTTCTTTTCTCTCGAACAGAGGTGGAAGAGGTGAAGCTTTGTACACAGAGAGAGAGAGAGAGAGAGAGAGAGAGAGAGAGAGAGAGAGAGAGAGAGAGAGAGAGAAGGTAAAACCTTCCAGATTTATTGTGAGGAAGAGGCAGCGTGACAGCGTCGTCAGATGACAGAACAGATCCAGCGGCGCCGCTAGCTTCCTGTGATTGTGTGAGCGGTCAGGAAGCGCGGCGGTACCGCGGATGAAAGTAAATCTACTTGGCGGCCACGAGTCGCCGTCCTCAGCTGTTTGTTTTGCGCGAGGCATGAGAGAGCATTAAGAACAGAGCACGCTCTGCTCGGTAAAGCTCCTCCAGTAGCAGGAAGGGAGAGAGAAGCCAGCTGGGACGAGTCAGGACGGACGCCGTTGCCGTGATGGCGGGATGACGTCTGCGTGGTTAACCCAGCAGGGAGCTCCTCCACCTGATTAGGGAGAAAACCTGCTGAAGGGGGGCGAGTGAGCCGAGTGTGGGCAACAGACAGACCGAACAGAGCTGATGCTTCACACACACACACACACACACACACACACACACACACACACACACACACACACACACACAC
>NC_048416.1:28330400-28338436 GCF_013103735.1 Etheostoma cragini
AGGCTCTCTCTCTCTCTCTCTCTCTCACACACACACACACACACACACACACACACACACACAGAGTCCAAATGTGTTCTACCAAGTTGCCATGGTTCAGAAACATGGTCACATCCACACAGGAACCTGCCCGTCAGCATGCTGGGCCTAACGGTGTACTAAGGTACTAGGTACTACAAGCAGTACTTGCATCAAAGTATCTGGGACCAGGAGCTGCGGTTTCCAGCCTTTGGACAGCAGGTCCCTTAGATCCCCTAGATTTAAACCCTGGACCTCTTGAACCATGAACGTCGATGTGCATGTGCGCCCGCTCTGCCCACTGGGCCAACCCGGCCATGGTTTGGTGTTTTAAAACTCTCTTGTGGCAGCAATAGAGGCAGTGGTGTTTCCTGGTATCTGGAAGGGACTCTCCCACCGCCTCATGTTTAACCCTTGTGTTGTTTTCTCAAAAATCAGCACTTTTGACATTTTTTAATTGATGTTTTTTCAACACTTTTGACTACGTAACACTAACTTATAAACTTTAGTTTTACAGTTATTTTTGGAATTTATGGTCAATAAACCTCATTTATAGGAAATTATACCTAATGTTTGAGTTAAAAAAAAAGCAGAAATTAGGAATTATTGAGACTAAAATTAAAGGAATGGATGTTGATGATAATCACAGACTGGAATATGTCAACTTTTACTCAACACTATTTCAAAAACACTTCCATTTGTTTTACAATGCTATAAAATTGAATAAGACGCCCCAAAATTAATGAAAGTAGAGATTTGTACTTGGCAAAGAGCGTTGGGTGGAATCAATCATGTTATTTTGGGGAATTAAAAAGAACATTGATATAGGACAACATGAGGACAACATGAGGACAACATGAGGCCAACATGAGGGTCAAAAAAAAAAAAAAAAAAGCTCTTGTAGTTTGAGTTCTTAACGACATCTGACGGATCTGAAACCAGGTGTTAAGCAGCAGGTGTAGTATAATTCTTTAAAGCCAGAATCACACAAATTGAACAGAGTCGTTGTGTGCGCTGTGAATACTGTCGAGTGTTACAGCTTTTTCATCCAAAGCAACAAGCTGCTTCAGTGCAGCGTGAACGACCTGCAGGAAATGGGGCTTGTGATTTAAAGTGACGCTGAAAGCGGCCATTACTCCGTCAGCGCTTGAAACCGATCAGAGCTATGATCGCACACCGCCGCAGAAAAGAGAGAATGGGAAACCACAAAAAAATAGAAAAAGGAGGAGATGAAATCCTCTGTGGTGGATCTAATCGGTGTAGTTCTTAGCCGGATGATAAAAGCAGAGTTGAAGGCGAAACTATCTTCTACTTAAGTGTTCTTCCTCTCACGTCTAAACTGCATATCGGCTGCTGAAACTCCAGGAAAGTACTGAAAGGGCCCATATTTTTCAAGAAATATCAGTTTTTATGGCATTTGGGGTGTTATTTTGTGTCTCTGGTGCTTCCACATGCACACAAACTTGGGAAAAACTACCCATGCTGTTTTGAGTGAGATCAGGTTTCTGGATGTCCTCTGTCTTCAGTCTCCGGGTGAGCTGTTCAACATCTGCACGGCTTTCTACGTCACTAGAGACGAGATGAGGTGGCTGACCGTAGCGCATGCTAACGCTAGCATGCTAGCTCGTTCTCAATGGCAAAACACTGCTACAACACACACTATCTATCCATCCATCCATCCATCTTCATCTGCTTATCCGGTATCTGGTCTCGGGGGCAGCAGCTTCAGCGGGGGAACCCCAAACTTCCCTTTCCTGAGCCACATCAACCAGCTCCAACTGGGGGATCCCGAGGCGTTCCCATGCCAGGTTGGAGACATAATCTCTCCACCTAGTCCTGGGTCTTCCCCGAGGCCTCCTCCCAGCTGGACGTCCCTCCACCTAGTCCTGGGTCTTCCTCGAGGCCTCCTCCCAGCTGGACGTCCCTCCACCTAGTCCTGGGTCTTCCTCGAGGCCTCCTCCCAGCTGGACGTGCCTGGACCACCTCCCTAGGGACCCACCCAGGAGGCATCCTTACCAGATGCCCAAACCACCTCAACTGGTTCCTTTCGACGTGCTCTACTCTGAGCTCCTCTCGGATGACTGAGCTTCTCACCCCGTCTCTAAGGGAGACGCCTTACCCCCTCCTGAGGAAACCCATTTCGGCCGCTTGCACCCTGGATCTGGTTCTTTAGGTCCTGACCCAGCCTTCAGGACCACCAGTGAGGGTAGGAACGAAAATTGCCCGGTAGATCTAGAGCTTTGCCTTCTGGCTCAGCTCTCTTTTCATCACAACGGTGCGATAAACGGAATGTGATACCGCACCGGCTGCTCCGATTCTCCGTCCAATCTCACGCTACATGGCTGCACACACTAGTTCAACATAATCTCCAAAAGAACTACTTCCTGTCCCTGTTCTACGTCCTGTCCCTGTTCTACGTCCTGTCCCTGTTCTACTTCCTGTCCCTGTTGTGTCCCTGGTCTAGAAGAAGTCTCCCAGCTGATCCTGCCTTGGACTGACCAAAGCTGGAGAAAGAGTTATCTAGCGGATGGGATCTCACCGAGCTACTGAGCATGTGCAGCTCCCAACAAAGATAGGATAGAAGGGTGATGTCTCACTCTGGAGCTAAAATTTAGTGAGATGTCTCACTCTGGAGCTAAAACAGAGACCTGACAGAGAGACACAGGGTGAAAACCGAATCTGCAGCAATGTGCTTTAGAACAAAAATATATTTTTTGAAAATGAAACAATGTGAATGCATGCTGGTACAACCTCAAAATACAATTATGAACCTGAAAATGAGCAGAATATGGGCGCTTTAAGATACACCTGACTCAGTGGGTACAAGAAATATTTGGAGGCTAAATGTTCTGAATTTTCTTCCTTACAACAAAGGCACTTTGTACTTCCTTCCTTATCTTGTGGCGAGGTAAATATAACCCTTTGAACTGAAGCCTGTTTTTGTAGTTTCCACTCTTCATTTACAGGCTTTTGCACATTCACTATATTTTCCTAGCAATTCATGTAATGTTATGTAGTTTTACTTACTCGGAAATGCCACTTCCTGCCATGTGAGTGGTGCAAAAACATGTTCTTATTGGAAAATGTTTTTTTGAAGTCTGTCTTTTGCCTGTAGGTCAACAGGTGGATCAGTGTGATATTGTTTCTATTTGGGTGGAAAATGCATGTAGAGGCTAAGAACACACTAATAACACCACAGCATGGCTCACAGGAAGACGGGTTGAGAGAAAACTTTACTTTAGTGGAAAGATTGGTAAGTCTTGTGTTGCCAGTGAGTCTTGGTGAGTCTTGTGTTGCCAGACCTTCCTCCACAGCGCTGGGAGAACACTGTGCTTTGGTTTATTGGCATTTCTTTTAACCAATCACAAACGTCTTGGGTGGTGCTGAGTGCCGGACGGAGCCACGGTGCCTCTGGAAAATAACCTCGAAAAGTGGCCGGGTTTGCTCAGTTGGTAGAGCAGGCGCATATTTATGTAGAGGTTCATGCCTCGACGCAGAGGTCCGGGGTTCGAGTCCCACCTGTGACGTTTTCCTGTGTATGTTATCCTACCCCTTTCTCACCTAGCTATCCTGACTGTTAAAGGCAGAAAAGCCCCCCCAAAGGAAGGAAGGAACCTATTTTGGTGGAACATCTGTACGTTCTGAAGTAGTTTTAGTCGTGCAACAGAAAACTCAGACTGGACAGATAGTCTAGCTAGCTGTCTGGATTTACCCTGCAGAGATCTGAGGACCAGGTTACCATAGTCCTCAGATTGGACAGATAGTCTAGCTAGCTGTCTGGATTTACCCTGCAGAGATCTGAGGACCAGGTAACCATGATTCTGTCAGGTCCATCTCAATCAACAACAACACTGCAGACAATCAAAATCCATTAAAAAAATGTTACTGAATACATTATAAATTTAGTTTGGTGGTGTGGCTCTGTTCAGAGGAGTTCCCTGAGCTTCTTGAATACTTGGCAACAACAAGTGCCGTCACCCAACATGGCCTTTAAGAGAAACAAGAAGAAGAGGAGAGCGAAACTACAGGAAGCCTTTTCTCCTTTAAAAAGGTTAAACATGAACGGGATTTAAATCCTACATTTGTGTGGCTTGTCTCTCAATCACAAACTCACACACTTATTATTTTGAGATGAAGATTTTAAGATTTTTTGGGAGATAGGGCAGTCTGTGGAATGCCCTCCATGACACCTTGAGGGCACCTCAATCCACTGAGGGTTTTAAAAAAGGCCTTAAAACATTTATTTTTAGCAAAGCTTTTGGTCCCCTTTGGATGTTTTTTTTTTATCCTCTCTTCTAAGAATAGCTTTATTTTATTTTTTATAAATAAAATGTATTATTATTATTAAGTTTTTCTGATGCTGGTGCTTGTTGCTGGAGTTTTTATTCTCTATTTCTTGTTTTTGTTTTTTCTAATCTGCATCTTTTCAGGTGGAAAAACAAAACAAATGTCTGAACTAAATATTCTGATAAAACATGTTGCCACATTTCCTTTTGCATATGTGCAGGTGAACCAGGGTCCTTGCAGAAAACACCTCTTTTCTCAGAAGTTGGAGGTTGTACTCTCTCTCTTTCTTTCTTTCTTTCTTTCTTTCTTTCTTTTTGTGCCAGGGTGTTTCAGCCTCAGTGCCAGACTCTTAACCAGCCTCACAGTTGAGAAAGAAAGAAAATCACAAACTGAATGAAGAGATGAAATGTGCACTGTCGCAGCACGCGACGCCCACCTCCGTCTCGCCCGGGCTGCTGAGAGGCCCGACGAGCAGCCGGCTGACTCTCCACGCAAACACTTCAGCGACAGAGGAGTCGGCGTTCGCTGGAACGCGCCGAGCTGTCGAGAGGAGTTTCACGCTGTCGCAGCTGGAGGTGAGTCACGGCGCAGACAAACATCACCTCGCACAAACAACAGGCATCAGAAGGCATCAGAAGGCCAGAAGAGGGGGGGCAGGAGGACAAAACCAAAACCAAAACATTATAATCACAAACCGATGTTTTTAAAATCCCTTCTCCTGAAAAACAACTGCGAGGACAAAGAAACAGACATAAAAAGACGATATTCTGACTAAGCTGTTTGGCTTTAACCCTCATGTTGTCCTCATGTTGTCCTCATGTTGTCCTCATGTTGTCCCCATGTTGTCCCCATGTTGTCCCCATGTTGTCCTCATGTTGTCCTCATGTTGTCCCCATGTTGTCCCCATGTTTTCTTCATGTTGGCCTCATGTTTTCATCATGTTGGCCTCATGTTGGCCTCATGTTTTCATCATGTTGGCCTCATGTTGGCCTCATGTTTTCATCATGTTGTCCTCATGTTGTCCTCGTGTTGTCCCCATGTTGTCCCCATGTTGTCCTCGTGTTGTCCCCATGTTGTCCTCATGTTGTCTTCATGTTGTCCTATATCAATGTTCTTTTTAATTCCCCAAAATAACATGATTGATTCCACCCAACGCTCTTTGCCAAGTACAAATCTCTACTTTCATTCATTTTGGGGCGTCTTATTCAATTTTATAGCATTGTAAAACAAATGGAAGTGTTTTTGAAATAGTATTGAGTAAAAGTTGACATATTCCAGTCTGTGATTATCATCAACATCCATTCCTTTAATTTTAGTCTAAATAATTCCTAATTTCTGCTTTTCTAACTCAAACATTAGGTATAATTTCCTATAAACGAGGTTTGACCATAAATTTCAAAAATAACTGTAAAACTAAAGTTAATGAGTTAGTGTTACGTAGTGTTGAAACATCAAAAAAGTGTGTTGAAAAAAGGGACAAAAACGAAAGAAAAAATTAAAAGCGTTGTTTAAAAACATGAAACTTAGAATGTGTGGTCTACGCTCATCACTGCTTGCAGTTTGAATTTAATGTTGTTACATCATAATAGAAATTAGTGGATGATTGTGTTTGCACAAGAAGTTATTTACACAAAATGTCATTTAAAAAAACATTGTTTTCTTGACTGTAGTGAGTATAAGACATTCCTCTCTTCCCTGTTGATTTGATTGTTGTTTCTCATCTCATTAACTGGTCATTTGCTGTGCTGACAGTCGTCTGAGAGATATAACACGACGGCGAACCTTCAGATCTAAATCAGGCCTGGAGCGACTTACGGAGGCTCATAAAGCCGCCGACTGAATACACGCCGCTAAATAAAGATGCTGCTACCCTCCGTAAATCCTGCTTGATATTAAAGAAGACTTTGGTTTCTGTTGTGGAAGCTGTAAAAAGGCCCAATGTCCCATCTGGCCGGGGGAGGGGGAGTTGTGGAATGAGGGCCGGGGTCTGAAGCCAGCTGACCGGCGAGGAGTGAACCCACGTAGCTGAATCAACATCCAGGTGAAGAGTGGGTGAAGAGCCGGGGTAGATATACGGAGGTTGAGGATGATGGCAGACAGGTGTGAACGGCGGGAGCGGGTGATGACCGGCAGGTGTGGTAACGAGGATCCGTGGGTGCAGATGGGAGGCAGGTGTGAGTGATCAGCTGGCTTCAGACAGGAAAACCAAACAGACAGAGGACAGGGCAGGACGACAGAAGTAAAATAACGAACAAAACACAAACTCACGGCCAGCTGGACCCCAACCATGACACAAACATTAGGTCTAATTTCCTATAAATGAGGTTTATTGACCATCAATTCTAAAAAATAACTGAAAAACTAAAGTAATAAGTTTGAGTTACGTAGTGTTGAAAACATCAAAAAAAGACAAACAATTTTAAAAAAGAGCGTCACGTCGATAAAAATCATCAACAAAAGTGATTTTTTTTGACGGGGAGACAAGCCAAGGGTCAATGTGTCTTCTCTTCTGAATACAACAAAACTGTTTAAACCATAAAATAAGGATCAAACAATTGGAAAGCCTTTGGAACATAGGTGGTTACTATGGTTACAACAGGTAGACCCTCCAAGCTATGTTCGGCAGCTAACGTTAGCTAGCTGGATTTTGACACAATCAGGTGGAATAGAGTGGGAATAAGGACGAGCTTTTCTGCAGCGTGTGCAGACATTTCCCCATCAGCGACGGAGGAGGCCTCACAGAGGTCACATCAGGTGAATTTGGGTTTAATGCTTCTTCAATCAATCAATCAATCAATCAATCAATCAACGTTTATTTATATAGCACTTTACAGCACCAGCAGGTGTCCAAAGTGCTTTACATCATCAAGAAAACAAACACAACATTCACGTGAAAGAAAAACAAACAAAACAAACAAACAGACAACGCATAAAAACAGTATGACAGATTAAGTAACCTATAATCATCAGAAGAAGAGTTGTTACACCACTACTGTGTATTAAAAGCCATTCTAAATAAATAAGTTTTAAGTTTTGATTTAAAAGGAACAACATCCGTTATAGTGCGAAGGTTTTGTGGGAGCTTGTTCCAGAGTTTAGGGCCCGGTCGCCCCCCTGCTTGTACCTCGACCTCGGGACTTCTAGAGTCCGTAGATCGGAAGACCGCAACAACCGATTTTGCCCACCCAGAGTTAAAAGCTCGGACAAATACTTTGGGGCAAGGCCATTTAGGGCTTTAAAAACAAACAATGCAACTTTAAAATCAATTCTAAAACGCACCGGAAGCCAGTGTAGAGTAAAAAGAACGGGAGTAATGTGCGCACTCCGAGAAGTATTTGTGAGAAAGCGAGCAGCGGCATTTTGCACAAGCTGCAGACGTGCGATGGATTTTTGATTTAGGCCACCATAAAGAGCGTTGCAATAATCGAGACGTGAACTGATAAAGGCATAAATAGCCCCTTCCAAATCGTCCAATTCTTGTAACCTTCCTAATTTATTTACCTAATTCCTTTAGGACAATGCACATTAGTGAACATCTCTGTAGATGCACCACTGTTAGCCAATTGGCTGCTTTTTCAACTGCAGTCCTACAGTGAGGTGACCAGATTTCTCAGGCAAAATCCGGGGACATTTTCTGCTCAGGAGCGTATTAACCTCCAAAACACGTCATGTTTTTAATTTTTGTAAAACTTAAAACGGTGGACACTAGACCTAGAGCGGTTCTCATTAGG
>NC_048416.1:28338446-28340491 GCF_013103735.1 Etheostoma cragini
CCCCCCCCACCACCCACCCAAAGGTCTGATCCTAGACTCATCCCTGCTGCTACTTCTTTCTCCACTCCACTACACCTCAGAGGCAAATGTTTCGAGATAAAAAGTCCTAATATTTCAAGACTAAAAGTCCTAATATTTCAAGACTAAAAGTCCTAATATTTCAAGAAAGAAAGTCCCAATATTTCATAATGCTGTAATTTTTTCTGAACTACATTTATCTGACAGCTTTTGCTTTAGGCTTGTTTCTTCAACAGCTCATTGAGTATCGGATTTAACATTGATGAAGTATTAAACGAGTTCTCTGCAGTCGGCAGAAACAAGCTACAATGTGAGTTAACAGGATAATTAATTAATGAGGAAAGGATTTCTAAGGAGGTCGACCTTTCTGTTTAAAGATTAAAATCCTTTTTAAAACATAAAAGTCCGCAAAATTGCGTTGGCTAAACCCACCAGACTCCATGTAAATAATCAGTGATTTTAGCATCGTAAAATACGGCTTTCTAAAACATCTCTGAGCACAGCTGGCTCTGGAGCGACCATCGGCTCCGTTTGGTCGGTGTTTTCTTTCTTTCATTCCAATTTCGGGTCTGTCGGTCACAGTGAAAACCGGGGACATTTCCGGGGACAGATCCAGCCGGGGACAGGTCACCAAAACCCGGGGACTGTCCCCGAAAACCGGGGACGTCTGGTCACCCTATCCTACAGAGGATGCATGCCTTTTATGGTGGGAAGAACCCCGAGGCACCCGGAGGAAACCCACGCAAACACGGGGAGAACATGCCAACTCCACACAGAAAGGCCGCCTAATTAGTCAGAAATGATGGTATCTAGCTGAATCCCATCTGTGTTTTACCCACGTTAAAACAAGAAGATACCTGATCTGTGAGTGACGCAGTTTGGGGTTTTCTTTGAAATCCGCGGACTCCGCGCTCTGTCTAAGATTTGGCGCCTTGGGGGCCACTTTCATGACGTCTTTCATAATTCAAACAATGCTTGGCTGGAAGTTTTCATTCTTTCAATTTCTTTCACTGCTGCTAGCGCTTTTGCGGCTCATTATCTGGCGTAGTGCTGCAGCAACGACGCTGTTACGAATGCACATAGGAGATGTCACGTGTGCAATTTCTTGTCTGATGCAGGCTATGTCCTGCAGTATGTCAACGCCTTCTCTTTTTTATGTTAGGTTATTTTTATGATATGTGCAGAGTCAGTGCTGCCAATGTATTTTAGTCCTTTAAAATGGACAGGTTTTTATAGTGTTGTGTACTAACCTTTTACACGGAGCTTTGTTGGTTGAGCATGTTGAGGACAGTACTGCCGTAGCCGTTGTAATGCAGGATATGTTGGGAAGGTAAAACTGTTGCTGTTTTTGGACAGAGAGCTTAAATTTGCTCCTTCTACGTCTTTTTGAAAATGGCCCACTCACTTCTGTACTGGCCTGCTCAAAATACTACTTCTTCTTATGCCACTGCATGGCTTATTGTCTATGTTGTTAATATTATAGATAGATAGATAGATAGATAGATAGATAGATACTTTATTCATCACAAAGGAAATCTTAGGCATCCAGTAGCAAGACAACCATAACACAACAAACACACACACATATACACACATATACACACATACACAAATATATACACACATATATATTTTTGTCATGTATGTGAGACATGAGAAAAAAAATTAAAATCACTCAGAGAAATGCGATGACCACGATAAGCTGAGATAATACGGTAGACTGTGTGTAATGATGATGTCTAAAAGTGAAAAAGTGAACAGTTCAGTAGATCATGATAACATATAAACTATGACTTTAAAATATAAATATAACCTATAAACTAACTGACTGAATAAGAATAGTAGGTAACAGAGAATAAGTTATACATTTTTTATAATTTATCAATCCCACAAGGGGAAAACTACACTTTACACTCTGTTGTTATCACACACATTACACACACGCCTGAACTACACACACACACACACACACACACACAGTGCCTACACATGCACTAATGGAGAGATGTCAGAGTGGGGGGGGGGGG
>NC_048416.1:28340743-28343760 GCF_013103735.1 Etheostoma cragini
GGGGGGGGGTGTGTGTGTGTGTCATGTTGCGAGTTGTATGTTTTGTGTATTGTTCCACAGGAACAGGAATAAGGAGGCGGAGGCGAAGCTGTTCTGGGTGACTGATGCATCGGCGTATCTAATCGGCCATCCTGTCTGGCGCTGCGGATGATAGAGCTGCCGGCGAGATGAGAGGCTTTTAGCCGCCGGACGGGTCAAACGCCCCTATCGTCATGGTAAAAGGCCGGCGTCAATCTCCCCGCGGCCGCCGCTGCCCTGCCAGCTGATCAATACTGATCTGAAAGTGATGAACGAGGGCCTGATGGACTCCCATCTTTTCTTCTCCCGGCGGGAGGACGACCAAACGGCTTATCTCTCACTCGCCGTTGTTTTTGGGCCGTGGAAAGAATGGAGGGAGGTCACAGAGATAAAAACACAACGTCTTCTGTGTTTCCTTTTCAGATGGAGCTGCTTTCAGTCTCGCTGATTTAACCCTTGTGTTGTCTTCCCATCGACCGAGCGACTTTTGGTTTTGCTGAGTCAACATTTTGACATTTTTGTCACTTTTTCCGATGTCATACCAATTTTTGTCTGCACCTTTTGACATTTGTTGTGGAATTTTTCCTCTGTTTTTTTTTTGCCTTTTCTGACATTTTTGACACTTTTTTTCAACATTCAAATGCTATGAAATTAAATAAAACTCCAGAATTCCATGAAAGTAGTGAACTGATCATTTATTTGATCATTCATTGTACTTGTGAAGAGCGTTGTAGAGAACCATCCATGTTGATTGTGGTTGTTGACAATGTGGTCAAAAAAATGAAGCTGAACCCCATTATTAAAGTTTTGATTCTTTTTATTTAAGCAGATAAAAGTTGTATTGAGTGAAAAAGAGTGATGCGGGTTCATATACACTCTTGAAACGTGTTCACACCAATTTACATGACGTCCTACGAAATTATGGCCGCTTGAGGAATGACTCGTCACATGACCGTTAAGATTAACGTTTTTAACTGTTACATTTTGCTGAAAAAGCGGATTGTGAGCTGGGAAGAAAGCACCGTGATGTCTCAATCATTTCAGTGATCAACAATTGAGTTTGTTGGCTAAAAGGTTAAAGTCTTAACTTCTTCCGGGGCATGAACTCTGCTCCCCCGACATGAAGGTCCTGTGTTTTAAAAGCCATTTACTGCAGCGGTCAATGTGGTGGAATAATAATTACAGTTCATTACTTTTCGTTGTGTGAATATGTGTATGAATGTTTCCTGCACTGACGACAGGTATGAGCTGAAGGAGAAGCATCTTTAGAAGGAGACAATTCAGATCCTTTACTGGAGAGCAAAGGCCCAGCAACACTACCCCCCCCCCCCCCCCCCCCCCCCCCCCCCCCCCGCCCCCCAAAATCAGTGTTTCGGTCTTTCTGGTGAATTGGACGCCTGTAACAGCGAGTGGCAAAAGCACAGGAATATATTGTCCACAGTACACAAAGGTCCCAACGTCAGCTTCCATTAGCCTTCATGGCATCATCTTTTTTTGGTCATTTTTCACATAAGACCCCCCTTTCAGGTCCCCCCCAGAAGCCATTAGTGACCTACGGGGCCTCTGTGGAGCTGATGGACCCTCAACATCACCCCAGGGAACCCCCATAAACATGGTAAACGCTGACGTAGGATCAATAAAAGGACAATGTGACGTGACTGAGGCGTCGCAATGAACATTAGTTGTTTTTTCAGTCACAGCTCTCGAGCTGGATTTCCCTGAGACGAACCCTCTTCTTCACCCGCCCGCCCGTGCATGATGATAACGGCCATGAATTAAAGCCATAAATTACCACCTAGCATTGAAGAGTATGATGATTAATCACTCCACAAAGTCTCCGCCGAGGAGACACTAAGATGCGTCTGCCTGGTGCCAGGCAGCTCCTCTCTGTTCGCCGGCGATGATTTACAGCGCGTCCGAGCGGCCGCGTTCGGCTCGGCTGTCAGACGCCGACTGTTCGGAGATGCCAAGCTGACAAAGAGCACAAGACGAAGTCCGCTGTACCTGTGAAAGATGCAATAGGGACACGTTTCGCTGATGACAACGGCTTCTTTCAGTTGCAATAATGGGCATCCGGTCAGTGACGCACTCCATAAATCAAAGAGACTGCCGGTTTGTTTACCCGCCGGGGTTGGAGAGTGGTCTGAAACAGCAGTATCTGTCCCTGCCAGCTGTTCGCTTCCCCTCTCCGTCTCCCCTGCTGCCTCGGCTAATCTCAGCCTTCCAACTTTTCTTTATTTCTGCTCCTTCATTGTCGTCCTCATAAAGAGTTTTGGGCAAACTTTGCCTCCTTCTCTGCACCCTCTCGGCTATGCCAGAGCCAGAGCCGTGACTCGGTGTGCTCTCGTCAACTCTCTCCCTTTTTTCCCTGAAGGAGATCGGAAAAGAAACTGTTGGTTTATGGAATCAGGGGGTCGTGGGTAAAGAGCTACCTCCTTGACTTCTGCGTCTGCGTCTGTGTGTGTGTGTGTGTGTGTGTGTGTGTGTGTGTGTGTCCAGTGTAAACAGCAGTGTAAGCTGCCTTTGCTCACACAGCGAGTTCAGCAGGGAGTTCTCAGGCCCCACTGTTTGTATTTGTGTCAGAAGCAAATTATTAGTTTTTTGTACAAGACTGGACACAGATGCACCAAAATGCCAGAGTTAAGTTACTTGCATGCGTGCTATCGGTGGGGGGGGGAAATCGATTAGTAGATGCATCGCGATTCTATCTAGAACGACTCGGTGCTCGGTTCTTAATAATCGGTTATTATTATTATTATTTAAACAGTTGTTGCATTAAGATGCGTGCACGCTTACCTGGCCACGGAAACTGAGTCAGTCGACACAAGAGTCAGTCGACAATAGAGTCAGTCGACAATAGAGTCAGTCGACATTAGTTTCAGTCGACAATAGAGTCAGTCGACATTAGTTTCAGTCGACAATAGAGTCAGTCGACAATAGAGTCAGTCGACATTAGTTTCAGTCGACATTAGAGTCAGTCGACATTAGTTTCAGTCGAC
>NC_048416.1:28343860-28356310 GCF_013103735.1 Etheostoma cragini
CATTAGAGTCAGTCGACAATAGAGTCAGTCGACAATAGAGTCAGTCGACAATAGAGTCAGTCGACAATAGAGTCAGTCAACATTAGTTTCAGTTGACATTAGTCAGTCGACAATAGAGTCAGTCGGCATTAGTTTCAGTCAACATTAGTTTCAGTTAACATTAGAGTCAATCAACATTAGTTTCAGTCGAAATTAGAGTGAATCGGCATTAGAGTCAATTATGACTGGCCTGAATGGCATTAAGAAGTTAGTGTCCGAGCCCAGCCCGAGCCTGACAGTTAAAATCTAATTTCTTTCTCAAACTAATGACATGTAGGCTACGTTTTCATTAAGCAACTGTAGGAAGGCATTCGGAAATGCCAACAGATGAGAGCGTCTGCGCAAACGGGGCAACACGCGCACGTTAATAAGCTCTTTAATTTAAATGTGTTAACCTTTCCTGATGGCTTTGTTTCCAGGGAAAACCAGGGGAGACGCGTTACCTCCAGGCAGACGTTATGAAATGAATAATCTCGGGGTTAAAACCCGGTTTCTGGTGAGCAAATGAATGAACTTGACTTTCAGTCTGCACCACACACACTGTGTACAAAACGTACACTTATTCCACGTACTCTGCTCAGGTCACACCTATAACACGTCTGCTTGTTGGTCAGAGTCAATTAAAGACTTGTGTGGATTCAAGATTTACTTGTACTCTTGTTAGTCAACTTAGAACATCCCGTAAAGCTGCATCCATCTCATCGTCACTTGCCATTTTAGTTTAAAATGGTGTCCAGCTCTGGAAGAAGATGTCTCCAGTGGGAACATCAGTCCGCCTCTTATTTAAAGTCATCTGTGATGGACGACGAGTCTCGAGGTCCAAAAGGTACATCCATAACCCTTGTTTCAACATTTCTATGTGAAGAAGGTCCTAACTACATTAGTGTTCATTTTGTCACCTATTTTTAATTTAGTCTCAGTCTTGTGCCAAATGTCCTGGTTAGTTTTAATCATTTTTAGTCATTCACATGTTTTTTTGTAAGTCAAGTTTTAGTCGATTAAGAGTTTTGTCATGTTAGTTTAGTTTTAGTCAAAAGAGAACTTAGGTATCTTGGTCAAGTGTTAGTCAAAACCTTTTAGTCTTTTAAAAAATAAAGTATTTCTTATAAACACATATATCCATACACTGTCTACACACATACATATACTGTATATTTACTGTATATATACTGTAGACACAGATATGCGTACATCCAGTACATTCGTATGGCGTACATATACACACGCACATATGACATACACATGACACACTGACTCCTAACTAACAGAGGCCAAGCTGGAGACAAAAAGATGCATTTTCGAATGAATCCACTGGCTTCAAACAGACTGTTGAGATTCCTTCAACATTTTTCCACTCATCTCTTCCCCCGAGCTGGAGCTGCTGGGCCTGGCAGGGCGAAACAACTTGCAATTGATTTAAAATCCTTAGCGGCAAAACAGACAAAAGGGTCATCTATTATCCTCGCCGTCCTCGCCCGGCGTTCCCCCTCTCGCCTCCACTCGACCCATCTTTGGCGGTCACCCGCTGAAAGGAAACTCAGGGGACGTCATGGAGCTCTCTGCACCGCCGGTCTCGCTCCACTTCTCCGAAGGCCGGGGGCTGGGGCTAATTGGCGGATTCACCAGGGAGCCCTCCAACCGCCAAGACAACCAGCCAGGGGGCCCCTTTGCAAGCATGTGATCTCTTCTGAACAGGGGCGAGAGCCAGAGATGGGGGAGAAGGAGTAGGAGGAGGAGGCTGGTGGGTCTGGAGGACTTGGGTGAAGTGATTCCCGCGAGAGGAGTGGGTGGCAGAAATAAAAGAGTGTGGGGGAAACTTCTTAAACACTCTGTGAGCTGTGAAATAGCTTTTATACCCACAACATTTAGATATTATTTTTAAGAGGAACACAACACAATATCTCTGAATGTCCACCGAAGCCCTCGTGTGACCACATTTGTGCCGTCGGGTGTGATGTGGAGCACTCTGAGGGTTTTTTTAAGGGAATGTGGGTAATTGACAGGCAGAGCTGGACTGCTTTGTGAACTCTGTTACCAGCAGCTCTTTGTGTTTATCAGCCCGGCCGATCGATGGTCATCTTAACCCCGAGAGAGCGAGGGTTGGACGGATGAAAAAGTAAAGACTCCTCTTTTGTTGTCCGGGCAACTCTGTCCAGCGCCATCGGCAATGTTCCCAGAGGGCCCTGCTCACAAAAACATCAAAGATTGAAACCATGACAAAAAAAGCTAGAATACATCTTTCTATATATCTTCTCCTCACTATCCCCCAATGCACCGAGACTATTTCCTTTTAGAGGAAATGCTTTCAAATAATTTGGATAGGATTTCTCTTTGAGCTTTCCTCAGTGACCCATTTAGGTCCAGAGGGAGACGTGAGCAGAGAGAAGCCGGAGGAGTGAAGCCACAGTGTGACACAGTTGGATTTGATCATGCAAGCCAATCCAAACTATAAACCACAGCTGCACTCAGCTGCTGCACTGCAAAGCTCGCGTCCGTGCTCTTTATGGACTGCATGTTGCTTTTTTTTTTCTATTCAGTTGGAAAAGGCTTTTTTTTTCTCGTCTGACAGAGCTAGCATTGGTAATAGCATGCAACCGCTCAAACCTTTCTGGTCTTGAAACATGTTGGGGCTCTTGTTTGTTGTTGATGTTGCTTTTTTGCATTGGTATGAAATATGTCAGGGGACTGAGATGTTCCAATAACAAGATCTTTATTCAAACAATTACCCTGAAGTCTGCCGACATTAAACTCCACACTCAGTGAAAAATATAATGCTAAAACCCCTCCTAATTAATATAGTTGGATGAGTAAGTTAATATCACTTTAATTTCTACTATAACAGTCACATCAGACTCTGATCGGCTGAACATTTTGTTTAGCGCTTATTAGCAAATGTTAGCATGCTTGCCTTCTAATCTCATATGGTGAATATAATACCTGCTAAACATCAGCTTGTAGTCATTTTAATTCAGTTTAATTCAGAGTATGGTGCTAGCTTTAGCAATCAGCCCAAATGTCATCCTTCGTACAACCCCACAGAGCTGCTAGCATGGCTGCAGACAGTTATTCTAATACCAAATGGTACTGTTTTTGTTTTATTTATTGATTGATTATGGGATCCCAGTTTTTGTTACAATGTTTGTTTTCAGATAGATTTTCACCTAAAATGACAAAAAAACATCTTTAGAAAAAAGATGATATGATGTGACTCTGTTGGTTTGGCCCATGTTCCATCTGCTAACATGGTTTCCACAAAAAGATGGCAACCTCGATCCCACACACAAAGCTCAAATCTTTTTTTTTTTTTAAACAAGGTAAGAAGCATGTATGTCCTTTGGCATGCACGTCTATTCACGTAATAGTTTTTATATTTGAAATGGAATTAAGTTTTATTTTAAATGTATTAAAATTTTTCCAATTTTAGAATTTCAAACCTGTTGTCACTCTAGTTAAACCCTACTGACGGCGTGTGTAGCGTGTGTCCCTGTAACCCTAGCCCGGATGACCCTCATCACACACACACACACACACACACACACACACACACACACACGAGACACAGTCAGCAGTTTTCAGCTGAGCTCAGCAGTTGTTCCATCAGCTCTCAGTAAATTTGATGGACTGAAGAAACTTGTCCCCTGGGAGATAAAACATCAGCCTGTCTATTAAATCTCCATCTAAAACGCTTAGGACTAGGACAAGCAGCTCTTTACATCTTTTCCTTTTAATGTCTTTTGTTCTTGTTGCGTTCGGCTGTAAACGTCTCAGTGGTTTGTACTCAGCTTTGTCTTCAGTAGCACACTTTGGCCTAACTGTTCTGAAGTGCAACACTAATAAAGTTTGTTATATTGACTGTCTGTTGGTGTGATTGGTGATTAGAAAGCACCGGCAGGTGTC
This sequence comes from Etheostoma cragini, assembly GCF_013103735.1. Taxonomy (NCBI): domain Eukaryota; kingdom Metazoa; phylum Chordata; class Actinopteri; order Perciformes; family Percidae; genus Etheostoma; species Etheostoma cragini. Next base: position 28,347,797 of record NC_048416.1, read on the forward strand.
AGCTCTGATTTAACCAACCTGCTGATTTCATCTACATAAGGTGTCTCAATGCCGTCGAGGGTTGTTATGGTTGTGTTCGCATTCTTCTGGTTTTTACTTCGAAATAATCACGTTTTATTAACTTTTTTTTAAAACTGGGCATGATTTAATCTTGGTGGGAATGATTTGCTTGCGGTTCCCGGTAGATGTAATAATAATAAAAATAATTTATATTGTTTATTCCCCAATGGGGAAATTAGAATCTACACTCTGTTTTTGTTAGTAATAACTACATACTGGCCTCCAATACACACATGCTTAGGTCCTATTCATGCCCAGGCAGAGATGTCAGAGTGCGGGCGGGGTGTGCTGCCAATGCTAGACCAGCACCCTTTGCAGTTGGGGGGGTTCAATGCCTTGCTCAAGAGCCCCTAGCAGTGCCCAGATTGTACCAATCCACACACTGGTCCAGTGGCCCTTGAACTTGCAACCTTCTGGTTCCCAACCCAACTCCCCATGGGCTGAGCTACTGCCATCTAATAGTGCCGCGCATGTTTTTTGCATAAAACATAGTAAGTAACAAAAAGAAATGATCATACTAAACTTGTGAGTAACAACAATAAGTGGCAATCCTTAAAGCTGTAATCTCAAAGATTTTCCTTTTTATATATAATTGTTAGGGAACTATCACTAAAGGACTCTAGTGGAACGTACTGATGATAAAAGTCTCTGCATCTTAAACCATTAAAAGTCACATTCCATCAGTGGTAAATATGTTTTTATGTTGGCAACAGGTGAAAAAGAGTCTCACCCCTTAAAGCAGATATTTAGAGGATAGCAATTAGAATAAATGACTTGTTGAGATGGATTTCTTGCCTCCAGGGGAACAATTTCCGTCTCTTTAAGATGTATTGTTATTTTATTTGTCCACAGTGCTAACTGGCTAAGCTTTAAAAACCCTCTGCATGTAAATCTTCAGACTCCAGATCCACTGAGAGTCTCCGTCCTCTTTTCCTCACATTTGTCTGCATCTCCAGCCGCTTCTGTCGACTTTATTTTGTGATTTTCTTAGCTGGGGATCAAGTCTGCGACCTGTTACTTGTCATTGTGGCAGGACGAGATGAACCGAAGCTATTATTCTGCGGGGGTGTCGGGAGGCGTTAACACTTCTACTCCACTACATCTCCTCGTCTGGCTGCACCGCGGCCTTTTATCCTCTTCTTGTCCGCTGACAGGAAGTGGTGGTTGGGGGCTGGTACCTGCCACATACTGTGACATGCTCACAAAGAAAACAGGGACAAGCAGATTTCGGGAGATCCACAGAAAGAAAGAAAATGGGGGTGGGGGGGGGGAGGGAGGCTTTTGCACTGAAAGGCAGCAGTGGCTGCAGCTGCTATCAGCAGCTCTTTGTTGCTGGAGGAAAAACCAGCAGGTGTCTCCCACTTTATCTAGTGTACTGACGTCCGAGCTGACTGTAGACACCTTGCTGTGGCCCCCCCCCCCCCCCCTTCTAGGTTCGGACAAGTCATAACCAACCGAACCACAGCCGCTGCTTTTCAACAACAGGACCCCAAAGTGCCCCAAGTGCAGTTTGAATGCCACGTCATAGCTGTTTTGTCTAATGTTGTGTCTAATGCCACGGTGCTCAGGCCTTTCTGCAGCCAGAAGAAGAGTCCAACAGCCCCACAACGACTACCTCTGCAACGGAGGGTCTGGCTCGTCCAAACAGCATTCCTCTTAGGATAAAAACGTGCTCTGGTTTATCGGCATTTCTTTAAACCAATCACAATCGTCTTGGGGTCGCGCTAAGCCTCTTCAAAATAGCCTCGGGAAGGAACTTGTTAAGGTGGAATATGTCAACGTTTAAAAGTAGTTTTAGTTGTGCAACAGAAATCTCAGATTGGACAGAAAGTCCAAGCTAGCTGTCTGGATTTACCCTGCAGAGATCTGAGGACCAGGTAACCATAGTCCTCAGATTGGACAGATAGTCTAGCTAGCTGTCTGGATTTACCCTGCAGAGATCTGAGGACCAGGTAACCATAGTCCTCATAAATCCACCAGAGGTTAGAACGCCAACACAGAGACAGAGGAAGGTGACGGACATCCGGCGGAGTTTCCAGCCACACACGAGAAAACCCGTTGTAAATACAGACAGGCAGCAGGATTTGCAGCCAAGATTTGGTGCCAACTAACAATAAAGATTGAAAGTATTGGCTAAATACTGACGTGAATGCTGTTCATGACCATCAAAGTTGTACTAATCGACTTGTCTGGATGACCATAAGTACATTTCCACAAAGGTCACCATTGCCACGTCCAGAGCTTAGCGTCGCCCCGAGACGAAGAAGTGCAAAACAACACAGAGAGTTTGTTTTATTTCCTATCCCAGAATGCATCCAGGCACTGTGGCAATCTGGAGGTTTGGCCTTGCAGGACCCTAACTTAAAAAAAACTCAAATCCCTGCTCGTCACCAGTTTTGTGGCAATTTTCCGGTGCTGTTTGTCAAAAGTAGAAAGATATTTCATTTTTAATTCTGTCTACAAAAAGCTGCTCTAATTGGACTGGTTGTCAAACAGCTGTCTCTGAGCACAACAGCAGACCTGTTTGACTCAATCAAAGACGTCGACAGGGAGTCGTAGGGTTGGAACATCATCTGTTTGGAGTGAAATCAGGACTTCAGGAGAGAAAAGACGTTCATTTTTATTATTTCATCATGTCACTGTTCATCCACATGATGATCTCGCCCAGCCCGGCGATGTGGACCCAACCACCACATTATCGGCCATTAATGCCAATTTCCTCACATACACAGACATACAGTTGTGTTAGAAGTAATAACAGTCCAACATCATTAATCATATTGTTTTGGTAAAAGTGAAATTTCTACAAGGCAAATAATTTGCTGGTAATTGTTGTAGAGTCCTGGAAAACAAGCAATCAATCAATCAATCAATCAATCAATCAATCAATCAAAATGTATTTATATAGCTCTTTACAACTACCAGCAGGGTCCAAAGTGCTTAACAAAATGAGTAAAATCACAACATCCAATAGAAAGAGTGAGCATAGAAAACAGTGAAATCAGAAAAGGTCTCAAAGAAACAAAAGAATGAAATTGTCACACCACTGCTACATATTAAAAGCCAGACTCAACAGATATGTTGAGTTTGGACCTAAAAAGAGCGACATCTGCAGCAGTAAGTATATCGGGGGGGGGTAACTTGTTCCATACTCTCTGGGCTGCAACTGCAAAACGACCGGTTGTGTTCCCGCACAGTTAAAATTTCACACAAATCCTCTGGGTCGAGACCGTTTAAAGCTTTAAAAACAACCGATAAAATCTTAAAATCTATTCTAAAACGCACCCGGAGCAGATGCAGGGTGTAGAGAACGGGAGTGATGTGTGCACGTCTAGGTGTATTAGTTAAAAACAGACCCAACAGTCATGACATGTGTTCTCAAAAAAGAAAAATCTCAGATTGTAATGTAAATGTTTTACATTAATATTTACATACTACAGTCTGTGTAGGGCTGCAACACTGCTACTGGTCTGGTTTTTCAAGAGAACAAGATAAAAGGTGTTCTAATAACGCCAGAAGAACAAATATCCACACAGGACGCATTACACGCTTTTTCCGAATATTGTATATAGAAACATCCTCCTGTGGCTCACTGAATCCGGCTTTTCTGATTGAGCCCAAAGCAGAGAGGCTATTTTGAGCATAGCATAACCTCTCATCTGTTTTAAAGCTGTTCATCATTACTACTCCTTTCCCTATTGTTTGGGGCGTCTTCTCTCTGAGCCCGATGCATTAAAAATTGAAAGCGCTCTTTGTGTTGATGCGGCGGTGAAGGGAGGGGAGAGAAAACAGCGACGCGGCTCTTTTGAGTGCTACTCCTGTGCTCTTGAAAAGCCCCGACATCAATGGAAACGGGGGAGGGAGAAGGGGGGAGAGAGAGAGAAAAAAAAACGAAAAGGCGACATGAATAAGTTGTTGTCACTCTGTTTGTTTTTAATGTTGAGATGTTAAAAAAAGCTGTCGGGAGTGCTGCGGCTGCGGGGGGACGAGCACATGCAGCACAGGATGTTGGATCCCTCTCTCAGAGGAGGCTGACACACAACAATGAGAAAACACACATCACAGCTACGTCTCCAACAACCAGCAGCCCACTCCCCAAGTCATGTTCAGCTGCTCCAATAAAGGCCTTCTGAATCAAAGGTAGGTGTTAATGTCAGTAGTAGTATCATCATCGTGAAGCCATATGTTTTAGTTTTTGGACTACATGTTCATATTTACACCAAAGCAGTTTTGTTTAACACTTTAAAGGTGCAGTATGTAGGATTGAGAAGATCCGGGACTCAGCCCACAAATGTGAACATCAACAACTCCTAAGCCCCCCCCCCCCCCCCCCCCAGACTGTAGGTGGCGCCAGAAGAGCCGACCTGCTTCATGTAGTTCTATTGGAACATAACCTCAGTTTCAGCAAATCAGATTAGATTATATGATTAGATGTGATGATAGAACGTTAGTTTAATTTTCTAATTCTTACCTACTGCATCTTTAAGGTATTTTTGACATCTTATGGTCCAACTGCTTTTATTTTCTGAGTAAAAGCTTGTAAAACATCAACTTTTGGGCGCCGGGGTAGCTCACCTGGAATATACACAGGTGTGCTCCCAGACACAGCGGCCGGGGGTTTGACTCATGTCTCGTCTCTCTCCCCCATTTCACGTCTTCAGCTGTCCCATCAAGAGAAGCCTAAAATGCCCCAAAAATAATCTTAAACAACAAAACAAACACCAACCTTGTGGTGCACAGTCAATAATATAATGTCATAACCTCATTAACGTTTTTAACCTTTTGACCTTTTTTTTCACGACATGCTGGGGAAATGACATGTTAACATATTTGAGTATGTGTGCTGCAGTAATGTCACTTGAATGTAAAAAGCGTTATGGGACTATAATGACAAATTAAACTGATGTTTATGGACATCACACGACCAAAAATTCATAAATTATGGACATGAAGTGGATCAATCTTGAACAGTTTGGATTTATTGCACCCCGCTGCTGGATTTCCAGGCTGGATAAAAAAACTTCTGTAAGGTCTACGAAGATACCAAAGACATCAGCAAAACAGCGCGACTGTTACTGTTTTCCTGCAGAAAACGGTATGTTTCTACCTATTAGGGTTATAGAATTATTAAGTCATAATTCAGAGATGCAGGTTTGTGTAGTATACGGGAAGCTCGGGGCCAGAGGGTTAAACATTGTTTTTATTAATTTCATTGTAAGCACAATTTTCAACACCAACTTGTAGGTGGCTCTATTTTCTTCCAGATGAGAGCTATGGTCCTTTTTGCCTGTAGCATGCAACATCAATACATTTATATTCTTTGGGTTTCAAATTCAGATTTGTTGGATATGGCAAAATTATCTTTGGGTCAAGCGGAATATTTACAGATCACCTCCCTTCAGATTGTTTTCATTATGAAGCATTCCTCATGTTTTTTTTTTTATGACCGCATGTGAAGCATTTTAATGCCAAGGAAGCATTGAAGTACAGTGGGAAATTTAAGTTTTAACACTTTGTGCATGGATGTAGTTAAAGTGCTCATAGTATTAAAAAAAAAAAAATCTTTTTCTGAAATTTGGGGTGTTATTTGGTGTCTCTGGTGCTTCCACACAAGTCCAAACTTGGAAAAAAAAACATCCATGGTGTTTTGAGTGAGATCCGGTTTCTGAATGTCCTCTGCCTTCAGTCTCCAGGTGAATCTGCACGGCTTTCTCTGTCACTAGCCGAGACGAGGTGGCTAACCGTAGCATGCTAGCGCTAGCATGCTAGCTCGTTCTCAATGGTGATATACTGTAACTTTAAGTGTGTTGTATAGTTTTTTTTGTGTATGTAATAGATGTAAAATGTATACACATATCAGTCCAAATGGAGCTTTCTCCACCACAGACAGGACATTTTCTCAACTGCCTAAAAAAGTCTAATTCCTGTTTGAAAATCTCAATTAGTGATGTCACTGATTGAGACAGCCAGCCCAGTTTAATGTGTGCCTCCCATTGGTACTTCCTGAGCAGGCACAGCCCGCCAGGTAGCCAGGGGCAGTGTGAGAAACATCACATGTTTATCAAACATTAAAGCATGTAAACGTATTCTAATAGACCCCAAGAGCTCAAATATGAAGGTGAAAAGGAATATAATAGGGGCTCTTTAAACAATCTGACCTTTTCTCCCATGCTAATACAACTAGGACTAAGTAGCATTATGCTACTTCTCTGTTTTCATGTATTTACATCAATCAGCTGGCGAGGATGTTAACTTTGTGCCCGGGGCCTGTTAGATGTAGTCTCAGTCTTTTAGCATCACATCATGCACATCGCCTTTTTCGACCTTGTCGTTGCATTTTTCGTGTTTAGTCTAGTCAGCGCATAGTGTCCTACGATTGTCCGTCTGATCCCCCCCTCGCTAAAATGATTATAGCTCTGTTTTGGGCTGATATAACTTCACTTTTCATGCTAATATTAACAAAATGGCTCATAAAGATTCATAGGATCATCTCAGAAAGGCACTTCCATGATGTTTTTAACACTTCTTTTAGTTTCTTAGTTGACATGTTGAACATATGTTGTTTTCAGTCACAGGAAAACTCCATCAGCTTCATCTCTCCATGTTCATGACTGCCTGGTGGTGTTGTTGGTCTGTCGGAGGGTCTTCCAGGTCTGATTCACTGTCCTGTTTCAGCTGAGAAGCCTCACCTGAAGCCAAGGGGGAAACATCCATCCATCCATCCATCCATCCATTAATCCATCCATCCATCCATCCATTAATCCATCCATCCATCACCCCTCCTGCAGTCCTGACTGCATGCAACAGAGGGCAATCTCCCCCCAGGCAGGCGGGCAGGCAGTGGAAGGGGGGAGTGGGGGTGCTGATTGACAGCAGCAGCGTTGGAGAGAAAGAACAGTTTGCCTCGAGTTGCCAGACGCCCTGCTGAATAGAAGCTTACATGATGATGGGATGATTTGAATACACATGCAGCTTTTTGTTGGGAAGGGAAAAAAAGCTGCTAAGACTGGAGGCAAGATTAAAAGCTTCTGGGTTCATGGTGTCTCACTACTTTTGGGGTTTTTAGTATGATTCAGTGCTTACATTTGTTTGTGCGTTGTGTCTCTGTCTTCTCCTCCTGCTCTGCAAACATCGGATCACCCCGCTGTGCATCACTGCCTTTAACGTTAGATATCTGCATGACGGTTCAACTGCATGGAAATAAGATGCTCCGATGGACAGAAACACAGCTGAATGCAACAAGTCCTCCCAACAATACGACGACATCGGTCATCCACAGGATCAGGATCGCTGCATTTTGGCAGCTGTCTGTAGATTCCTTCCTGCACAACTCGTATTCTTTTGGATGTCTTCATACCAAATGTGGTAACCGCGGCGATGTTGTGTATAGTTTAGGCTCCTCGCCACCATGAGACAAATCGGCATTGCAAATTGAACATTTAGCTCGCCTTGAATCACCTCCTTCTGACTGAAAGTGCTGCCAAACTTCACATGTTCTGCTCACGAGTTCCATTTTAACTTTCTCACAACCTACTGCATTCAATTGGCCACCTACGTAAACACCTTCCCGTAATCAACGGCGGCGTCGTTAGGTCGACCCGCGCGGGGCGCTTAGTGCAAGCGTAGGGTTCGGTGGAGAAAGAAATTCCGAGGTTGGCAGAAACCCAACCCCGTCAAAAAGCTCCAAATTTGGCCGAATCCAAAGCCGAATGCTGGGTTTGGTGCATGCCTACTTTAGACAGAGCCGGTCTGGCAGTTACCCTCTGTTTCCAGTCTTTATGCTAAGCTAAGCTAGCTAGCTCCAGCTTCATGTTAACCAGACAGTTAGCTCAACTTGCTCCTGGCAAGGACGTGAATAAGCGGATTTTCCAAGTTGTCATGCAAGTGCTGTAAAGTAAAGTAAACACCAATCACTTTCTTATGATACACATTGTTCCCAATAGAATGATGTAATAAATGAATGCGCAGGTCAATGAGTCTTTGACTCGTCTTTTAGAGGAGATCATGTCTGTAATCAAAAAGGTTTCAAGAGCAGCACCATTTATTTATTAATTTCAAATGTGTCCATGTCTAGGACAGAAAAGACTCTTGAAACCTGATTCTAAGGCACCACAGTGAACATCCAGTCTGTTTTCATGAGGTAATATAAATCATTGATGTTTCTATTTACTTGAAGTACTTTCTTGGCGGAGTGAAAAGGTGTGTGCTCGGCGCCCAGATAGCTTAGCAGGTAAAGTGGGCGCCCATATATAAAGGGTTTACTACTCAATCACCCCCCCACCCCCCTTCCCTTTCACGTCATCAGCTGTTCTGTCAAATAAAGGCCTAACAGAAGGTTGAAGGTGTGTTGTTTTTTAGTCTCAGCACGGGGCTGTTTGCCAGAAGACAAATCTAGTTTTGAAAGAAGCTGGAGGCAGAAGAAAAACACCATATATATATATATATATATATATA
>NC_048416.1:28356410-28367191 GCF_013103735.1 Etheostoma cragini
CCCCCCCCCCCCCCCCCAACAATCAGCACCATGGCCTCTTCTAAGCAGTTGTCTAGAAATCTAAAACTGAAAATAGTTGAAGCTCACAAAGCAGGAGAAGACTAGAAGAAGATAGCAAAGCGTTTTTAGACGCCAACATCCTCTGTTGGGAATGTAGTTAAGAAATGTCCGTCATCAGGAACAGAGGCACAAGATACTAACTTGCCATTTCTTTATTTCTTTTATTTTGAAAGTGTAAATGATGTAATTAAAATCTAATTTTTTTTAATGTATAATACGAATGTGTAATCTGTCATTTGATGCCTTTTGGAGATTTTTCCACCTTTTCTTGGCTTCTTTATGCACATTAATATATTTTTTAAATATATATTTATAAATATATAAACAGTATATAAAAAAAAAAAACATCATACACCTTCTAAAAATAATAAATGAGGATCATAAGCTGAAGCCGAAAAGAGATTTGTGCAATGTGTTTTGTTCCCACTTGGGACTATAAGGGTTAAAAATGAACCAGATTGAATGGAAATAAAAAATAAAAAAATAAAAGAAATTGCTGTTGCTTCACGCAGAACACAACGATCTACTGTGGGAAAATTAGGCGACTCCTACGGCTTCGGCCATCCAAAGCCAACTGAGCGCCAATGAGGTTTTGAAGTGGCACTCTCCGCCGCCGCCATCATCAAACCACCAGTTAAGGGAAGAATGGAGAGTGATGTCCAACCCTGCAGAGTTCAGTGATGAGGAGCGATAAAGCTGAAGTCTGAGGGTGGAACACCACTTCACTAACACACTGCTTTTCCATTTATTTGACAGCCATCGATTTAAAATGCAGTGCTGCTGCCGGTCTCTTCTCTGACAGCTGGATTGGATTGTGTTGCATATGTGTAGTTAGTGGAGGAACATAAATGTATGCATGTGTACAACACACAAAGGAGGGAGACCACATTCATATCTGGTATTGAAATCAATACATTTATAAAGAAGCAGGCAACGCAGCGTGCTCGTGTTTCGATCTGTTAAAAGAAGGAAGGTTTCCGCAGGTAAACAGAAGCCTCTCCGATGTGTTTGGGTGTCAGGTTTGTGTTTCTCTCTCCGTCAGCCCACCTTTCCTTCATCTCTCCTCCCATAGTCTTTGATTGATTGGACGAGCGTGTGTTTTGGTGTGATTACCCGGCTCTAATTAGGACCCATGCTTTGTTGTAAACACGGGGGATTAGCCGATCAAACAATTAATACATTAATAAGCTGCTACCTTTCACTGCCATTAACGCTGCTTAGCAACTATCAAAACACAAAAAAAAACGTTCTTCTTCATCTTTTTGTCCTCTTTTTAGGGTTTTTTTTTCTTCAAAAAAGAGCTCAGACTGTTCATTCTCATTTTCTGCGTCCTTTGTGAATTGGTCTCAGAAGGAAACAGCAGGCCGATTGCATTGGTCCAGCTCGTTCTGATTTTATTTTTCTGGTTATCCTGGCATGCCATAATTAATTCCCTCACGGGTCATTTTTCCTCTTTTCAGAAAACCCGAAGTGGGCTACAGGTACGCGGGGCGTGTGGAGAAGCAGTTGATGCATTCAAGTATTTAATACTACAAGGAGTGCTTTGGGACCGTCTACAAAACTACAAGAGAGATACAAACATATACGCTTATTTTTTTAAAGTAAGTGCTGCAAGACAACTAGCAGGAGACAAGTCATAATTAAGCTAAGTTTGGAGACTCTACCTTATTCGATCATTAAATTGATAGCCTACATATTTTAGTTTTATCTCTTTTCTGTGTTGTAATATGTAGACGGTCCCTAAGCTCTCTCACATCCGTCTCAACACGGGAACTAAACACAGCTGAATTAGCACAACCTTCATGCCTTTCTGTCACATGTCCAGCAGTCAGATACACCGTGTTCACTCTGAAGGAATCACTGCACATGGTTAGCCACTTTTAATGACATTTTGAGCATGTTAATAGGCTAAAAGTACGTTTAAAACATGCCCTGTTTGAGTCTGTTGGGTGCTAACACTAGCAGGAGGCTAACACGGTGTAGACAGCACCGATTGGTTTCATTTTGCTCTCTACTGATACACCTCAACATTTACAAACAACAGAGCAACGCGTTGGAATCGACCCAAATTCTCCTTTAATGCCTCGACGCAGAGGTCTAGGGTTGGAGTCCTGCAGGTCTTCCACCTGTCTCTCCCCTTTCACCTAGCCGTCCTGTCCATCACCACTCCAACCGGCCCGGTGTTGCCAACTGTTCATTCTCATTTTCTGCGTCCGTAGTGAGTTGGTCTCAGAAGAAAACAACAGGCTGATTGCATTCATCTAGCTAGTTCTTTTTCTTTGTTGTTTTTCTGACATGCCATCATTAATTCCCTCACGGTTCATTTTTTTCCTCTTTCAGAAAACCTGAAGTGGGCTAAAGGTGCGCGGGCATGTGGAGCAGAAGTGGATGTATTCAAGTATTTAAATCTGTCACCAAAGAAAAAGAAGCAACGCAAAACAAAGACTCAGGAACCTTGAAATCAAAATGTCCTCTCTGTAGAAGTGATCTGAGGGAGTATTAGTAATGAATGTGCTCAGATATGACAAAGTTTCTTTCAGAAAGAACTATTCCAAATGAGAGAGATTTGAAATGGAGTTTAAAAGTTCAACGTGCTGTGGCCAGGTTGGTTCAGTGGGTAGAGCAGGCGCACATGGATACATACACAGGAGGTTAGGAGGCAGGATTTAACGTTTATTATAATCTTTTGCTAGCTTGCGATCGGCAACATCAGCAGCGTCAAGCAAAACACCGTTAGGGGGAACAGACGTCCCGGTTTGACCCGGGGCAGTCCCAATTTTCCCGACAAAAAGCCCATCGGGACCCGCTCCCAGCACCGGTTCTTATCTCTAGACCTGCGCTTACTTGGTGCTGAGTTGGAACCCGTGTTCCTCGGCCCAGAGTCAGGTTCATTTGTGTGGAAAAGCAAAGAACCGGTTCAATATCTGGAACTCACTCCGAACCAGCACCAGAACTGCCTTGGTGGAAAAGACATACAATAGGAAAGCAGCAGTGAAAAACACTTTGATTAAACAATCTGAGCTTTGATTCTTCCTGCTTTTCAGCTTCGTTAAACCCTCCTAAAGCTGTCTGGTAATAATTACTAAAACTGAATCCAAGTTTAAAACAAAGACATTTTCATTAAGAAGAAATTACTCCTTTACATCGTGGCATTGTCGATGTGTTTTACCTTCCTTAGACTGACAGGGTGCTGTTAGTTTTTGAAATCCAGGACAGCACGGCAGTGACCAATCAGCTTGTTCTTCCATTGACATGAAGTGCATTAAGCCCCAAAAGCTGCCACCCTGCAGGAAACACGCTACGCACAGATGTTAACAAAACATCTTCGCTGTTCAGAGAGCAGTACTTCTCCTTCACTCAAACTACACACAGCATCCCCGTAGCATCATTTATCATCGAACCCCCCCGGAGCATCCTCCAGCAAAACTCTGAAAACTCTGAAACTAAACATATCCTCGCTCTAACCACAGCTTCATAAATCTCCACCCTGTTTTAACATCCTTCTCCTCCTTTATTCTCACAAACACTCTGCCCATCCCAAGAAGAGATTGAGCAATTTCTCTAGCTTGTGTTCAAGGAAGAATTTAGAAATTACAGCTCAGGAAAACCTTTAGTGAGTACAGAGGATATAACAGCAGCACCAGATGGGGCTTTTTCACGAATGTTGTAAATTTTAAAGGTAATTTTGTGTCTATATCTACATCGCCGTAGCCAAACATCTCCCGTTTTCTTCAAACCTATTTAGTCCCAGATATTATAGGAAACAACATGATGATAGACACCGAAAGACATTTTGCAAAGATGCAGCATGAATGCTGACTCCCTTACACAGTACAATAGATTATAGCTTTTTTCCAAATATGACATTACGCTTTAATAATTTCAGTCATATAGAAGCTTTTTTCTGTGCTATCTGTGCTCATTTTTACAATACATTTTCATCAGAATATACATATTTCTACAATCCTCAGAATTACATGATATATGCAAGTACTGTATTAACTACTGATGTTCCAATACCGATACCAGTATTAGAAAAGCCTCCCAAAAAGACCTAAAATGCTGGTATCGGTGTCTGAAAGTAATGGAGTTTTTGCCCCAATCAGATACCATGTAAGAAAATCTACTTCTAAGGTGCATTGTGACTTCCTGCGTGGTTTCAGCTGGATTTCATTTTTGCCTCGATTTCTAGGCGTCTCTCCTTGAGTCGCTAGCTACAAAGCCATCACCTGCAGTTAGCATCCCGTTGACTCCCATTCATTTTGGCGCCACTGTGACAGTACTGTATCTTCCTCTCCGTCTCCATATTGAGATTTCTCTTGCAGAAGACTTACAGCTTTAAGTCAGGTTGCTCACGTCCACATCTACGTCTTCCAGCACAGTTGGAGCTGCGCAGAAACGCTCAGTATCACCGGGAAAGAGCTTCTAATAGACTTCACTGGTCTCCGTCCAGAGGAACGGGACCTTTTGGTCCATTTCTTTAACTGTCTATGGCTGTGTGTGCCTTGTCAGTTTCCCCTCATGATCCATCTGTGAGCTGTGGGCGTGGCTTAGCGGGCAGTGGGCGCCAGGTGAAGCTCATAGCCTAGGACGGCTCTGTGATCCAGATCGTACAGTCTACTAGAGCGCCTGCCTTGCTTACCTTCACAATCATTGCATATAGTTTCACATATTAAATCACTATATCGTATATCGTGTCATCATCTGCTTTTGGAGCCAACCTCTAATGCCATTCCGTAACTTGCTTTTTCCTACAATATACCACAGATTTGTTCATGAGAGTACCAGCCTATGTGACGAGTTAGGAACGAGAACGGTTTGAAATGTGCTCCATTGTTTGTCCCAACATTTTTTTAAGTGTGTCATGTGTATACAGGATACGGTTGCCCACTTTCCCCTAATGTGTTTCTCAGAAAGATGACAAGCAGCAAACCAAGAAAGATCTCTTCAAAAGTCTGTAATGGGCTTTAGAGACGCTACGGACAGATTGTAATGCAGAACATGGATGACTATCTGTAATAAAGTCATATTAGGTGAGATCTTTAGTTGTAACAGTGCAGCGGCAGCTTCTCCCCGACTCTCTTTTGTTCAGTGGATTTTTGGGAGTGTTTGAGTTCAAGGCTGCAGCCGGAAAGAGAAGAAAAGAAGCAGCAGGAGCCTGTGAGAATTCATCAGAGGGTTTACACTCTGCATGGGCAGCGTGGAGAGAAAGAAAACAGCTAAAAATACACCTGTAATATTCGTTATACCCTCCTGCACGTGTTCAATCTGGACAGAGAGTCAGAGATTTTAAATCTCTTCCTCCCCAAAAAAAGAGGAGATCTTAAAAGACGTACCTCACTTCAGGGAAACATTCACATAGCTGACTATGTACACATTTATCACATTAAAGAAAGATGCTTAATTAGAAAATAAGAAGATCAAAACATTAGCGTTTAGCTTAACAGAAGCACAGGGAACGGACAGAGATGAAAAAGAATACAGATCAGTAGAAGAAAATATACACAGATAATAGATAAAAAGTTAAGAGAGCTTTATAAAGTCTTTTTCAGTCAAGTTTGCATAAATAAAATGTACAAAACAATGATTCCAGATGAGAGATTGGGACTAGATTTACACGTTTTTTTAAGGATGTCAATGATTCCACCACTGGCAGACTGAAGTATCTCAACAAAAACCGGACGGATTGTTGTGGTCCCCAGAGGCGGTATCCTGCTGACTTTAACGATCCCCAAGTCTTACATTGCAAGCTCCGGACAGAGCCACGGTGCCGCTGCAACATAGCATCGGGAAGGAGCTTGTTTTTGTGTTTTAGTCGTGCAACAAAAATCTCAAATTGGACAGATAGTCTAGCTAGCTGTCTGGATTTACCCTGCAGAGACCTGAGGACCAGGTCACCAAAGTCCTCAGATTGGACAGATAGTCCAGCTAGCTGTCTGGATTTACCCTGCAGAGACCTGAGGACCAGGTAACCAAAGTCCTCAGATTGGACAGATAGTCCAGCCAGCTGTCTGGATTTACCCTGCAGAGATCTGAGGACCAGGTAACCATAGTCCTCAGATTGGACAGATAGTCTAGCTAGCTGTCTGGATTTACCCTGCAGAGATCTGAGGACCAGGTGACCATAGTCCTCAGATTGGACAGATAGTCTAGCTAGCTGTCTGGATTTACCCTGCAGAGACCTGAGGACCAGGTAACCATAGTCCTCAGAAATCAGCCAGAGGTTAGAGCGCCAACACAAAGGGGAAGAACATGTGGACGTAAATGAGGGACATCCGACGGGACTTCCAGCGGCACCTTTCTCCATCACAGAAATGAAAGGTTGTGGATATCAGAGGTGGTTAGAGTAGCCAAAAATTGTACTCAAGTAAAAGTATTGATACCTCAGAATAATATGACTCAAGTAAAAGTAGTTATCCAAATAATTACTTGAGTAAGAGTAAAAAGAGTTGCGTAGTGTCTGATTCTTCTTTACCAATCTACTCAAGTACAAGTAAAAGTATACTGATTTAAAACTACTCCTACAAGTACATTTTTTTTCAAAAACGTACTATAGTAAATGTAACTCGGTACTACCCACCTCTGGTGGATGTGGACTAGCCATCGCCTAACTTTTCCTGCAGCGCCACCATGAGGTTCACTTTTTAGTCTGTCCAGTACTTTGGTCTATGATCAAATGTGATGTGTTAGCATTTAGCTCACAGTGTAACTGTGCCTCACAGAGATGCCACCGTTGTCGGGACTTAGTCTTATTTAAGGGGACAGGTCGGATATTTGGAAATTTGGAAGTGGGGCTACGTGTTGTACTTTGCCGTTAAACAGCCCTTTACAAGGGAAATTGAAACTGTTATGTTTGGGTCCGCATTTTGGACTTTAGTTTCCTCAAACTGGTGTCCGCCAACTCGTTGAAAAACCTCTTTGGCTAATTAACTTCCATTCTTATTTCTTACATTCGTGTGTTGAACACCTGAAGAGCAGGAGATCTTTACACAGAGACTTAGGATATAAATTAAAGCGCATTGATTATCATTTTGGACGGAGTAGGATGACGATATATTGCCGTATCACTATTTTGTCCCACCCCTAAACTTTACAGAGCAACATTTCTGTATATCTCAAATACATTTTATACATATACAATCTCCCATAATCCCACACGGACTCGGACTGCGATTTTTGTCTTTTACCTCAAAATGAATAAAGGTCTGCATCCAGCCAGGGGATGCATCCCAACTTCCTTTTTGCAAATGAACAAACGGCGCTTCCCTCTTCTGAGCTGCAGCCCGTACAGTCTCACGGCTACGTTTCCATGGCAACAGTGTCCAACTGGGTACACATGGGAAAGCAGTGAGAACAGAACGAGGAAGAAATAAAAAAAAATAAAAAATGAAAACACGAAAGTTTCTCCTGGGTGAGAGCGAACGTGGCCGAGGCTTTGACTGGCATCACATGCAGAGGCCTGCTGACTGAGCAGTTGAGGGTTTTTTTGGGTTTTTTTTCTACGTTGCCCTGCTGCTTGACGACGTTCCCATGACAACTGTATCCCTCGGTTCACTGCCTGCTCGGTTTGCCACTCGCTAATTCACGAACATTAATAATAAATACGGATGATGCAACTCTGCCATCAGTCCCCGGGGCCGGCAAAACCAACAGTGTGTGAGATACTGAATTACACTTCACACACACACACACACACACACACACACACACACACACACACACACACACACACACACACACACACACACACGGTACACTGTGTACAGTGTATATGGTTTTATTTTATTTCTGTGTCATGCCAATCATTTGGCCCATCCCACATG
Organism: Etheostoma cragini; assembly: GCF_013103735.1. Lineage (NCBI taxonomy): Eukaryota > Metazoa > Chordata > Actinopteri > Perciformes > Percidae > Etheostoma > Etheostoma cragini. The sequence continues at coordinate 28,364,294 of NC_048416.1, forward strand.
GGGATCAGAAGAAGCTGCTATGTACACAGACATCTTCAGGTCTGCTGCATACGAAGCCTGTGAGGAAATACATTAATGTAAAAAACATGCACAAAAAAAAAGACGTGTCTGAGGCGGCCTCTGACTCCCCCGGTAAGAGCGTGCGCCCCATGCCGGCTGAGTCCTGCAGCGGCCCGGGTTTGAATCCGACCTGCGGCCCTTTGCTCCGTGTCATCCCCCTTTCATTCATCTGCTGTCACGATAATAAAAGGATAAGCCCTCAAAAATAATCTTTGAAATAGAAACGTCTACAGATCATCTTGGTAAAGAGCTTTTTTCCTCCCAGTCTATCTCAAAATAACTCATTTCTACACTCACCTAAAGGATTATAAGGAACATCTGTTCAATTTCTCATTAATGCAATTATCTAATCAACCAATCACATGGCAGTTGCTTCAATGCATTTAGGGGAGTGGTCCTGGTCCAGACCATCTCCTGAACTCCAAACTGAATGTCAGAATGGGAAAGAAAGGTGATTTAAGACATTTTGAGCGTGGCATGGTTGTTGGTGTCAGACGGGCCGGTCTGAGTATTTCACAATCTGCTCAGTTACCGGGATTTACACCCACAACCATTTCTAGGGTTTACAAAGAATGGTGTGAAAAGGGAAAAACATCCAGTATGCGACAGTCCTGGGGGGGGGAAACTGCCTTGTTGATGCTATTGAGGTCAGAGGAGAATGGGCCGACTGATTCAAGCTGATAGAAGAGCAACTTTGACTGAAATAACCGCTCGTTACAACTGAGGTGCAGCAAAGAATTTGTGAAGCCTCAACACGCACAACCTTGAGGCGGATGGGCTACAACAGCAGAAGACCCCACCACAAATAGGAAAAAGAGGCTACAATTTGCAAGAGCTCACCAAAATTGGACAGTTAAAGACTGGAAAAATGTTGCCTGGTCTGATGAGTCTCGATTTCTGTTGAGACATTCAGATGTTAGAGTCTGAATTTGGCGTAAACAGAATGAGAACATGGATCCATCATGCCTTGGTACCACGGTGGTGGTGGTGGTGTAAGGGTGTGGGGGAGGTTTTCTTGGCACACTTTAGGCCCCTTAGTGCCAATTGGGCATGGTTTAAATGCCCCGGCCTACCTGAGCATTGTTTCTGACCATGTCCATCCCTTTATGGCCACCATGTACCCGTCCTCTGATGGCTGCTTCCAGCAGGATAATGCACCATGTCACAAAGGGGGTCAAACACAGTATTAGCATGGTGTTCCTAATAATCCTATAGGTGAGTGTATAGGTTTATATGTACATACTGTGTGTTTGTATGTTTCACATGTGAACAGCCTTCTCAGTCTTTGAGCATCATCCATATTAGCAAAATCAAACTTCTTTTATAAACAAGGCATCACACCGATAACATTTAAAAAAGAACAGAAAAGTCCCAAAATGAAACTTATTTTCTCAATGCTTGAAAGTCCCCATAATATGCTAATGTTCAGGTTCATAATTGTATTTTAAGGTTGTAAAAGAATAGGTTTACATGGTTTCATTTTCAAAAAACAACATATTTTTGACAGAAGTGAGTAGGCCCAACACTTAATCACTTTTGAATCTCAAGTACATACAGTAAGTATTTTGTTTTTAATTGGCAAATGAAAGTTATTTCCTTGTTGAACTCTTTCAAAAAGTCAGTCAACGCCTGATTATGAGAGCGGGTTGCAGAATAGGACAAAAGGAAAATTACCGTTTTTATTTTCATTTATTTAAGTAAAATGTAATATCTTGTCAATGTTTATCACACACTCTGTAAGTGCCTTGTCTTGTCCTGATGTGTTGAGGATTGTATTGGATGCCTTTTCCTGTGTAATACATTCTTAATGCAATTAAATAAATCAAAATCAAATCAAAAATAAGTAAAAAAAAATATTGAAAAGGTATCTTGTTAACTGCTGTGTTGATGCTTTTATTGTCTCATCCACCGTTGTATTCTGGTTGTGTTTGGCCCCTACATATATACGCCCTTTGAGCGGGACAAAATGCAGTGCTACTCCCAGATGTTTGTTTCAGATCGGCGTTCCTCTTTGCGTAATTGAAAGCTGCAAATGGAGGGATGGAGTACTGATGAAAGTGAAGGTGTCTGAGAGCTGTCCAATTGGCAGCCGCGCAATTACCCTTTGTTTTGTTGTTTTGTGCCGGGCTCCGGTTTGATTAAACGTAGGAAAGAGAGTGATATGTGTGGTGCCCGTTCAATGGACCGAATACAGCTCTCAGTGCACCGGATCAGTTCTACAAAAGCTTCAGACAGACGATTATCACTGTGTTGTTTTAAGCTAGGTGTTGAGGGTGAAAGCTGCCAAACAATTTCCTATTTTGTGGTTGTAACCCAGATTGATTTCCTCAGTGGTTTGATCATTTCGGCTCATTCCAAAAATATGATTACAGCCAGACGGTTTTTCTTCATCCGTGAGTCAGGTTAATGGGTCCTAATCCACAGTAACTTGTCCACAGCGCCCCCTGCTGGAACGTTGTTCCACCTCAGGGTTTGATCCCGTGCTGTTGTATTGGATTAAGGAGAGTTTTGTCTCAGGAAGAGGCCAATGTTCATTTTCTGACTTGATGTGTTCTGTATAACGTACTGGAAGTTTCCCTAAACGTATCTAACAGTCTAATAATCTGACATTGAGACTTCACACTGTGTTGTGTTTGTGTCTTCCATGATGAATGTAAGTCAAATTTTCACTCTCTGTTAGCTTTGCTTTGGTCTCCACCATCTCCGGCTACATTTACATAAACATTTTGGTTTAAAAACTATGTAGATTTTTTGATGTAAAAATATCTTTTGCTACGTTTCCCCCTCTCATTCCCCCTACTCTGAGGATTCCTCCCCTCATTCCCCCTGCTTTGACTA
>NC_048416.1:28367291-28399320 GCF_013103735.1 Etheostoma cragini
ATTCCCCCTCTCATTCCCCCTGCTTTGACGATTCCCCCTCTCATTCCCCCTGCTCTGGCGATTTCTTTTTATATTCTATCACAATCTTTATCACGATTTTTTTGATTTTCTTTTCTTTCTTGTCTCATTGCATATTGCTGCTCTGGATGCTTGCATGTAGGAAAGTGGCTTTATTCAGTGGTGTTTGACTGTGGTTTGTTGCATGTGAACGTGAAAACTGTCTCACTTTGTCCTGTTGTTCTGCACGGCTTCTTGAGAATGCTCAACTTTTAGACTAATCACAGATTAATTTTTTAAAGATAATTATTTTGGGACACATTCGTACTTCAAGGACCAAGGAGCAAACCTCCACACATGGGCCATCCGAGCGCCCGAGTGACATTTGAACTTGTCTCAAAACATTCTGCCAAAGGCCCACAGTTGAAAGGTATTCAGCTGGATCACACTGGTACATTTCCAGGGTTGATTAATGGGCCTTTGCATATAAATCAATAATTTGGTTAAAATGTCTCTTTAGCTGCCAAATGTTGCACTCTGTGCCGCCATGAGGTCAACACTGTAAGATTAGATGGGCTTAAAGCTGCGTAGAGCTGCAGAGTTGGTGTTGATTCTCAGCTGTTTGTGTACCATAAGCAACGTTTTCATAGCCTAGAAATCTAGAAGCATCCTAACGGAAGCAAATCGAAACCATGGTCAGTCTATCAACTCTCCGTTGGCTTGAGAGGTGGAAAAACCAAACTCTACCCAGGCCAATCACATTGTGCGTAGAGTCGGTGGGCGGGCTTAACATAATTAGCTGCAACGGTTCCACGTGAATTCCCTGCTGCTTGAAAACAAAGGAGATTGTCTTTGGAATCGGCATTGGCCGCGACTCCGTAAGACTTGGAGTTAAGCTCTAAAGTCAGTCTTAAAAAAAAGAAGATGTGATTTCAACTGTAATACTTAGACTACTGTGATGTTGTCATGTCCACAAGGTTGTAATGTTCTACTGTAAAAATCATATTCAGTGGTGTTACTGTGAAATCTAAAGGAAATAACTGAGATTTCACAGCCATTATTTACAGTGTGTGCTAAACAAACAAAGCTGCCTTGCCTTTCACACAATATTGAAGCATTTTGTGGGATGATGGATTAATATCTATTACTAGTACTAGTTGTACTAGTACTTAGTACAACCCAACCTAGTACTTAGTTGAGTTGTGCAAACCCAACTAAGTACTAAGCATTGCTTTCCCACCTTCTTGTTTCTTTCATCTTTTGAATACGGTTGTTTCCAAATGTGGTCTACTTGAGAAATGGATCTTTTTCTCTCTCAATGTATGTCAATAATGTAGAGTCGAGTAGTAATGCCCAGTAAAAAGAAAGTGCCAAGTGCATTGTATTAGCCTTAAAGTAATGGACGAAATAAAGTACAATTTTTTGCTTTGGTTGGACTCCGGTCTCAAATTTGGTAAAATGAGCTGGCTTCAGTCAGTTTCGGTCTTAATGACTTGGATCTGATTGTTACATTTAAAAATATGAGCCCATCACATGCTCACTCTACTCTAATCTTTCCATGTACTCGATCGTGCGTTTCATTTGATTCAAGGTTCTTGCTGCTCCTTTTTTAGTTCAGGTTTCCAGAGAGCCATGTGATGCTGCTAACAATGCTTCAGCCACTTTACTTCTTCTATTCTCACCCTGAACTCTGTTCACTCCAGAGGAAGTCTGTCCCGCTCAGAGTCAGGCTAACTAACAGGAAAATCACAGGAGGTTCAGATTAGTGTTAGCAGGTTCAGGCAAGATCTTTGATGACTTTCTGAACAATCCCCCTCTGGCAGGAGGCTGCGGTCCATCAGGAGCAAAACCTCACACCACATAAAACAGCTCCTTCCTGCCTGCAGTCGGCCTCATTAAGGTCTGGTATCCCCACCGAGACCCACTCTTCACCCCCACCCATCAACCCCTGGACAATACATGTTACATTGATGCATATCAGTAGTAGTAGTAGTTTATGTGAACATGTAAAATATTAAAATAAAAAATATAAATACCTGCATTCATGCATACACATCTATATGTTTACACATATACATTCATGCATATACACATATGCATATAAATATTTTAAAAAAAATCCCCCTTTCACCCCTTGTGGGGTGGCATTTGTTATCCTCATGCTCGGGTCCTCTACCAGAGGCCTGGGAGTTTGAGGGTTCAGTATCTAAGCTGTTCCTAGGACTGCCCTTTTCTGGACAGAGACCTCTGATTTATTACCTGGAATCTGCTGGAGCCCCTCTCCCAGTTTGGGGGTCCCAGCGCCCCCCCAGTTCTCCGATTACCACTGGCACCACTGTTGCTCTTACTTTCCACATCTTTTCCAGCTCCCCTTTCAGCCCTTGTTACTTCTCAAGCTTCTTGTGTTCCTTCTTCTTGATGTTGCTGTCGCTTGGGATCGCCACATCTATCACTACTGCCCCCCCCCCACCACTACTGCCTTCTTCTGCTGTTTGTCCATCAACACCATGTCCGGTTGGTTAGCCATCACCGGTTTGTCAGTCTGGATCTTGAAGTCCCTCAGGATCTTAAGGATCACCTTAGGAGGTGTCTTCCATGTTGACCTTGGGACCTCCAGCCCATCCTCGTGCCAGATGTTCCTGTACACTATGACAGCTACCTGGTTATGGCGTTCCATGTACGCACTTCCTGCCTTCATCTTACACCCTGCTGTTACATGCTGTACTGTCTCAGGGGCATCCTTGCACAGTCTGCACCTGGGGTCCTGCCTGGTGTGGTAGACCCCAGCCTCTCTCTCTCTATATATACTGTATATATATATATATAAGGTCATGCACTTCTCCGCACAATCTTCCAAAATTGAAAGTCATTTAAAGAAAACATTTCCATGTTCCAAAGGAGAAGGAAGATGTTCATAAACAACGAATCGGGTGCGACCCCCTTTCTCTACTTTTATCCTATAGTAAATACAAAATCTTATACTTCACTTATTACACAGATGCATACAAACATACCTACACACATTTACACTGGTTTAGTTCATTTTCATCCCTTTCTTCTTCTGTCTATACCATCTATCTGTAGCAGATTAAATAACAACACATCCATACTAGACTTGGTATATAGATGTATTGTGAACTCTAAATCTCTCTTAATATATCTAAACCTAATACAACTTAAAAGCTGAACCCTGTCGCTGTGACTTCCAAAGAGCCACTTCTTCATGTTTTCTTTTTACAGTCAGGACATTTCCCTTCATGAAAGGGCAAACTCTCATGAGGAAAAGGAGCAAAAAAAGGATTAGCCCTGATTGACCCAGACAGTGGAAATCTGACTTTCAATGACACGTTCAAATCACTTGATAGCAAGGCGATTATCAGCTGTGGACTGCTGGAATAAAGTTGGTGCCCTGAATGTAAATTTGTCCAAAATTTGCAAACGACTGTAAATCTTTTTATAGACGACAATGTGAGGGTGCTTTGAAGGCGGCGGTGGGATTTCTGCATCAGCATGACTGAGATGCTTCTGCTTTAATCTTCCACATTTGTTGTGGTTCTTTAATCCCGGTGCTGTTGTCTTGGTTCTGCATTAACCTATTTTACTCCCAAGGATCATCACGGCTCCAGCTTATCTCACAGGCCCTGGATTTTTATATTTTTTAACCCTCATGTTGTCCTCGGGTGAAATTGACCCGTTTTCCTATATCAATGTTGTTTTTATTTCCCCAAAATAACATGATTGATTCCACACAACGCTCTTTGGCAAGTACACATCTCTACTTTCATTAATTCTGGGGCGTCTTATTCAATTTTATAGCATTTGAAAAAAGTGGTTTTGAAATATTTTTTGAGTAAATGTTGACATATTCCAGTTTGTGATTATCATCAACATCCATTCCTTTAATTTTAGTCTCAATAAGTCCTAATTTATGACTCAAACATTAGGTATAATTTCCTAAATGAGAGTTATTGACCATAAATTCCAAAAAATAACGGTAAAACTAGAATTCATAATTTGGTGTTGTTACATAATGTTGAAAACATCAAAAAAGTAACAAACGTTTTTATAAAAGCCTCAAAAGGGTTGAAAAACGGGACAAAACCGTAAGAAAACCTAAAAACATCGATATAAAGCGCTAACAAAAGTGTTGATTTTCAATTTTGACGGGAAGACAACACTAGGGTTAAAGATTATTTTTGGGATTTTTGCTCCTTTAATGGACAGGACAGCTAGGTGACACAGGGAGAAGACTTGCAGGGAATCGTCACAGGTCGGACTCAAACCCTGCACCTCTGCATCGAGGCACAAACCTCTGTATAAATGTGCGCCTGCTCCACCCGCTGAACCAACCCGGCCACGTTCAGGCCCTGTTTCCACGCCCATGGTTATTTTAACAAGCGGAGACCTTTCCCTTCATTTGAGCCCTTCGTTTACAAAGAAACGGAGAATTTGCCTCTGAAAATGAGTCTTTCTAAAACTTCCCGCCAGAGTAGAGATCTTGGAAATCTTCGTTTGAACGTAAACTGAGACAAACGGAGGTTTAGGCAGCAGACGAAGAGAAGAGAGAGGACGTGATTTGTTGCTGTTGTTATTTTTTGGGGGATTCTGATTGGCTAACGGAGCTTCTCGTTACACTGCCACCTACAGGTTTGGCGTGCTCTTGACGGTATTGACGGCCTTTATATATATTCAAGTTTGTGTAACAGAACACTTCTCTGAAAACTGACAGCTGTGCACAATGTTATTTTTAAAAGGACGAGAGGATGAAATGTCCGTTTATGAAAATGTAGTCTCTCACACTTCCCAAAAAAATGACCCAGAGGGTAATTCAGACACACAAAATAAGTACAGTCAAATAACTCCTATCTGCTGCTGGACAGAGTTCTTATCCGAAGGGTTAGACTTAGACTTAGACTTCTCTTTATTAATCCTTTTGGAATGAGTCCCACAAGGAAGTTGAAATTTCACCATCCGTTTTTGCAAGAAAGACAGTAAGAGACAGTATAAAGAAAACAAAAATAACAGTTATGATAATAATAAGGAACATTCGTCTGTAAAAGGACATTAACCATAAATATTATAGTAAAAAGTGTCAGTGCAAGTCCGTGTCCGCATGTATGTATGTATGTATGTATGTATGTATGTATGTGTGTATGTATGTATGTATGTATGTATGTGTGTATGTATGTATGAATGTATGAATGTATGCATGTATGTATGTATGTATGTATGTATGTATGTATGTGTGTATGTATGTATGTATGTATGCATGCATGCATGTATGTATGTATGTATGTATGTATGTATGTATGTATGTATGTATGTATGTATGTATGTATGTGTGTATGCATGCATGCATGTATGAATGTATGTATGTATGTATGTATGTATGTATGTATGTATGTATGTATGTATGTATGCATGCATGTATGTATGTATGTATGTATGCATGCATGTATGTATGTATGCATGCATGCATGTACAGTATGTATGTATGCATGCATGCATGTATGTATGTATGTATGTATGTATGCATGTATGTAGGTATGTATGTAGGTATGTATGTATGCATGTATGCATGTATGCATGAATGTATGTATGCATGTATGTATGTATGTATATATGTATGCATGCATGTATGTATGTATGTATGTATGTATGTATGTATGTATGTATGTATGCATGTATGTATGTATGTATGTATGCATGCATTGTCCTTTCTGCCCTATTTCCTCCTCCCCCCGAGTGAGGAGGTGTAGAGTCTGATAACATGAGGGACAAAGTCTGCTTGAGTCTGCTGGTCCAACACCTGGGAAGGACCAGCCTTCCACTGAACCGGCTCCTCTGGGTGCTGATGACGGTGTGCAGGGGGGGTGGCTGGGGATGGCTGGCTGGCATTGTCAATAATGTCCAGCAGTTGCAGTTTGTCCAGTGTCCTCCTCTCTGTCACCATCACCAGTGAGTCCACAGTGCCGGCCCACCTGATCAGTTCATCCAGCCTGAAGGTGTCCTTCTTGGATGTGATCTGTTAAGCTGGAGCATCGGTTCAGCTGGTGTTACGTCTTTAGACGGATTCATTATTTCCATCCTCTGTTTTTTGCTACACTCGCTGCTTTTCCTCTGTTTGTTGGATGTTGCCTCGAGCTCGGAGGTTCTTGGCGGAGTTTCTCCACCACGTTTGTTTTCGGTGCCCATGCCGGTGAGTCTGCCAAAAGAGAGGACTACTTAGAAAAAAGAAGCAAAGGCTGTGATGATCTCATTACCACTCAGGGAGTGTGAAGTGTCCCTTTGATGACAACCTCTGCTCTGGACTCTTGCTTTTGTACTGTGACCCATCACACACCAACATGAACACATCTTATAAAAGGTTAAGCTTACCGCCGGCCCGGTTCAGATATGAAATTTGGATAGAGATGGAAAGACATTCACAGTCCCCTAGAGGTTGGTTTGTAAACCTCAGACCTTTCCTCCGGCAACACGATCAAGTCCAAATTGCCGTGGTTTTGTAGATCCTGATGATCATCTTGAACCATTGTCCAGATTTCCTTTAAAGCTGCTCTGTGGCTATAGCCCCAGGAGGATTTTCAGTCTTTCCTACACTGAACATAAAAGCTGTGAAATCTTACTTATTTCCTTTAGATTTCACAGTAACACTACTGTATAGGATTTTTTTTTTACAGTAGATTGCTGTAATGTGCTGTTTCTCTTCACCAAATCTTAAATACATAACTGTGAACAATTTTCTTGCTGTCTGAAGTTAATTGAAATATTTTAGCATATGGATGATTCTACTAATCTTGCAAATATTAACTCACAGTGATACAGTATTTAAATTGTATAGTGAGAAACTGAATGTACCGTATTAGTTACCATAACAGTTACACACTGTTAATAGTACTGTATTGCCAAATACAATACATAAAAACAGTGCCTGACTGTTTATTTTTGTAAATAAATCAGCACTGTAAATGCAATTGGAATCACAGTATTCATTTTATATTTAATTTATTCTAAAGTAAAATAAGCAATACTGTAAACCCAACTAAAAGTGTTTTAGTGTCTGTATTTTACTGTGAATACATTAAATACTGTAAAAGGAAGTTCCATACAGACGTTACAGGTTAGTATCAGTCGCTGAGAGACGCTGACAAATTATTAAAATATAAAAAGTAATTTCCTTTAGATTTCACAGTAACACTACTGTATAGGTGGTAGAATGCTGTAAAGTTACATTACAACCTTGTCGCCATGACAACATAACAGTAGTCTAAGTATTACAGTATCACAGTAGTCTAAGTATTACAGTAGAAATCACACTAGTCTAAGTATTACAGTTGAACTCACAAGTAGTCAAAGCATTACTGTAAAAAAAGATCCCAATATAGCCACTATAGTACTGTAAATACTACAGTAAACTACTGTCTTTTTACTTTGTTGTTATCTTATGTTGTGTTTAATTGTTAAGTATTTTACAGTGAATACATAAAATACTGTAAATGGAAGTACGGTACCTTTACTGTAAAAATAATTCACAGTAACTGACGATTGTTTCCAGTAAGTTACTGTAAATTGTACATAAAATTTGTTACAGTGTGCAGAGCTCATGCATTCACCCCAGAGGATGAAACCCTTTTCCTTTTGGTCCCTGTGAACTTTTTGCTTCTATTTTTTAATATTTTATTTTTTTATTTAACATGCACCCACACCGACAGGAGGTTCATTATTTGTGACAAGCGCTCCACTCCTCTCTCAGTGACACAAACGGCCGCCTGCACAAACAGTTTTTGTATAGAGAAACACATTGCACTGCAATTCCGTGCACCTAAGTAGTCTAAAGTAGAGAGGATGCAAAACTCCCACAATGCACAGGGCAAAGCTACTTTCATGTGAGGTTAGTAAACAGAGTCTAGAGTCTAGAGTGGAGGGAATTACAGTTATCTGTCAAATGCAGATCCTTTGATGGACGCTCTAAGTGCTCCTTGGATCTGAATGCATATGAGAGGAGTTTACGGTGAGGCACAACAAAGATGGAATGCAGCCTGCCCATTGGTCAGATCTAAGTAAATAGACACAGCCGCCGTTTGTCCTCCTAAATCACACCATGCATCAGAGTTACACCGACACATGCCCTTAGCTTTTAATGTACACTTTGAGCAAGCTGGTGTTTCCACTGCCCATGTTGTTATTGTGTTTTATTCTGTGTCCACACACTTACACACTCATGGGTATTAATAGCATGTTGGTTGTTAATGGGAAAAAAGAACTGTAGTTTCTTTTTTTAATGTTGGTATTTGTTTACATGGTACTTGAAACAGATGTACTGTGTAATTTTACACCATGTGTTTAGACATCTGTGCTGTAGAATGTTTAAAGAATGCACATTTTTCTGAAATGAGACGTTTCAGTGACACTCCCACACCACCACGGCGTCTTGAGGCAAATTGCCGGATCCCCTTTTTCCTTTAGACATCTGTGGTGCAAAATGTTTAAAAATGCAATTTGATGAAAGTGAAGTGCTGGGTCAATAATGCATCTGGATCCAAGTTGACATTGTCTTAAAGCTACAGTGCGTAGTGTCGGTCTCCCCCGTATGGAATTCTAATGACAACAACACTGTCGGCGCGTCCACGTGATACAAGCCTTCTGTGATCGCGCACCCAACCACCCCTTCGCCACGCAGTTGCTAGTAGCCAAGGAGGACGACACGGAGGATTCAAAAGTCACTGGATGTCACAATCAGTATCTGATCACACTGAGAAACACAGTTTCTGTGTGGAGTTGATAGTCTTAATTAGCTTTGCAGCAACTCACTTGGCAACGGCATGAATGTAACCGATGTTCATTAATATCACAAAGTTACGCAGTGAAGCTTTTAAGCTCCACGTCCAAGTTTGAGGAATCCGTGAACTTTTTTTTCTCAAAACAATGAACCAAACATTCAGGTAGCGAGCTTCTCAGCCAGAGCTGACTGTCGCCTTCGCCAGTCGAGACAACAGCTGTCACTGACAGATTTTTAACAGCTGCGGCTAATTAACATTAATTTCAAAATAAACTTAGCCAAAAGACAAAATGAGCCCCTGCCAAGACTAAATCCATCTGACTGTAGTTCTTAAGAGTGATAATCATGAGGTCTCACACCAAATTGGTAATGGTCGGCATATTTTTAGTAAATAGATATTATTAACCGTGTGTTGGACAGAATCAAATATGCACTTGCTGTCCCCACCAGTTACCATGGGTATTGCCAAATTAATCAAGTTACATGTAACTTTACTTACATACTTAGAAACATCAAATGCCAACCAAAACTTAATTTATTTAAGTTTAAACCGGCTAAAGAGAGATGAGCTATGCAGAATCGTGCAAAAAAAAGGTCACAAACGGCTGCTTTCTTCCTGCTGTTTATATATACATATATAGATATATATGTATACACACACACACACACACATATATAATATATTACATAAACCATGTGTTCTGCATATGAATGTCATAGGTTCATCACCAGCTATGATTACAGCCATCACTGTTTTAATATGACAGTGTGCCATTCGTCTCCGTGTTCTCTCGCGTCGTCAAAGTCAAACTGCAGCCTGTTGCTCTCAGGACTGCGTGTACCGAGAGTTCGTACAAAGCCCAGGAAGAGAAACCTTCATGTGGGCAGCTCCATCTGCTCACAACGATCCACAGAAGCCCTGAAATTACAGACATTAGTCACTCTGAAGGATTTTAAACCTAAAGTCATTAGCGTTTTAGAGCCTGAAATGGGCATGTTCAATTCTTTGTAAAATGTGTTTTCGAGAAATGATGTGCCAATTATAAAGCTTTCCTTTTTAGACGTTGTTCCTCTTATTTATCCCTTGTGTGTGTGTGTGTGTGTGTGTGTGTGTGTGTCTGTGTGTGTGTGTCGGTGTCTGTGTGTGTGTGTGTGTGTGTGTGTCTGTCTGTGTGTCTGTCTGTGTGTGTGTGTGTGTGTGTGTCCAGCATAAATTGGGCTGCCATTTTAGCCCTCAATAATGACATTTCGAGCCTCCCGGTTAAAAAAAGGTCAACGGGACAAAAGCACCAAAAAATAACAAAATTAAGAAGCACAATTTCCACTTATTGTCTTCAGTGTGACTCTCTCTCATCAGTCAGATACTCTCATGCTGTTTCCGCAGACGGTTTAGTGTGAGGAGACGGCTGTGTTGTGCCACTTCAACCTCCAGATTCACTCGTTTGCTTTCCAGGGTTTTCGAGACAGTCGTGAAGTGTAAAGAATACATGAGGACTACCGACGAGGGAGGGAAAATATCCTTAAAAATCAAGCACAGAACAGCTTCCTCATTACAGAGCAGAACGTTTCCTACTTGAATGTGTACACACACACACACACACACACACACTCACTCAGCAGCCTGCTGTGATGTGCGGGCCTCAAAAATAGTCCCTTCGGCAGGAAAAACAACTGCTATTTATCATAGAGACTCACCAAAAGTGAGAATAAGCAATTAAAATATCTGGGTCAGAGCTTTCTGAGATAGTGCTTACACTAACCAGCAGAACCATTCATCACAGGAGGAGAGGAGGAAGATGAAGAAGAGGGAGAGGAAGGGGAAGCAAAGAGACAGTCGGCTGCATTTCTCTATATCTGAATCCACAAACAATCAGCTGGAAGAGTGCATGTGTGTGTGTGTGTGTGTGTGTGTGTGTGTGTGTGTGTGTGTGTGTGTGTGTGTGTGTGTGTCTCGATAATGTTTTTGCCTCCAACGTCGCCTTTAAGGCAGTTAACCCTAACCTTAACCTTAAACATAACCATTGCCGCGCTGCCTGGAAGGAGAAACTGTGTGTGTGTGTGTGAGTGTGTGTGTGTGTGTGTGTGTGTGTGTGTGTGTGTCTGTGTGTGTGTGTGTGTGGGTATGTGCATGTGTGTAGTTAGCTCTGTCTTAAAACCCTTGTGTTGTTTTCCTGTCAACCACGAAAAAAAAAAGTTTTTCGTCACTTTTTTTGGCCTATTATTATCGTTATTATTATTATAATTTTGTCACTTTTTCAATGTTGTGGGTCCTTTTTTTAAATATTTTGAACGTTGAGATTTCCAATGCTTACAGTATTTCGACAGCCCATTGTTGTGAGAAAAAGAATTAACTGAAAACGGGTCAATTTGACCCAAGGACAACATGAGGGTTAAGGAGTTTGGTTTCCATTGCAGGTGCAGTGATATGAAAGTGATTTGATTGGCCAGCACCTGGTTGTGGGCGGGGTCTCTGTGTAAAGTAGGCCTACAGGTAAACTTCCATTGACACCAAGACTAAATCCCGAGTCTCAAAGCTCTTGTTCCTGCCCCGAGGAGCTAGGATGGAGAAGGAATTTCCGAGGAGCTAGGATTGAGGATAAAGATAGCTAAACTGAACACTTTAGATAAGGGAATGACCTCTTACATAACCTGCAAAACAGCTGACCTTTAACAGTTTATTTACAAACAGAAGCACTTCAGAAGTGAGCTTCTTCGGAGGTTTGTCCCTAAAAACAGACGCAGAACTATATCTTTTACTCCTGCAGTCAGCGTGGATGTCACTTTGCTTTTGTACCGCAACAGAACGTTTGTGACAGCCGGTGTGGCCACAGTGGATTAGGTTACAATAAACAGAGGATCAGAAATTGATCCATCTTTACACAGGCGATACAGATCCATCAAAAAATAAGATCCTGAGTCTGTGGATTGCTCGGGGACATCAGCAGTCTGTTGGTTTACCGATGAAAAAGATACTGCAGGCTTTACTAACTAGACAGGAGGCTTGGATAGAAACTAATAGAAATCAGTGTCCACCAAAGACAGAGCTGGGTGGGGGGGGGCATTGTGTTAGGCAGCTGCTGAAAGGAACAAGGATTGTTTGACTGAGAAGAGAAGAAAAGACTCGTATGACGTGTCATGTGAGTTCTTCTAGACAGGCTAAGGTCACAGTTGGAGTATTAGTACTGTGAACCAGTGTGTGTTGTAGCAGTGTTATGCCATTGAGAACGAGCTAGCATGCTAGCGCTAGCATGCTAGCGCTAGCATGTGCTACGGTTAGCCACCTTATCTCAGCTAGTGACGAAGAAAGCGGTGCAGATTCACCTGGAGACTGAAGGCAGAGGACATCCAGAAACCGGATCTCGCTCATAACACCATTTGTAGTTTTTTTTTAAGTTTGTATGCGTGTGGAAGCACCAGAGACACAAAATAACACCCCACGTCCCCGAAAAAAAAGTGATTTCTTTTTCATAACATGGGCACTTTAATGGTTTTATAACCGAGAAACATGTGTTCCATGTCATGATACCGGATGAATCAGTTAACTTGGTGGTGTGGCGAGATTAAAGATCTGGACCCAGTTTTCATGTCAACATCCAAGTTGTACTAACGTCTGAAAAACTAGTTTTTTACTTAAAGCTCCGATATATCAGAGTTAAAATTCCTGAAAAGGCAAACAAATGATGTATGTACACCTACGGACAGCATTCAAGGTAACTGAACCCCGTAATCTAGTGGATTTGGCACAAAATTCTCAATTCAGAGTATTTTCAAGCCAATTATGCAATCAAAAAGCCCTTTTTATTAACACACCTAATCATTGGTAAAGTCTGCAGATTTGAACCTTCTCTGAAGACAGGAGTCTCTGTAAGGACACAAGCTCCCCCTCTAATTTAAACTTCATCTCAGGTCATTGTGTTGGATTGTCCTAGCCAAAGTTCAGCAGCTCGCTGTGTTCCTGAACGATTTAAAATGAAAGATCGACAGAGAAAAACACCAACCCAACCTTAAAAAAACGCCTTCACTTTTGACTCCTGCATGTATTTTTGCTTTCTCCCTATTTCCCCTCCGCATACGGGTCCTCAATTAAGCTTTGTTACATGGTTTTGTTTTTGTCTTTTACCACACATGTTGTTGTTTTTTTTAAATTCATCTATAGATAGTAAATATTTCCACCCCATTGTTTTTTTTTTGTTGTTTTTTTGTAAAACAAGCCGACACTCTTTCCAGTCGGAGAGAAACAGATGCCAGCCTCCCACAAGCTGAGATCTGGTAAACAGACCAACCTGACACCGCCGAGGAAAACTTCTCATTAAACAATGCAACTGTATCAGCCACCCACGACTAATGTGAAAAATATTCAGAACTGTGATGAGAGGGGTTGGTGTGAAGAACAGCGAGTCAATGGGGTGAGCCAAACAAACGGCATGAAACAGAAGATAGAAGGCTGCAGAGACTGCACTTAAAGTTAAATGGACTTCCAACAGGTCGCTCTAATGGGACGCACGTTATTTTTAACACAAGAGGAATCAAAGGTCAGATACACAGAATAGGTCTGTGAAATCAGAGTAGTGTGTTGTTTTTCTACTAATCTAACTAATTTGGCCTTCCGAGTGTCCTCGTTTGTATTTTAAGCACCTGGTGGTAATAGAGTCGTTATCTAAGAGACAAGCTGTGGGTGAATTTTCTCCTAAAAAGGGACAGTTCACCCCAAAACCAAAACCACATATTTTCCTCTTACGTGTAGTGCTGTTTCTCAGTCTAGATAGCTTTGGTGTGAGTTGCCCAGTGTTGGAGATATCAGCTGTAGAGATAGCATTGGGTCCTCTTTCCCTCACTCACCACTACACACAGAGAGTAGTCTTGCATCACCAGACCTTCCTCCACAGAGCTGCAAAGGAAGGTCTGGCTAGCCCACAGCATTCTGGGATGGGAGAAAAACTTGCTCTGGTTTATCGGCATTTCATTAAACCAATCACAATCGTCTTGGGCGGGGCTAAGCGCCGGATGGAGTCATATGGTGGCTAAAGAGACTCAGGAAGGAAGTTGTTTTGGTGGAACACGGTGACGTTCAGAAGGGGTTTCAGTCGTCAACAGAAAACTCAGATTGGACATGTAAGTCTAGTCTGGATTTACCCTGCAGAGATCTGAGGACCAGGTTACCATAGTCCTCAGAAATCAGTTGCAGGTCGGAGCGCCAACACAGAGACAGAGGACGGAGACGGACATCCGGCCTAAAACGAGGGACATCTGGTGGAATTTCACACGAACAATCCCGGGAATGGAACATCGTTGAATCAGACCAGGCTTCAAGTAATGCGTTTTTGTCCCAAAGGACCACCTTATGGATCAGTCAACGCCCGGGGAGGAGCTTCTGGCAGCCACGGCCATGCTTCAGGAGTTAATGACGACTGTTGTGGAAGTGAACGACATTTTAATGGTTCATCAAATCACCTGCCAGGTACTTTTATTTCAAGTGCTTTCCTTCTTACCTTCTTCAAACAGTTTCCAATGACAGCTTCTTAGATGGTGTTTCGGTGTCACCAACCATCTGGTGCATCAGGTTAACCCTCGTGTCGTCTTCCCGTCGACCTGCAACTTTGTGTTTTCCTGGGTTGAATTTTCAACATTTTGCTGATTTTTTTCTACACTTTTCTCAACGTTTTTTTTCAATTTTATTCGCTTTTATGACGTTTTTTTAACGTGTGTTTTTGTCCATTTTTTAACCATTTTTTTTTATTGATGTTTGTTGATGATTTTTTTCACTGTTCTGGATGTTATTTTGTTACTTTTTTACGATTTCTTCCGTCAATTTTTAGCTTAAAGTGTTTTTTTCAACATTTCTCACTTTTCTTCAACGATCTTTTGTCATAGTTCTAATATAGAAATTCTTGTTAAGGGGTCAAATTTGACCCAAGGACAACAGGAGGGTTAAGAGAGTTCTGCCTTGTGTCCAATGTAATGGAACTAGATAGCAATCACCTACGTGGTGCTCAAAGCGCCGACATTATAAACTTTACCAATATTTTGCTACCTATCTTTTAGAAGATGCAAAAGGTTTCCCATTTCAAACATGAGCCCAGTCTTTGGTGACAGCTGCAGGGTTAGCAGAGTCCTGGGTCAGCACATTTGACTACACTCACACATTCATTTCATCATTTAATCAACAGATCTTTTTTTAAATTTTTCAATTGTTTTGAAGAATAGAAATCCTTACAAATTTTGGCCGACATTTAGTGACAGATGGACGTGTTACCATTCAGCCAAGCAAGCGCAAGTTATGTACGTATCACTGAAGCATCATTAAGAGTTGAAAACTGAATTACTACTACGTGGGTCATTGCATTTTTTTCTTCTTCCTAATATGACAAACAGAACTTGGTGGTCCCAAATCTGTCTGTGTTTGTTCGGGATGAATGTGACACTGAATCATCTGCCTGTGTTTCTTTCTGAATGCAGCACTGAGAGCAGATGCTGAACACCCATATGGTCCAGGCTTTATCTGGTCCCAAATGTCGCCTCTGTGCTAATAATCCTACTGCACTTAACGCTGTGAGCTTATGCATTACATCAGGGTGGAGAGGGTCCTTTCTAGGACTCCGATGGAGGGTTCAAAGCTCAAGCTCTGCCATCCTTTCCTTAGTAGAGTACTGTCACTCAGGCTTACAGCACATCACAGCCACACACGGCGTGCAGCAAGGCTTTTAAAGAAGTTAGACACAGTGCTGTCACGATCTATCCATCCCTACAAATTAATAGTATGTTATTCTCTCAGGATATACAGGGAAATGTATTGATCCTGTGACAAGCGAAAGCCATTAGTGAAGTTCTGCATTTCAAAGGCAGGGGATGAAAAGTGGTGGAAATGGAGGACATGTGTAGTCTAGGCGTTGGACCAGGCTGATTAAAGGCTTCGTCTGCTCAGACAGAGCCACAGAATCAAAAGAACAGAGAGCTTATTGTCTCCCAGCAGAACTGTCTGCCGCTGAAGGTTACTACGGGATGGATGAAAGTGGTGTGATTGAAAAGAAAAGCTGAAATATATAATGGGTACCTTGGTAACAACACGGCAGGACGGCAGTTAGTGTGTCATCAAATGTAAAGAGAGCTGCGTCTTAGAAAGACGGAGATTATTCCTCATGCTAGCAGTAAGTGTGGCCAGATTGCCGTGGAATATCAAAGTCTTGGAGATCTTTTTGATATGTATTAAGCCCAGTCATACTCCCCCGAGAATGACGTCTTCTGATCTCCGTGAACCCATTAAGTTTCCTCTTTTGACGTGTAAACTTTTGTGATAGACTGATAGTTCATCCAATTACCTGTAAGGTATTTTTAATGTAAAGTGGCTGGGCTTTTTCAAACAGCTTCCAATGACGGCTTCTCACATGGTTTTTCTGTGTTAACAAAACATCTGGTGCGTCAGGTTAAGAGACGGATGTCTTCCCTCCAATACACATCGTTTAGAAGACCTTAACCCAGTCTTATTATCCGCTAGAAATCTGGAATTAATGAGACTAAAATTAAAGGAATGGATGTTGATGATAATCACAGACTGGAATATGTCAACTTTTACTCAATACTATTTCAAAAACACTTCCATTTGTATTTCAAATGCTATAAAATTTAATAAGACGGCCAAAAATTAATGAAAGTAGAGATTTGTACTTGGGAAAGAGCGTTGGGTGGAATCAATCATGTTATTTTGGGGAATTAAAAAGGACATTGATATAGGACAACATGAGGACAACATGGGGACAACATGAGGACAACATGAAGACAACATCAGGACAACATGAGGACAACATGAGGACAACATGAGGACAACATGAAGACAACATGAGGACAACATGAGGACAACATGAAGACAACATGAGGGCAACATGGGGACAACATGAAGACAACATCAGGACAACATGAGGGCAACATGAGGACAACATGAAGACAACATGAGGACAACATGAGGACAACATGAAGACAACATGAGGACAACATGAGGACAACATGAAGACAACATCAGGACAACATGAGGGCAACATGAGGACAACATGAGGACAACATCAGGACAACATGAGGGAAACATCAGGACAACATGAGGACAACATCAGGACAACATGAAGACAACATGAGGACAACATGAGGACAACATGAGGACAACATCAGGACAACATGAAGACAACATGAGGGTTAAGTCTGTTGGAATCATCACCCATTTGTTGAGTGTATTGACTACTGCAGCCTCTAGGGGGCGGGATTTAGGACTTTTTCCCCCAAACTTAGAGCAACTGAAATTCTGTGACGTTGCAGCAGAAGTTGTGAAATCAGATGTTAAAGGTAACTGTAGATTTTTTAAATACTATGTTATCATATTCTTAAAAAAGCAAAAACAGAAGCTTAATTAAATGGAAACGCAGAAATAAGATGATGTTATTCTGTTAGCATCCTCAGCAGAGAACTCGGAGGTGAACAGTTTTGACTCAGGCTGAGTTGAGGAGTCAAAAATAGATTGACTTACTGTTTTTATCCTCCAGAATTAATAAGATGTATTTGACCTTTAAGCAGAAGCAGGTTCCCAGACCGTGTGACTGTGCAAACATCCCTGCCCACTGCGATCCTCCCTGAACAAACTCACCTTAGTTTCAGGTTTTCTGACTTGCTAAATTGCTTTTCGGCTCAAGGATGCCTCTTTAAATGGCTGACCCCCCCCCCCCCCAGGACCTCGCAGCTGGGCCTTAAAATCATTACAAAAGCTTTTCGCAGATAATTTTCCTAAATTTGTGAGCCCTCTGGTGTTTATTTTCTGATAAACCATGGTCATATTTGGACAAGTTCCAGGGCCACAACGGCAGTGTATATGTTGATTGATGCTTTTACTTGAATTTGGCTCATAAAAAGGTTTGGAATTGGATTTTGTTGTTGTTTTTTTCATGAAAACTGAAAACTGAAGTGTAAGTAAAACTGGCACACAATCTTTTTTAGTTTGGCCATTTTTTGGCGTTTTTTAAACAAAAATCATCAAATTTCCAGAGGGACGTTATAGTTGGGATTTCTCACCATTAATTGGAAATCACGACTTCCCATTTGCTCATCTCAGTTCACATCTCCTCCTCCCTGCCTCCATCTGCTCCCTCTTCCATTCATCTCCACCCAGCTCTTCTCTCACACCATATCCCAAAGACCCTCTCCTGCCCTCCACCCCCCCCCCCCCCCCCCCCCCCCCACCCCCATCAAATCCTCCACCTTCTCTCTCCTCGGCTCAGTTCAGCCCCGACAACACAAAGCAAAACCTTTATTTAAACTGAAACAGTAGAGCGTTGTGTGGGCACGCCAACGAGTTTATGACCTCAATCGCTAAATATTAAAGTCTTCTTCAACACAACCTGATGCTATGGTCATTTATTTCAAAACAGACAACAAAGCAAAGGGTGCTATGGGGGGGGGGGCTTCACACCGCCCTGTCAATCAGGACGGATGTTTAGCAATGGTAATGGCAATGAAGAGATATTTCCTGTGGATTGAATTATTACTTTGTCACCACTATAATTATTATTACTTCAACTTGAGGATGCTGCAGAGCACTGTACGCAAAAACCAACAGATTCAGGAACAGTTTCTACCCACAAGCCATCTCTCTGAGGAACAGCTGGCCAATAACCCAGTAACACGGTCTCTACAGCACCTGTTTACTGGTTCCACTATTATTCCATTTATTTAGTATTTATTCATCATTCTCATATCTCACCTATTATCCATTATTTATTCATCATTCTCATTTCCTATTTCAGAACTGTTCATACTGTTCATATTGTAATATAATTACTTAATACTAATTATCCCAGTACCCTTTGCACTATGTTCCACATTTAAATAATTTTTATTGGACTCTTCATTGCACTCATCTCTCATTGTTTCTGTGTAGAGTATGTATATATTAGTGTGTCTATATTAGTGTGTATGTATTGTTTGTTTGTTTGTTTGTTTTGAATGTGTTAGCACATTGTGAGCAACTATGCTCCAAAAGGAAATTCCTCGTATGTGTCTTCTTACCTGGTCAATAAAGCTGATTCTGATTCTGATTCTGATTCTGATGATGAGGTGAACTTGTTTTTGGGTGTTCCGTGTTTTCCTCTCAAACTTAGCCCAAAAGTCAGCTAATCTCTCTCTTCTCCTGTCACATGTCACATAATAAGTTACGAGAGTGAGAAACACAAGGCATTGTGAGCTGATGTTTGGTACCGAGTATCGTTAGTACAGAGGGGGGGGGGCGGGACGACAGGCTGCAGCTGGAAATCAGATCACGGATGGGAAATAGTTATAACATGACTTTAAAATCGACAAAACGGTGAATGAGCGTGCCCCTGCGTCTCCTATCACCTCCTCCAACATCCCATCTCCAACTGTGATGTTACCTTCCAGGCTCCCCATCATCACACCGCTTTCCCCACAACTCCTGTCACCTCCCACCACATCCTCCGTCGTCACGCTCCATCTGCATCTCTGAAGATTCAGACTTTTTTTTACAGCTTGCATTAGTTTTATGCTCAGTGAATAGTTCTGGTATAATGGATGTTTGGTCTTGATGACCATCGTTTTCTGTCCCGGCCATTTCCGTCTGCGCACGCAGCCGGCGTCTCTGTGTACATGCGTAAAATATTTACAGTATTTCAGGTGTAATTTGTCCTCCCACCTCGCTGCATTTCAAGGTGCCGGTGCTATATGTGGAGGTGAGAGGTGTCAGCTGTGGGCGGAGCGGTGGGAGGGTTTTATTAAGACAGAGGAGGCATGGATCCATCTGTCAGATAGACCCCGAACATCTCTTTTAATAGCTCCATCATCAGATGCTGCCAGAAGCTCTAATTGGCAGAACGTGGGAGTTGATGGTATTAAAATGGCTGCCGTGCTGTTCACCTCCATGACTGCAGCCTGTCAGTTACACGGGAGGCTAAGTGAACACGGGCGAGAGAGGCAGAGAGAGTGGGAGGGAGAGAGAGAAAAGCGCTGTGTTGAAGAGGTGTAGAGTTGGACGCAGAGAGCTTTATTTTCTGTTTATTGGATCCACATCTTTTGTATTATTGCTTTTAAAAAAAAAACAGGATTTAAAATACAATACACCACTGCCAATGCACCAGTGGAACCAATCTGGCTGCAATTAGGGCGGCAATTAACAATTATGTTTGTTAATCGTTTAGCTAATTGTTTGGTATTTAGCTCGTGTAAATTGGGAATTCCAATGTGAAGTTCCTCCAGGGTCCAAAGTGATTTTTAAACAACCGACAGTCTAAAAACACAAAAGGATTCAAATCACAGTGATAAAAGCACCGAATGCTCAGATCGCAGACGCTGGAGCCAACTGAGAATCGGCGAGAACGTCTAATTAATAAAGTCATATCAATCTAATTAGTATATATGAGGATTAGTTCGAGGAGGTGCAGGCGGAAGAAAATAGCTTATTTGGTCCTGTCCCTATTGTACAGAGTCACATTACTACAAAGAATAGATATGCATATATAGCATACAACTGTTCATGTCTTACAATAACTCACAACAAGGATGTCATTGTTCAGTCTATTCCATATGATCACCCCACAAACTGAAATACACATGCTTTTAACAGTAGTCCGCACAAGAGGTTGTCTGACCATACAATGTCCTCTTAGATGAGATTTTGCCCCCCCCCCCCCCCGTCTCATTCAGTGACAGCAGAAGCAGAAACTAAGCTAAGCATTGTGGGATGAAGTCGCGTACAGAGTCCCTGCTTATTCCGTGACCAACAAAATGCTCTGATCCTCCCATGAGACGCTCGCCTTTGAGATTGTTACTCGCGCTCCGATTGGCAGGAAATCAAAAGAGCCTGAAGGCAACATCCCGACCTCTGTAACCGCACATCAGAGCCGCGTGGACATGGAACCAGAGTGTGTCTAATTGCACTAAAAGGAGGAAATCTGACGAGCAGGTCTGTGGCTAATGGCGGCCGGTGACGGATGATGCTTTTCTTCTCGCAGCCGCACGGCGAGCACTCAGCCCGCCACTTCCTGTTTGTAATCGGATGAAGAGCAGACACAAGCTGGAGGGATGGAAACCCACTCCGGGGTATCTGATTCCTCCTGCTGATGGGGTATGATATTTACTTTATGGTTTTCAAAAGAGCTTTGTAATGACATTTAGCTGCTGTCAGATGGAAACCGTATCTCGTTAGGTTAACCACCACGAGCTTTGGATTTTATTCAACCCGCCGTTTTTAGCACTCACACATCTGAGTTTCCCCTTCAGTTTCAAAGGTTTAATTTACAATTGTATTGATATTCAATGTAAAAATATCATAACACATCCATAAAGGGCAGAAGAAACTAAATGATGATTCTGGAGATATGTCAACCCTTGTGTTGTCTTCCCGTCTAATGTGCAACTTTTGGTTTTTCTGGGTCAAAATTGAAACCTTTTGACTGTCTTTTTTCAGAATTTTTTTGTTGTTTTTGTCACTTTTTCTAAACCTTTTGACGTTTGTGGGTTTTTTTGCCGCCATGTTTTTGAAGCTTTTTTGAACATTTTAGTCACTTTTTTCAATGGTCTTTCATTTAAAAAAGTTTTTTTGAATGCTGTGAAATTGAACAAAACATCCACATTTTAAAGGAAGGAGTGGGCTGATCACTGTGTGAAACAATCCCTGTTATTTTCAGAAATGTTGGTTGAAAGACACTTCTCTGATGTAGTTGACCCGAGGACAACGCAAGGGTTAACGATATTTAATGTAATGATCTTTAAATCTATGAAGTAAAAAAAAAAAAAAACACTCTCAAATTAGTGCAGAGGAGAAATCTACTTTTTTAGAAGTTTAGGAGAAAAAGTAGAAAATCCCCCAACAACGAAACATTTAAATAAAACACCCAAACGCACTGATATCAAAGAGCTCCGGGTTCAGTTTACACCGTTAGCTTTTAGCAGCTTTAGCAGACACGGCACCTTCAGAGGATTTCAGATCTATTATCAAATTCTGTGATGTTGCAGCCTCGGGCTAGAATCCATCTGCACTCAATACCTCATCATTTTCAAACATGTTAAAGAGAAAACCCAACTTATTTAGTGAGGTGTTTAGACACTCTCAAGACCACTTGGAATTTAGCTCAGGTGCTCATTTCCTTTGATCATTTTTTTAGATGTTTCTACACCTCAAATGTCCCAGTTTACAGCCTTTTAGTTTGAAGTTTTAGCATAAAAATCGATAATTCTCTCAATAATTAAGTTTTACATCCACATAACATGAGAGGAATATTGTTCTACTAATATTTAGTATTTCCCGTCTTCGTGGCATGATTAAAAAAGCAACATCTCATTAAAACATCAGAGGAGCTGATTACATGTGTTTTTATTACATTTTAAGAGTATTTCCTGTTTGCTATATGTGACCGAGCGTGCCCCCCCCCCCACTCGCCTCCCCCCAGCTGATCGCCGCCGCCTAGCCGCCCAGGACGACGTCTCAAACAACCCCCAGCTCTCGTGATCACGCACGTCTTCCGTCGCGGCCGCGGCTGTCGGCCAATCAGAGGAGGCCGAGCGAGCTGGCGGGGCAGGTGAGCGGAGGTGGTTCGTGTCGGCGGCACTCCGTCAATTTGACAAAACATGTGCTCCAATTAGAAAAGCCATTAATTCCAATTTGGGCCGCGATCTCGCCTGACGGCTCCGCCTGCTGCTGCACGACGGCTGACTCTGTTCATTTTGTGCTTGGCCGAGTTTGAGTAATAGAGGTCCTGCGTGCAATCTACTAGTTTCTTTCTGTTATTTTTAAGGGTGTGGATGTGTTGAAGTAGCATTATGGATGCCATGTAGCATTAGCGGTGTGTCTGCAGAGTCGGATGTGAAAGCAGGAGCAGCCCGAGCCTCCTGCTACGCTCTGCCTTACTAACTCTTATTTTCGTCCTTTTAGCTTTAACCTTTGCTACAGACAGCCATTAGCAGCTGTTAACGGCCGCTAAACACTGTTTAACGCCACGGATGGGTCTCAGCGATTCTGAATAATAGCTGCAAAATGATAATGTTTTGAATAATTACCTAACAATACGGCTAAAATTAAACTGAATTAGCACATTGTGATTTTCTACAGAAGCCTATTCTCCCAAATTAAAGTGATGTTTCACACAAAATGTGCCTTCAGATAATTCTGATTTATTACAACTCACATTTGACTTCCAGTGGTTTGCATCAGATAAGAATTAAACTGGGCAGAACTTCTATTTAGATGAAAAATGACATGACTAACAAATTAAAGACCTTTTCAAGCGAGCGAGTGTCCTAGCTTTGTGAGGACCTTCACATTTAAACCATCGGAGTGAGGACATATGTGGATTGCGTGGACATTTTGGCTGTCCCTAATTACCTTAAAAGGACTGTGTTGAGGTTAACTAAGGTTAAGAGTTGGGTAGAGGTCAATGGGGATAAGATAAGAGAGACTGTATTGAGATCCATCAATATACAGGGCACGGCCATACATAGAGGAACGAAATTGTGTGTCCCGATGCCCAAACTAACTTATGAACAGATGAACATGTAGTGCAAAGATACAAAACAATGTGCAGACATACAGTGCAATAGAATAATATAAATACGATAAATCAATGTAATTAAATGTAAATTGTGGAAGTGAATCGAGGTGTTGGAGGCCCGGGAAGTTAATAAGGGTCCTCACAATGGTAGACATGCATGTGTGTGTGTGTGTGTGTGTGTGTGTGTGTGTGTGTGTGTGTGTGTAAGTGTTATTTCGTTGATATAATCACCTTCTTTTATCTCTCACCAGACACTGAAATGTCTGTTTTTCCATGTTTTTACCCATGTTTCTCAGGTGATTCTTGACAATGGGCCACTCATCAGTGAGAGAATCACGTCACTCAGCAATCAAAACCTTTGGTCGCTCGTTTTCTCCACAATCACGTCTCTGTTGTTCAACCCTCATTGCACGGTGGTCAGCAAGCACGTAAACACGTCGAGTTCAGCTAGCCGCGGCGTTGAATCCAGCTGAGTGGTAATAATAATAATAATAATCCTCGGCAGCGGCAGATGATTCTAATTACAGAGCCGCGGGCGTCTGGCTGCAGCCGAGGTCAGAGGCCGAGCGCAGCGTCTTCCAGTCATTGTTCTCCCAGTGATCCCTCCGGCCTCCCGAGGCTCTCCAAACTAAGTGAACAAGTTCCTGCAAGAAAACTTGCAAGCAGACTTTTGTCTCCCCAGAGTTGGAGTTAATGGGAAAAGGAAACTGAACTTTTCCCTGAAGTTTAACAGTTTAACTTGGTGCTCCTCGCCGCTGTCTGCGTTCCACACCACAGAGCCTTTTCTTTCCTCTTTCATTTTGTTTTTCTTCAGAGGTTTGGATCTCCCGGCTGCCTCGTCGTACCTCGCCACCCCCGGAGAGCAATCCGGGCCTCGGCCTTATCTTTCGGAGGCACATTTCCCCCGGGGAAATCTCCCTGCCTCCACCTTGGGCTCTGCACTTAAGTGATGAACAAGTGAAACATGGCCGCTCTTTGTCTGCTCGCCACTAATCAGCGAGGCAGAGCGCTGCTGCTGCTGCTGCCATCTGGCCTCTCCGCCACCTGCATCACTGACATCACTTCTCCGTACATTTCTCTTCTTCTTCACCCCTCCATCAGGCCACAACTTAAACTTTACTGTGAAACGTGGTAATGAAAAAAAAAAAAAAAACTAAAAAAAAACTGCATTTAGCACTTTTACTTGGAAATGCACTTTAGTACCTGGAGTCAAAGTTCTCGTTGAGAAGAAGTTGCGTTGAAGGCAGAAAACTTAAAACTGACTTTATTTTATAAAGTTAACTTTTGTGTCATGACGTTGGTGTTTTGGAGGTTAAGTTGGGATTCGCCAAAGTCACGCAACAACACAAACTAACCGACCAATCGCAGCAGCGACAGAAGAAGAAGTAAAATCCCTTAGAAGAGAGCGGAGAGCTTCACCTCCCCGTCGTCTGACAGCAAGACCAAGCCATGAAAGTATTCTATTCCAAGCACAGACTTTATGACGGATCAATATGTTTTTAGGTGGTTTTAAGAAGATAAAACCAGGTCTGGTCTTTGGTCTGGTTACAGATCAGTTGACCCTGCAGCTGGGCCAAAAGGGATTATATCTACACTAACTCCCCCCCCCCACACCAGATTTAATCAGCATATCTGGCCCACACCATTTTCCCCCAATGGAAAGGTAACTGTTGTCCCCCCAGCTGATAGCTGCGTTACACGACTAGTTAAGATTAGGTAAAGGTTGTGTGTAGCTCCCTCCGGTTAACAGACACGGACACAAGGTGTTCTTATTTACGGCATTTATTGGTCGTATGACGCCTTCCTCGATGTCATCGGCCTTCACACCATGCCGTGAGAACTACATACATAGAAACACAGAAATCACATAAATTACATAAATAATATATTCTCACAGAGAACACATGAATAAATAAGCAACACAGCCTGACTGTTAATAAACCGCCACTGTTATACTTTTACATTGATATTTGTGCACAAGAAATAACTTGTGCGCAAATAATATGAAGTAACTCTTAATAATAACAATTACTTACAAATTACTAATTATTATTACATACCTCACCTGTATTGTCCAAGCCTTGTTTGCACTGACCGTATTCGTTCAGCCCTGCTGATGTTTTGTATAAATGTCTTTGTCCTTATGTAACTGTATTATGGATTTCATTTGTCGAAATCTATTTTTCTATATCGATGTCATGTATTAATGTTTGTCCTGACGTGCTGTAACCATGTTTTATGTTTCTGCAGAACAGGAACCTGCTGAAAACCAGTTTTTAAACTGAGTCAGGCCCATTTTTATATTTTAATGTAATGTTACTTTTTCTAACTTTCCTGTATAATAAATATATATGATGATGATGATGATGATGATGATTGGCCGCGTTAGCGCCAGGGGAGGGAACAACAGGTAACAAACTTCTCTCCAGCGTGTCCCTCAAACCTATGAATGGAAAGCCATTACAAAACAACTCAACGAGTCGCAGCTAGCTCAGCATGCACTGCATGCTCCGTTGCTGGTGCCACGCAAATACATGTCTGGAACAAGCAAAAACTCAGCACAATAGTTCCGCTGTACACACACCCAGATAAACAGCTCAGCTCGCACACACACTTCAAAGCAAGAAACAAAAAATGCAGAGAAAAACAAAACGTATAACGCTACATTCAAACACGATTTCTTATTAAATTAGACTTTTCTTTTAATGAACTTAAGTCTTGCAACTGTCTCTGCTGGCAGCTACGTTTGGAGTTCTGAAATCTGAACCATCCATGCATCATTTTGTGGTTTTTGTGCTTGTAATCA
Source organism: Etheostoma cragini (assembly GCF_013103735.1). Taxonomy (NCBI): domain Eukaryota; kingdom Metazoa; phylum Chordata; class Actinopteri; order Perciformes; family Percidae; genus Etheostoma; species Etheostoma cragini. The sequence continues at coordinate 28,393,405 of NC_048416.1, forward strand.
ATAACAATCTATCAAGCTGTCTCGCTCCAATTTCATCTCTTGTCCCTTTTTGTCTTTTTTAACCAGGTGTGTATTTGCGACACTTTGCTTTCCCATCCTCTTTGTACAGTGTACTTTTCTGTAAAGCGTAATTTAAACCAAATAAGTTGCACTTCTGCCCGTTTATCTGCATTGGAAAAAAATGAAAACTGAGCTATCGATTTAAGACATCAACGGGTCGAAGGCAGCATTCACCTCACGCTCGGTCTGCTCAGATGTTACGTTGAGATGAGGAGTCTTGTTTGTGGATCCTTTACCTAACAAAGTTTATTACTCACAGTCTGCGGTGCTGCTGCACATATAAAGCGGGCCGTCTGCTGATCTGGAGTCAGCTCAGGATTGTAATCAGAGTCCAGAAGCACAACATCTCACCACTGGTCTGTGGCTGCTGAATATGTAAAGCCTTATTGAAGCTACGCTCCAACAAATTCTCTTAATTATTGGAATAATCAGATTGAAAGGAAAGGAGAGGCTCCGCTTATTGGATTAGCCGAGACGATCCTCTAACACCAACCATCTCCTCTTCTCTATCTGCCTCGCTCTATTCAATTCAGTTCCATTCAATCATCTTTATTGGCACAAACGCTTTCAAACAATATCTCCTACGCAAGGAAATGCAATATAAATAGTTATCAATAATTTAAATATAGATTACCGGTCCCGATGATTGGATAAAGAAAAAGCTAGAGGAGAAATAAAAAGCAGACGTCACTCTCTGTCTTTAACTCTCAGTTCAATTCATTTTTCTCATTATTTACATATTAATGTTATTCCCCAAAAGTGTTAAAAGATAAAACAATTAATTTACACTTTCAGCTTGAACAAAAAGCCGTGGTTCATCTTCTTTTTTTTTAAATGAACAAAAGAAAAAGATTTAGACAACGATGGGATTACGGGTGTGTTTTATTCTAATTATTGCTGTATTTCATGAGGAAAGACACCTGCACGGTTGTGCCTCTGGCTGGGAAGGCCTCTGCTCGGGTCAAAGGTCAGCTAAAATCATTAAATCCCCCGTGTGGGTGTTTAAAAATCTCCTTCAAGCACTCTGTTTCCACTGACACATCCACCTACCTCATGTTACATAAATCATCCCATAATTATTCCAGCACCCTTTGCACTCTGCACTTTTGTCTTACTCTTCACTTGTTTCCCTGTGTTGTTGTTTTTTATACATACTGTATATTAGATATTGTTTTATATAATGTCACGGCATAATAACCACAACTCAACAACGTGATGTTATCGCTACGTGTTTTAGGAGCTCTACAGGTTCAGGTTCTTGTACTGGTCCTCGTGGGTTGACTAGGTTTTGTCACGTGTGGTACTAGGTTGAACCCAAATGCAGACAACACAGGTTTACACACAGGTTTATGCCAGTGTCCGAGGTAGGGGATGCACGTGGGAAAAGCCAAGTCCAAAATCCAATGGGGATCCGGGGTACAGAGCGTGTGTGGGACCGTGTTCCTGATGGTCCGTGTCCAATAATCCAGAGACTCAGTGGCGAGAGCGGGAGTGAAGTAGCAGACAAAGAATAATCACGACACGCAAATATCACAAAAAACTAGTCCACCAGGTAGAGCCAGCAGAGAGCCTGCCGTGGTGGTCCTGACCAGGATCGGACGAAGAGGGGTAGGTGGACCAGGTATTTGAAGCAGAGGTGATTAGAGGAGATGAGCTGCAGCTGGAACCCTGACTCCTGCACACCAGGCCTCACTCCTGCAATTAAGGACAGACGGGGGGGAGATAGTCGGTTTATAAAACAAAAATATAAAAAAATATATATATATAAAACAAAAACAAAAAATATAAAATATAAATAAATATAAAACGTTAAAATATGAAAAATATAAAATATAAAAATTAAAATATAAAAATTAAAATATGAAAAATATAAAATATAAAACAAAAACAAAAAAATATAAAATATGTAAAAATATAAAATGTTAAAATATGAAAAATGTAAAATCTAAAATCTAAAATGTAAAAAATAAAAAATAAAAAATAAAAAATAAAAAATAAAAAATAAAAAATAAAAAACAACAATATACAAATATACAAATATATAAAACGTTAAAATATGAAAAATATAAAATTAAAAATATAAAAATATAAAATATGAAAAATATAAAATATAAAACAAAAATATAAAAAAATATATATATATAAAACAAAAACAAAAAATATAAAATATAAATAAATATAAAAAATAAAAAATAAAAAATAAAAAACAAAAATATACAAATATACAAATATATAAAACGTTAAAATATGAAAAATATGAAAAATATAAAATTAAAAATATAAAAATATAAAATATGAAAAATATGAAAAATATAAAATTAAAAATATAAAAATATAAAATATGAAAAATATAAAATATAAAACAAAAATATAAAAATATAAAATTTGAAAAAATGTAAAACGTTAAAATATGAAAAACATAAAATATAAAAATATAAAAATATAAAATATCTTGTCATATTACGTGGTGACAAATAATTCATGAATTAAGACATGATAAAAACCAGATGTAAGCAATATGAGCAAATTAATACATTTAAAAAACATTAATAAGTAGCTAAAAGAAGACATAGTCCATAAAGTGCAGTGCAGTCCAAGTGGGTCATGAGTTCAGGTGTTTGATGGTGCTTGGATAAAAACTTTTCAAAAGTCTGGACTCTGTAAGTGGAACTGGAAAGATCTGGAACACCACCCAGATGTGCAACACAGTGAAGGGGTTGTAACCTGGGTGGGAACCGTCCTTAATTATGTCATCCACCCTCTGCAGGCGTCTGGTGTGACATCCAGTATACGTTAGTGACTGGTCCTGGATGACAGCGCATCAAATATAAAGACTGTTCCAACGGGATCCACTTACCCACAGTGTGGAATCATTTTTGATAGGACAATAAATTTGGACTCTCTCTCTCTCTCTCTCTCTCTCTCTCTTCCACTCACACACCTCAGTTGCTTGTGTGTGTGGTTTTGGGGTCGAGGCTCGGGGCTGAGGGGACACCGGGGGCATTGAGGCTGATCGATATCTGGCAGGCGGAGGGAGCAGCCATACATCAGCCACGTAGGAAAGTACATTACTGCCACTACAAAGCCTATTAACAAAACCGCAGGTCATGCATTATTGAATGGATGTTGGTTTTTATTCGACCCGTTCAAAGAGATGCAAAAAAAAGGACGAACGTTAAAGCACGCGGACGCTCCAGCTCCCCCTGCCTGAAACTGTTGTTTTTGGGGCGCTGCGATTAGATCTCATTGGGGGGGCTTCAGGGGGAATATTGATCGGCGGTACGGATCCAGGGAGAGGGATCCAGAGGGACCTCCATGGACAAAGGTAAACAAAGGCTCAGGGCGGTGAGGAGCTTCACCTCCAAATCACAGAGGAGCCGTCGTCACCTCAGGCTCAAATCTGAGCTTATTAGATGTGTAACTCTCTGTGTGTGTGTGTGTGTGTGTGTGTGTGTGTGTGTGTTACATGAAATACACAATTATAAAATAAGTAGGCAAACCACTATAGGCCCATCCTTCTGGATGACAGAAAACACAGAAGTACTCAGCCCTTTTCATTTAAGTAAACGTAGTAATGCAACAATTATTCATGCATTCAAAATCTAAGTAAAAGTATGAAGGTAGTAGCATCAGAGTGTACTGAACCCTCATGTTGTCCTCATGTTGTCCTCGTGTTGTCCTCATGTTGTCTTCATGTTGTCCTCGGGTCAGATTCACCCGTTGTCCTATATCAATGTTCTTTCTAATTCCCCAAAATAACATGATTGATTCCACCCAACGCTCTTTGCCAAGTACAAATCTCTACTTTCATTAATTTTGGGGCGTCTTATTCAATTTTATAGCATTGTAAAACAAGTGGAAGTGTTTTTGAAATAGTATTGAGTAAAAGTTGACATATTCCAGTCTGTGATTATCATATGAGTATTGGTACTGTTGCTGCGTAGAGGTGCAGTAGGCAGTGCTGTGCAAAGATTGTTAATATATGAACTTCAATATCCAAATTGAATGTGCTGTTGTAATCACCCGTATCACAATTGGAGTATTGTCACGTTCAGAATTATGGAGCAATATTAGTGTAAGTGTAAACATACTTTCTTATAAGTAAATGTCCTGCATTCAAAATGTTGCTAATTAAAAATATATGAAAAGTTGTGGGGTGAAAAGTAACTCAGATGATATTACTCTGAAATGTAGAGGAGGGGAAGTATGAAGTACTATGAAGTGTAGGTGTAATTTACAGGGGTGGGGGGGGGGGGTCACAACACAATCTGATAAATCCAAAACTGGCCAGTGCACCCCCCCCCAAAACATATATTATAATTTTGTTAACACAACTAAATTAATTTACAGGCACATTGATGCAGAAAAGGAACAAACTGTGGCCGAAAAATGTTCCAGAACGCAGAAAATAAAGTGTTGGATATGATAAAAATTTCAATTTTACTCAAAAGTGGAAAGGTCAACCCCCCCAAAGTTGACCCCATAAAAACCAGGCTACCAAAATAAGACAGTAAGACACAATAAGACAAGACAAACACCCCAAAACCATAACAACAACATAGGCACGCTCCCTTTCCATTGGCTAGTATCATCAACCAGCCAAAACAACGGTGGTCTGTGAACTTTAGGTTTTTCTGGGTTAAAATTTTAACGTTTTGCTATTCTTTTTCTATACTTTACGCAATGTGTTTGTTGATTGTGTTCAAATTTTTCGTCACTTTTTTGTTGTTTTTAAAAACATTTTTTTCCATTTTTTTTAACACGTCGTTAATATTCGGCTATTTTTTTTCTGCAATTTTGTTGTGTCACTTTTTGTCCCCTTTGGTGATGTTTTGTTTCTGTCCATTTTTCCTGGAATGTTCTTTATTTGTTTATTTTTGGTCTCTTTTTTTCGGTGTTTAAAAAAGAAAATGTGCACTCTGTCAATTTTTTTATTTTATTTTTCATGTTTTTGTAGCATTTTCCAAACATTTGTCACCATTTACAATGTCCTTTTGTCATAGTCCTGAAGGTTTTTGTGAACATGTCTGATTGACCCGAGGGCTGGTTTAAATGTAAAAAATTCACAATTCAACTAGCAATTGGGCAGGTGGACGAGAAGTTAACTCTGAACCCTGTCTGTGTTGTATATATTCTGTAAAACAAATCCAGATAAAAAAATACAAACAAGAGTTTTGGGTCATTAACACCAAAAAATCAAAGTTCATTCCTGTGGCTCCAATCCAAAATGAAGAAGAGCATTCGTTTCGTCCCTTGGTCTTCAACTGCAGGCGGTCTAAGTTGCAAGAAGCTCACACATGCCAGACCTCTCTCTCTCTCCCTCTCTCTCTCTCCCTCTCTCTCTCTCCCTCTCTCTCCCTCTCTCTCTCTCTCTCTCTCCCTCTCTCTCTCTCCCTCTCTCTCTCTCTCTCCCTCTCTCTCCCTCTCTCTCTCTCTCTCCCTCTCTCTCTCTGACAGCTGACACGGTTTGCCCTCAGTTTGTTACTCACTCGCTCTCATTAAAGCTTTAAAGCAAGGTTTTTGCTGCCGACCGCGAGTGGCTAAACGTCTCCTGTCATTTGAAAGAAAAACACACACACAGCTGCCATCTTGGCTCCTCTTCCTCCCGCCTCACGCTCACCGTCGGTGGACCTGAGCGGCAGGGGGAGACCAACGGGTGGAGGGTAATTCATTAGCGCCGCCTTCAGCCTATAATTAGCCAAAGCATCGCTGACTCGGAGTCTACAAGCTGCACTCAGCCGCATAAATATTCATACGCGTCTCGGAGAAATCAATAGGGCAAAACAAAAGTTTATGATATTAAAGCGTTACAATATTAATGTGTGGGTGAGAACACTTTAGACGAACTAAATGCTC
>NC_048416.1:28399534-28406129 GCF_013103735.1 Etheostoma cragini
CCCGAGAGGATGCAGGATACACCCGACACAGGCTGAGAGGGGTTTTATTTCAATTTCTTTTATTCATACCAGACACAAAATAAGCCCCACTTGTCTTCAGAGGTGTCCAAAGTCAAAGATTTACGTGGATTATTGAAAATGGCCTTAAAGGTCCCATGGCATCAACATTTCACTTTGAGGTTTTTTAACATTAACGTGAGTTCCCCTACCCGCCTGGTACAAAGAAACATAAAACAGAAGGTTTGCACATGTTTTGAGGCTTGCTCAACGCATGTCATCTGAAAATATACTTGAAGATCTCAGACCATGCTGGACCACAGAGGCCGCTCTGAAGAGTCCATGCACCATCTCATCCCAATATAGTCCAAGAAGGGGTCCCAGATTTAGATAAAGTGAAAAGGCGTCCCTGAGCCAGAAGCTAATAGCTTCTAATGGGAGAAGCTCCAACACACTTCAGGTCCATTGTGGAGTCGTGGGAACAGAGTCTGAGATCCACAGGAGAAGAGAAGCACCTCCATCAGGCTCAATTCGGAGGACCTAAGACCCGTTGCTTCTGGATTTAACCTCCAGAACACAGCCAACTACAGTTAGGGATAGTGGTTTCTTAAATATAACATCAATTTTGTTTACATGTTCTGACCCAGAAGTCATTAATAAAGGGGCGTTCGAACACACAGTGGAAATACGGACCTTCAGACAACTGCCCCCTTAGATTTCAAGAGCCTGCACTCGACACTGCACTTCCTCGGCTCCTCAGCAGGACACCTGCAAAGGTTGAGAAACTAGAAAATCAAAAGGACAATTAGACAGACTGCTTCCATTTCAGTTATAGAGTCCATTTACTGTCTGATCTAACAAAGCTCATCATCAATTATTCTTCAGGATGGAAATGTAAGAAAATGTAGAATGTCATTAATACAGAAAAGTATATGTCAAGTGATTTCTAAGTGTCAAGGCGGGTAAAAGTGTTTTTGACTTGGAGTGTAACATCGTGTATACGTCAAGCAACGTCAGGTACCGCCATGCACGGTCAGGACCTGAATGAGATCAGACTACACACATGAGGAAAACTGAACATCATTTGTCACAGCAGGCGAGACCTCCTAAGGGAGGTGGAAGCAGATAATTGTTAGTGAAACATCCTGATCTTTTCCTTTAACTTCCCCTTTGTTTTCCATCGGGAGTGACTGGCCATGTCATGTCCTGTGAGTCTCACTAGGAGGTGACTTGAAGATGCCTGGTGGCCTTTTCCTGGCGTCTGCATCCACAAAATATCCTGGGAATTACTTGCAAATGGCGTCTGATGGGGTCATGTCCGGCTCTATGCAGAAAGAGCCGCCTGAACGTGTTCAACCATCACCCTGGAGACGACAACCTGTACCTCGCTTTCCAGGATCACACGCCGCAACATCCCCCGTGACAACAGCAAACAGCGGACTAACAGAAACAGGCGTGACTCCTGTGACGCCCGTTTACACGGAGGAGCCTGCTCGTGTCACATAGTCGGCGTGTGTTGGGGTAAAAGCTGTGATTGATTGGCTTCGGCTGGCGTCGCACGAGACAGAAAACACCCTCCGTCTCTCGGCAACAATCACCCGTCCCTTCACGCCGGCTGTCGGCGCGCTAATTCATCTGTCATCATCCCACTTCTCCCAGTAGAATCAGGCTGACAGCAAGCCCAGTATCAGTCACACAGCATTACACTCCTGTTGGCTTTCATTAGCTCCACTTTGTCTTCGCCGTGACGGATGTGGGCTTCTGTTTTATCCTTAAAAAAATAACATGTCCGCTTGAGCGCTGCGTGTCGTGCACACTGGGGGCTCAAAAGGAAATTAGATAACTTTAACCACTTTAAACCTGTTGGATCAACCAGTGGCTCCCTCCTTTTAGACTCATGTTGCATTTTATCGACAGGGACAGTGCACATCGACTAACATCGCTGTAAATGCACCAGAATTAGCCAAAAGGCTGTTTTTTTATACGTTGTCCCTGCACAGATCTTAAAAAACAACAATGAGAAGATTACAGTCAATAATACTAATGTAAGAAGTAGTAAAACAGATAAAACTCTTCAAATCCCGTTGATAAATACAGTGTAAAAATATAATTAGGGGGAAGGAAATGACATAAAGGTACCAAACATTGATACATTTTTAAGCAACATTTACATCAGAAATATGGTTTTCTTTCAACTAAATTGCCAGAAATTAACGGTAATGGTTCCACATAACCCTCTTCTCAAGTCAAATAAAGGATCTTTACTCTACTTTCATGGGATTTTGGGTGTTTTATTCAGTTGTAAAGCATAATTCAGCTTTTTAACCCAAAAATGTAAGTTTATTGACCCGGAATTAATTCCAACAACACACTGGTTTGAACAGCTGGTAGTTGTGTGGAAAAAGCATCAAAAATATAGAAAAAATATAACTTAAAAAAAAAACAGCAACAAAACTTGTTGAAAAAAGTGTCAATATCTTCAAAAAATGTATTTTTAGCCTTTAGTGATGAAAGGTTTTATTAAAGGTCGTCCAAGTCTTCCTTTTCGGGGAAGTGTTTCTATTATTTGGTCCATCCCCTGGATTGTCATGCAGTCTCCGGGGGCAGTATTTCCAGAGTGCATGATGGGAGTTTCTGACAGCTCGTCCATTCCCTCCTGCATGACTTAGCATGGCCCGGCGGAGCGTTACAACACTTGATTCCCTCCGTGGCAGCTGAAGAAGAGGAGGTGGAGGTGGTCTCTGGGGGGGCAGAGGTCATCTCCAGGGGCCGAAGACTTCATCCTCATACTCCTTCTTAAACTGCTCCGCTTCACTGGTCAGTGGACAAAATCTGGGGAGGTTTTTCGGCTTGGGTAACACCAATGGGGGCTTTAAATGATCTTTTTTGAACACCAGCCAACACAGCTAGTAGATTGGTGAAGCTTCCAGCCAATCAGATTCCATCTAGCCAAATTTAGGTCGTCCTTCTGACTTTGATTTAATTTCAGCTCCTCTGGTTTGTTTCCTGCCGTTTCGTTCGTCTTCTCCATTTCAGCGTAGCTTGTGATCAAGTCCACTCATGCTAAGCAAGTACAATTTAAAGAAATTTAGATGTATAGAAGTAGGTATATTTAACAAGCTTGCAGACATTTTTAACGTGCATTATCTCGATGACTCTCGCACCAGTGTCTCCTTAGTCCCAAATATTCCATTTGCTAGGACAGAATTAGGCAAAATGCCATATAAATGGAATAGCCTGCAGTGTGTTGAAGGAAATTGAACCGCCTAATTCCATTTAACCACTTTAAATGTCTTCTGCATGAAGCCGTGTATACTCTATGAAATTTCTGTTTAATAACGCTTGTATGACTGTGTTTGTTTTCTAACAGAAATTGTACGTAGAAAGTTATTCACAATTTTATTTGTGTTTATTTACATTTCAGATTGCATTATGGGAACTCTATCTGTGCTCCGTGGTTCCTGGATAACGGAGCGTCAAAAAGCCTCAAAAGTGGAACAAAAAGTGTTAAAAAATGTGTTAAAAAAAAATGGGCCAAAAAGTAAATAAGAAGCGTTGAAACAAGCGTCAGAATTACTTTATCTCAGAGAATGTCAAATAACATTTGAAATAACAGAAACTGTTTCTCCAATTTTATGTTTTTAATTTCGGTTAATGAGCTGCCAGAACTCTTTTTACTAATTTTACTGATTTATTTCTTGTATTGAGTGTAACAAATGGAATATTTGGGACCAAGGAGTCACGTCAAAAAGATACGTCAAAAATATATATATATATACACACACAGGCAATTGTTTTATGCAAGGCTTTCCCCTTCTGAGAGCCGAGGAGAGCCCGCCCCCCTTTTGAAAAGAAGACCAGTACTTAATCCATCACCGTGGATGAGAAGCAAGCAGCCCCCCCCCCCCCCCCCCCCCCCCCCCCCCCCCCTCAAATATTTTAACCCTTGTGTTGTCGTCCCGTCAACCGTGAAACGATATCATCGCTATTTCCAACATTTTTGTCACTTTTTTAATGTTGTGGGAGCTTTTTGTGAAGTCCTTTGACATTCCTAATGGTGACGTTTTCAGAGCTTATTTCGAAGGGACCATTTTTTGTGTTTAAAAAAACTGAAAATGGGTCAAATTTGACCTGAGGACAACATGAGGGTTAAACACCCTAGCTAACCCTAGACCACCCTAGATAAGAGTCTACAGTAAGAATTGACCCCATAAAAGTTAAAGTACTTTTCCACGATAAAAAGGCTTTTATTAAACTATTGATTTTGTTTTGTTTTTTATCAATATTAGACCAATCAAATAAAGATCGATGTTAATGGGAGACTGGATTATTTTTACTTGATTATTTGGCTATATGCGTTGGTTTGCAGTAAGACAGAATGTAAATCTGACATTACATCCATGTTTAATGGCGTTTTAGATGCAGACTTGATGTTGGATATTGGTCCTTCTCCCCCCTCTATTATTTAAAGATTAATTTTTGGTTATTTACTGACAGGACAGCGGAAGACATGAATGGAGGGGCGCTCGTTCTGCCAACTGAGCAACCCGGGCGCCCTGCCTCCCTCGGTGTTAATGAAACTTTTATCTAGTTCTGGTTTCCGAGCCAGATAATCCTTTGACGATGTCATGGGCTTTAATGAGTCCGAGCCCTCTTTTGGTCGTGACGCAGGTTTTCCAGCAGCGTCCGGACTCCCCTGGCGGATCCTCGTCCCTGATCTAATAACTCGGCAGCCAGCGCTCAGCAGAGAGTAAAAGAAGAGCGCTGGCGGCTGATAAAAAGACTCTTCGCTGAGAGACAAAGAGGTGACCTGATGCTTAGATTAAAGATGGATGGAGACTCGAGTGCTTCTGGTTCAACCTGCCACAACGAATTACTCCCCCCCCCCCCCCCCCCCCCCCCCCATACACTGCAGAACAAGGGTGGGGTTTTTACTTCCTCAGTGCCTTGTTTCTGCAACCAATCAGACGACTCCTTTTATCACGTCTGGCGTGAAAGGAATAAGTTTCTCTAATAAATAAATATCAAATATCTGGCAAAATGTAAAAAAAAAGGATCCTCCATTGTGCACACCAGCTGTGAGTTCTCATTAATCTGAGAGAATTTCAATGCTTTTATTTGTGTCTTGTGTTTGTTTAAGTTTTGCGTTATACGATATTTTTTATTTCTCATTTCGTTTGCTGATTTTTTGTGCCAGCAAAAAACAAATATAAGTGAAAACGGGTCAAACTTGACCCCTGGAAGACATGAGGGTTCAGTCACGGATGTCCACGCATGACTTTGAGCTAATGCAGAGTTGGAAGAAGTAGTAAAAGTGTTAAAAACACAGTGTACAATGGGTTGAAACGCTGCTCCCAATTACTGCTACAGAGGCTGTGCTTGACGTTGTGTTTTCAGCTCTTCTTTCAGAGCTTTATCACTCGTTTCAAGAGTGAAATTATCTCCCCGTCTCACAATTATCTCCTTCAGAGAACTTGACCATTTTAATTCAAATGTTTGATGTACCCTCTAATTTCACGTTAAAAAAACAACTAAATAATGAAAATCTTCACCCTAATTCTTGAGATAATAACTATGCTAAGCAAGGAGCTCAGTGTGAAGAAAGGTGTCACAGAAAAGATAAACTGTGACGTCGCTTTAAAACGCCATGAATCCGAGTGGACGCGTGTGATGGCCAGCAGTGGTGCTCGGGAGGAAATTAAACGTCAAGCTACCGCCTTAGATTTCTGCAAAATGGAGCGCTAATTAAAGACAAAAGCTGGAAATCCCAGGCCTTGTCTCCGTCTGCCACTTTCTCCTCTCAGTTTGACCCGCGAAGATAAAAGAAGACATCTAGAGAGACGTCTCGCCTCCTCCTCCCTGCAGCAGTCTCACAGTCTGCAGTGTCGCCATCGAGGCTGAAAGCGGACGATTTACACATGCGATGACTCAACAAAGCTCTGAAAATAGTTTCTGGAAGAGTAAGTAAACCCTCCACCGGGTGTCTCTGTGACTCATCGGCAACAAACCCCAACTTCACACCCAAAGAAGTGTTTGTGCAGCAGCTTTCCAGGTCCTCATGTATAGCTATGTTGTTAATTTCATCATCAGTGTTAATGGATGATGGAAATGTTTCATCCAATTTCCTTTCAGGTCTTTTTCAATTCAAATGTGTGATTATTGGAATTGTCTTCACAAGTCCTCCAAACCAGCAAGGCGACGTAGGACGTTTGATTCTGAAAGGGAATTCTTTGGGAACAGAGAGGCCCAAAGGCCAGATGAAGTCTGACTCCAATTAACCTGCATCTGTTTATGAGACTGCCGACAGCAGAACTCAACGAAAAACTGGAGACGATCATTTCAATACAACCCAAGTTTACTGAGTCCAGCCTTTAAGTTACAGAACACAACTGTGGGTTCACCAAGTTTCCATGAACGCATACAGAAGTATCCGGGGCCCACTCAGTCCTCATGAAACTACAAGACCCCAATATCAAAGTTCCTGTCTTCTCATCCTCTCCTCCTCAGGTCTGGTTGCCAGGCAGAAGTATGTGTGTGTGTGTGTGTGTGTGTGTGTGTGTGTGTGTGTGTGTGTGTGTGTGTGTGTGTGTGTGTGTGT
>NC_048416.1:28406511-28407774 GCF_013103735.1 Etheostoma cragini
GGGGGCGTTGAGGTGCCTTTGGGGGACGTCTGTTTGAACCAAAGATTTGCAATAACAATACATGTTTACATTTAATACTACTTGCCAGACGTCTGCTGTGCTTCTGTCATCTTTGCTTGGCACGGCGCCGTGCTGCCTTCAGGGAAACGGGACGTCGGAGCATCATCTTAAATGAGCTCTGCGCTTCAGCGTGAAGCGGCGTTCAGATAAAAAAAAAAAAAAAATAGCAATCGTCGCAGGGTGGTGCGACGTCCTGTTGTGTTCTTTAACCCCCCCTAATGTAGCACACGTAGACTTTATACTTCACAGTTAGAGTTTTTCGACAGATCGTTGGCACCTGAAGGCAGCTTCATTTCACAGAGATAAGAGTGAAAGAATGGAGACAAGCGAGAGGTGAACTGTGCTTCGTTGTTTGACAAACATTCAGCTGTTGGGCAGCTCGGGGCTTGTGTTCCTCGGGTCAGATTTGTTGGGATGGTCCAATGAAGCTTCGCGAGCCACGTCTTGATTTTCTGAGCCCACTAGATGGCGCTCTCTGTTCAACAAAGGGTTGATTAAACACCGAATGGCCGATCATTTAACGTTTTTCTTGGAACAGAGTGCGGCGTCTAGTGAGGTCAGAAAATAAAGACACTGGTTCACAAAGCTTCACTTGACCATCACTACAAATGTGAGCCCTTTTCGAAATGTCTATATCAAAAATATGTTTCTTTTAACCGAACTGCCCAAAAACAACACGGATAGTTAGGTTCAGGAAACGGGCTGTAAGCTAATTATCCATAACCATGTGTTCCTCTGATCCTAACTAGTAGCTTAATAATTCATCATTTCTGGGTCTTTTAATCCTTCTTTTGTCCTCCCGTCAAAATTCAAAATCAACACTTTTGTCAAGGCTTTTTATAGGTGTTTTTTTTTTTTTACTTTTTCTTACTTTTTCTTACTTTTTTCAACACTACGTAAAACTTATTCATTAACTTTAGTTTTTCAATTATTTTTGGAATTTATGGTCAATAAACCTCATGTATAGGAAATTATACCTAATGTTTGAGTTAGAAAAGCAGAAATTAGGAATTATTGAGACTAAAATTTAAGGAATGGATGTTGATGATAATCACAGACTGGAATATGTCAACTTTTACTCAATACTATTTCAAAAACACTTTATACAATTGAAAAAATTCTATAACTATAAAATTGAATAAGACGCCCCAAAATTAATGAAAGTAGAGATTTGTACTTGGCAAAGAGCGTTGGGTGGAATCA
>NC_048416.1:28407874-28410696 GCF_013103735.1 Etheostoma cragini
ACAACATGAGGACAACATGAAGACAACATGAGGACAACATGAGGACAACATGAAGACAACATGAGGACAACATGAGGGTTAAGAAAACATTTAGGCAGAATTTTATATGAATTAGTTTTATTGACCATGATTTGGGGGAAAAGGTGTAAATTAGAGGTCATAAGTTGGAATAAAGTTGGCTGAGAAGGTGTAACAGAATTAGCTGATAATTCATACTTTAATTTAAATGAAACAGGCCGACCAGACGAAGGTTGAAGACAACACAAGGATTAAAGGTTTCCCGTTAAAGCAACAGAGGCAGTAATGTGACTGTTTGCCGTTTATCTCCCCAAAACGCAGCGCCATGTGGGCTTGCATGTCTCCATAAGTACTTTTCTGCTATTTACTCGCAAGACCGGTGATAATAAAGACATATATACTCTTCTACGCATGCAGAACTTCAGATGAAAGGTGCACTATGAGTTCCCTTCATGGTTTCAGAGCGAGAGATCGTTTTCCACCCTCAGTTTTCATTAAACAGGGAGTGCAGGCATCCAGGAAACAGTCATGTGTTACACTCATGGTGTGTAACTGTAATTTTACTGTTAAATCTGACGACACTGAGCAACGGAGGCATGATTGAAACTGCTCTCCGAAGGAAACTCCAAAAATTCCTTCAATATTACACCCATAATTCATAGCGGAGCCCGCACAACTACACCGACACAGAGCTTTAAAAACAGCCATAAAGCTGTAATGAACGCACAAAGAGCACCTCTGTAATTGACAATAAAAACAATAAAAACAAGTTGTGAGAGGAGATGTGGAGACGGCCGTCAGTGCTAATATCTCACATCTTTAAAAGTTGAGGCTGCTTGAGTTTTTTATGTACTGGAGAGAGCGCCGGCTGCTGTAATGAAATGTAATGATGCTCTGTAATGAAAGGCAGTCCCACAAACACACCGAGAGGGAAGGAGAGCTGCGGAAAACTCGGCTAATAACACTGTGAGTAAAACAAACACACGTAGTATGGTAGTGGTAGTACTGGGGTGGCAGTAGTAGAATGAGAAGGATTGGTAGTAGTTGCAGTAGCTGTAGTAGTAACCTTAGTACAATGAGTCTAGTTAGTTCAGAGGTTTTGATCATAGACCGTGTGTTATGATGGACAACGTGTCTCCATTTTCTCCCGCTGGACTAAAGTGGAGCCAAAATATCTCAGATAAGGGACGAGAGAGAGAGAGAGAGAGAGAGAGAGAGAGAGAGAGAGAGAGGCAGATATACAGTACATAAAGGCTGAATCCCAATCCTTCCCCTTACCCTTTCCCCTAGCTTTTGCGCGTTCACGCGGGACCTAGTTCTGTCCCAATACCTATTACGGCCTAGGGGAAGGGGATAGACCGAGGGCTGTATGGCCCTTGGAACCTAGTGTGGACGCAACCTCACTTGAAAACAAACATCGACCAGAGAGACACATAAATGTAAGTACTTTCAGCTTTAAATAATTGATTAAAAGGTTACGACAGTCTTGTTTTGTGGTCTATGCAGTCCTGTGCATGTATACTTGCAACCATGTTCCTAACTGAAACTTTTTAAAAATCGCTAGCTTGCAATGCTAACACTAATCGCAAACGCTAATCGCTAACGTTGATTTGCACAACAGTCCCACATATTTCTGCCTTGAATGGACTTTATACATCGCCTAGATTGTATAGCTATATATATATATATATATATATATATATATATATTGAAGGTCTATGATACATTGCTACGTGCTTAACATATACTGCCCTGTATCACACAGGAGGACACAGCAGCTGATCCACTTTGGGGCTGAAAACGAGCAGATTCATATGTTCATGTTGTACCCATTCATTATTGCATTGGTAGCCTACTGTATTATTGTAATAATTTGTAATTAATTCCTGTTCATTGTTCATGCACTTGTATATTGTTGTTGGTTTTGATATGGGACACTGATGAAATGTGAGCCAAAAGGCTTCAGACTGGTCTGGAATATCAGAACAGCTGTAGTTAATTTGTTTGTTTGTGGTCTTGTGTGTATTTTATTACACACATATGAAGCCTTTTTATGTGTGCGACATGTTAGTTATGGTTCTTATAGTTGATAATGGTTCTGTAACATCATTTTATGTAACGTTTTTGCCTGTTATGTTCAATTTATCACCAATAAAGACAGATTTTTGTCAACAAAATGTTTTTGTGAACATCAATGACATTCAAAACCGTGATAACTGAAACAGATATACAACACAGCATGTATACAAGGTGTATATGTATGTATATGTACACATGATGCATGTGTATACACATTTGTATTGCAGACAGACCTAAGTACTACACAGATAAGAACATCTGCCTCTGCACTACCAAAGTGAACCTAAAATAACTATAAAATATATAAGACACACTGTTGTCCAAACCCACACAATCACCAGACAGAGACGGCATCTTGGAACTTTGTGATCAGTACTCTATGGTGATGTCACCAAGTGGTGTCCCATTTCATAGGGGTATGTTTTCACCCCTTACCCCTACCCCTTGGTTTCAAGGGCCAAGGGGTAGGGGTAAGACGGGGAAATGGGATTCAGCCAAAGAGAAATGTGAATGCAACACATTTAGTGTGTCTGCCATGAACACTGCAGCCTATAGGGGGCGCTACTGATGCATCACGACTCAGGGACACAATCATCATGAAATGGATCATATGTATTATATCATATTAAATCATGGATTATGTCATCATGAAAAATCTGTGACATCTCAACCAGTTTAATTGTGTTTTTTTGTGTCTCTGTGTGTGTGTGTGTGTGTGTGTGTGT
>NC_048416.1:28410796-28411845 GCF_013103735.1 Etheostoma cragini
ACATATCCACCTGTGTATTATATTCAGTACATATCCACCTGTGTATTATATTCAGTACATATACACCTGTGTATTATACTCAGTACATATACACCTGTGTATTATACTCAGTACATATCCACCTGTGTATTATATTCAGTACATATCCACCTGTGTATTATACTCAGTACATATCCACCTGTGTATTATATTCAGTACATATACACCTGTGTATTATACTCAGTACATATCCACCTGTGTATTATACTCAGTACATATACACCTGAGGAAAAGACTGTTTATCAATGTAAAGAAAGACGTAGAGAAGAAAAGACGGAGCCGTGTGAAACAAGGGCGTAGATGGACCAAACCTTTTTTTTTAGAAACCTTTAGATGTATGTAATGAAAATCACAGCAGACGCAGGAGACAGACGCATGTGTGATGTTTTATGGTGAAATAAAATAGATTTATGAAGAGTTTAATTTTAAAGCCCATTCTCAGGTGCTGGATATCTCGGAACACCCCTGAACTGGATCAGTGGATTAACCCACTCATACACCCTGCGTGATAATGTCGAGGGATTCATCAAGATCTGGTCTCAGGTGACCCCGCTGGACTGAACTTAGTCTCACCCAATTAACAACAGAGGATATGAATATGACCTGTTCTGGACATTTGAATATGACTAGTCAAGTCAGCTTTATTGTCAATTTCTTCACCTACACTAGACATGCAGAGGAATCAAAAGGCTCACCTGTGGTGTTCGTTTTGTCTTGTCATGCATACATACACACACACATATTTATATATATATATTACATATGTACACATATCATAATATTAGGTGTCTGTCTCTCTCTGTGGTTTTTAGTGTGATGTGTGGCTCGTGCGATCCCTATTGTGTTTTATTTTTTGTTAATATGTTCAGTTCAGGGAAAAAGTGGTTCTATGCATAGGCGGAACTTAAATATATGCATTGAATACCAGAACCCCAATAAAAAGAAATTTAAAAGGGTGCCCGGGTAACATAAAGAGGCTTAGTCCTTGACGCATGGGCCACGGGTTGGAC
>NC_048416.1:28411858-28413591 GCF_013103735.1 Etheostoma cragini
CCCCCCCCCCCCCCCCTCTCCCCTTTGAAGTCTAAGCTGCCGTGTCTGAAATGGTGGCCGAAAATGACCCAAAAAAATAAAAATAAATCCAATGTTTAGGAACAGAGGAATTTGAAAAGTAGGGGAAAATGCATAGGAAACAAGTGGAAAAGATTATATAAAACCAAATATGTGGGATGATTTGGAAAAGAACGTGTGTGCATGGGAAGAAATATTTAAGGATGCGAGAGGAAAAGAAGGAACTGATGGAAAAAATGTGGCTTGAAAAAAAGTGAAGTTTTATATCAACACTTAAAAGTGTGTGGGATGTTTTATGGTGAAATAAACTGGATGCATGAAGACTAATCTTTCATTCAGGGTTTATGGTGCGTCTTGCGTGCTTTATGTCTTTCTGTCACATCCTTCTGTTTGGGTGTTGTGGATGAATTTCCCTGCAGGCTGAAACAAAGTGTCTCTGCCGTTACCTAATCTGCTGCACAATGCAGTGTGAGCTGATGGATTCATGATAAAATCACAGTGGGATCAGACCCCCGGCCACATCGGTGGCCCCATAGTTGGACTCCCTCACAGTGGGGGGGGGGAGGGATTGTTGAGAGGATTAAGATGCAGCCTCGGGGGTTGAGAAACCTCTTCCTGCTGCAGTCTTAAGTGCTCCGAGACGGCACGCTGGTCATGAATTAGTGTCACTTTCACCCCGTGTTCACCAACTTCCTGCATTGACGTCCACGTGGAGCGACGCATCACATTAGAGGCCCGCGTTGCTGCCGCTCCCCCGTCAGCCTCTTTTTAGCTTCTGCCGAGACATGCAACAAATTAAATCCAGATTTGTTATTACCGTGCCGGCGCTTCGGGGTCCGACACGAGGTAGGGTTCGCCGCGCTAATCTGAAGAAGTTGCTGCATCGCTCCTCTGGTAATGCAATTACGACGGGTGTGATAAGAGGCTGGGTCAGAGGAGAGCTCCTATCACTGCCGTGCCCGGGAAAAACTCAATGCAAAACGTGCCTTCTTCTTGCTAATGACAGGCTAGTGTTAGTGCAGCGTGACAGCAAAACAACACGCGTTGAGCAGAGGCTCGGGGTCCTGCGGGAGCGGGATTAAAGGCACTCCGGGCGGTGATCAATCTGCATTGTTTACAGCCGCTGTCTGCCTGAAGAGGAGCCCCGCTGCACTCACGCCAGGATTAGATGCAGTTTGGTGGGCATAAAGAATCCGTCAGGGGAAGCCCCCGTCCAGCGGCCGGCCAGCTGGCGGCAGCGGCAGTATATCACAGCCGACAGCTACACGGGCTAATGTTGCGTTGAGAGGCAGAGGGAGGGGTGGGAAGGGGGTTCAGTTTGTTCTGGAGACTACAGTCCGCTCTTGGCCGTAATTCTTCAAATGATGCAAATGTTCAACAGGCTGAATGAAGGAGCAACTCGCTCACTTCGGCTCCGTGTTTTCTCTCATTCATTCACACAGCAGAGAGGAGCGGTGGCTCGGCGGGTAGAACCGGAGCCAGACCGTTACCCCCGGGCAGTTAAAGGGGGGAAGGCCTGTTTTTAGATAGAGTTCCCTCAGGGTGGCGTCGGAGGAAAGGTCAGTTAACCCTCATGTTGTCCTCATGGTGTCCTCATGTTGTCTTCATGTTGTCTTCATGTTGTCCTCAAGTTGCCCTCATGTTGTCCTCATGTTGTCTTCATGTTGTCTTCATGTTGTCTTCATGATGTCCTCATGTTGTCCTCATGTTGTCTT
>NC_048416.1:28413691-28418511 GCF_013103735.1 Etheostoma cragini
GGGAAGACCCAGGACTAGGTGGAGAGATTATATCTCCAACCTGGCCTGGGAACGCCTCGGGATCCCCCAGTTGGAGCTTGATGATGTGGCTCGGGAAAGGGAAGTTTGGGGTCCCCTGCTGGAGCTGCTGCCCCCGAGACCTGATACAGGACAAGTGGATGAAGATGGATGGATTCCTCATCGTTCCTGCTGTGTGACGATAACCTCGGGCGACAGAACAGGAAATGGATTGCAAAGTCGGATCTGATTGGTCCAGGGCACGCACCTTGAAAAACACAACAAAGGCTTGATGGGGACTAGTCTCACAATGCAAGACCTTTCTCCACAGCACTGCGGAGGAGGGTCTGGCATTCCACACTGCATTCTGGGAAGGTTTACTGGCCTTTCTTTAACCCTTGTGTTGTCCTTGAGGTTGAATTTGACCCATTTTCAAAGTTTTTTATAGCACAAATATGGGTTTCTTTAAACAATATTGTCCAAAATGAACATTGACACATGGAGAGCAGATGAAATATATAATTACTTTAGTTGAATTTTGGGTGTTTTGTTCAATTTTAAAGCATTTGCAAAACATTTTTTAATGGTTTTTCCAACCGTGTATAACAGACTGAACAAAAATCAACATCCTCTGATCTTAACTGCTGTTTTTTCAACTAAAAAATAGGTATAAAATCACAGAAATTCGGTTTATTGACAATGAATCAAAAACATTGTGGGAACATTTTGAAGTTAATGGTCGACAGGAAGACAACGCAAGGTTTAAATCAATAAATTAAGAAGAAAAAAGTACTCTTCCTTACATACACTTTGTAGTTTGAGGTTTGTTTGTTGAAGAGTAAAGTTGTGTTCTCGTTATAAAGCTTCTGTCTGATGAGGGGAACTATGAAGAAGACAGCTCCATACGTTCCTCCTCAGAAGGTCGGGTAGGTGTTCTCAGACATGGCTGCCCACTCAGTCGACTATTAATATATTATTCTATAAGAGTATGCAGCTAAAACACATGAGCACTGCGTACATTTGGCTTCTGTTGATGTGTGTTTTTGCATCTTGACAGCTGAGCAGCACAGAGGTCAATAGTGACACATCTCCTCATCTGGATGTCCACCTACAAACACAAACTAATGCAGAAGGTGTTTTGTATTTAACGTTGTGGCTCAACCAGCTCTCATTTGCTAATTGGTACTAATGAGCTGACCCTGCTGACCCAGCAGCAACATCTGACAAACACAATCACTCAAACTGGTCATGTGCAACAATAATATGACCAAAACACGAGGTTTGAGGAGAGAAAACGTCACCTGTGTTAATTATTTGTTCCTTTGGCCAATTGTTGAGCTTTACCCTTCAGAATAAAAGATGAGGCATGGGGGTGTCCGTGAGCTTTTGTACCGTTCCTCGGGGTACAGAACGATGGGAGACTGAGATTTCCTCTGTCCTCTTGACAGGAGGTTTAGCGTGTACCTGGGTGGGGTTCTGGACTACAGCAGCGCTGTACCGGCCTCCTCACAACATCTGTTGTTGACCGCCATAGACAGAAAAAATCAAGGTGCTGCTGAGTCGTGAAGAGAGTCTGGTCTGGCCATGGACACAAGGGCGTAACTCGGTTCAATATTGGGAAGAGTGGGGGGGGGTTGAGATTTCCACTTTTGAGCAAAATTGAAATGTTGAACGTCATTTCATTTTTTTGCATTCTGGTGCACTTTACTGCAACAATTTGTGCCTTTTCTTAATCAATTTATGGAGTAAATGTCCTTATTTAAGTAAAGCAAATTATCATGGGGGTGTTGCACAGTCCAGTTTTGATTATTGGGGGGTTGTAACCCACGTAAATCACGTTTATGAAAGGATTCTATAGTATTAACTGGATCCCCGATGCCAAAGTGAAGCCTATTCAGCTCAATGAAGTTGCTCGCCTGGTCCGAATCAGAAAAACCCAGCAGATAGGAGTGTGAAGATCCAGGACCCCAACCCCCCCACCCATTAAAATACTTAATTTTGCTGCTGATTACAGAAAGGTGACGTCACTGTTTTATATAAATGAAAATGAAATATATCTATTGATTGAATGCAGAGAGGTTTCCTGTCCAACCCGGTGTCTGACCCCTCATGCAACCACTAAAATGATAACCTGTCAAATTTCAAATGTTCCTCAGAGGATTCAGGACGTGCGATTTTGCACCAGAGTTCAATGAAGATGTTGCAAAGGATCTGCATCTCACTCTGAGTATCGACTGGCGAGCCCACTTAGGTCTCCTCTCACTTCCCAATCCCGCTGCATGTGCAGGACAGTCTTTGCTGCGTCTCGTTAAACAGCCGAACCCTCTTTGTGACCAATTAGGCGTTGGACAGAAGCATTCAGGAGCCGCGTCCTTTATCCTTTATTTGTTGATGTGTCACTCGGAGAGCCGAGAGAAAACACTGTCCATTAGCAAGAGGAGACAAATCAATGAGCCCGTGATTTATGAGGTTTTTTTTGACAGAGCTGTATTATATTCCTGGCGTTTGGATGTACCCTCCGGCTCTAAAAGGACTCTTTCATTTCCTGTGTGTGAGACCACACACACTCGTGAGTCTAATTATGTTCGGCAGAGGTCTTTTTTCCGTTAGTGGCAACGCTCTGGTGACAGAAGTGTGTCTGGTTCCAGATCAGGGTTCAACGTTGAGTTTCTTTCCACTTATCTGGCAAGTGGAAAAAGATTCGACTGGCGTCCTTCCTTTCCTACCTCGTTCTTCCAAAATGTCCGTCTGCATGTCCCCTACCTCCTTTAACCTAACCCTACCTTCTCATTTTGTTCTCCGGGTGCTGTCTTCTTTTCTTCCTACCATTTTTATTTATTCTACACATTATCCTTTCCTACCCTCTGTATCTGCACCTTTCCTTTCCTTTCTCACCACCTCATTTCCTTTCCTAACTTCCTCCTTAGATACCTTCACCCTGCCCCATTGTCTTTCCTGTTTCCTCCTTTCTTACTTCTTCCCTTTACTGTTTCACCTGCCTCTTCCTCCCTTAGTCCTTGTTAACAACCCCTAGACATGCATGTAGTCATAGTCAACATAGCATGGAAAATATAGGAGGGTGTGGGATTGGGGGAGTCAGAAGCATTGGACAACCAGACTTTTTAAAAAGGAAATTACATTTTATTTATCATTATATTGCAGTTAAACATGCACGTGACGGGAGACAGTCCTGCTCCACTAACAAACACTGATACAGGTAAAAAGAAGGAAAAAAAAGAATTTCATTTCATTTGTTTGTCTATCTCGAACAATATTGCAAGACAGAAAAACAGTTTTTGACCGTAAATAAAACACCAAATTAACACCAAAAACATACAGTATATGTTAAAAGGATTATTTCGAGAAGGAGCAAGGATAATTATAATGAAAAATCCCAAAAATAAAAAGGGAAAGGGAAGGGAGTGACCACTGTCTACAGAACCATCACCGCTGTGGAGTCAGAACAATATACCACACATTCAAAATATACAGTAAATCACTGTAAATTAAATAGTAATACTCCATAATGCAATGTTTATTATATTAATGAACCAGAAAAGAAAATTTTATTTTTAAAGACATGTCCACAAATGGAAAAATAAATAAATAAAATGTAAAGCATGTTGCTGCTCATTCTGCTGGGAGTGAGGCTGGGCTGTAGTCCAGACCACGTTAGTCGAGTCCAAGACAAGTCCAAGACCAGGACTAGTCGAGTCCAAGACAAGTCCAAGACCAGGATTAGTCGAGTCCAAGTCAAGTCCAAGACCAGGACTAGTCGAGTCCAAGACAAGTCCAAGACCAGGATTAGTCGAGTCCAAGACAAGTCCAAGACCAGGATTAGTCGAGTCCAAGACAAGTCCAAGACCAGGACTAGTCGAGTCCAAGACAAGTCCAAGACCAGGATTAGTCGAGTCCAAGTCAAGTCCAAGACTAGGATTAGTCGAGTCCAAGTCAAGACCGATTCCACAGAGGTTTGAGTCCAAGACAAGACTGAGTCCAAAGAGGTTTGAGTCCAAGACAAGACCGAGTCCAAAGAGGTTCGAGTCCAAGTCAAGACCGAGTCCAAAAAGGTTCTAGTCCAAGACAAGACCGAGTCCAAAGAGGTTTGAGTCCGAGTCAAGACCGGGTCCAGGACAGGGGAAATGTGTTATGCTTGACAGTATCAAGACAATCATTTTGGGTTTCCCTTTCCCTCCAATACTGTTATAAACATAATTAACTCACCTGGACTCGGTCAAGACCAGAAGCCAGATTGGGCCAGACCAGTGACCCAGACCGAGACAAGTCCGAGACCATAGAAGAACTCGAGTCTGGAGTCTGGACTCGAGTCTAAGACTAGACTTGAGTACTCCAACCCCTGGAGTCAGGCAATGTTCATCATTTACAATACGATGATGCCCAAAACAGGCAACTGGGTTGATCCAAACGAGTTCATTTAGCCTAATAGTTATAATTCATAAGTCTTTTATTTAGTGTTTTTTTTGTCATATTGACCGTGAGGATAAATCAAACCGACAGAAGACGTCACACCAACATCACGTGACGCTTCGGGAGATGACTGCAGACCCAGTCGACACTATCAAGGTGTGACAAACACAAGTTAAAAAACTGGAAAATACTTTAAACCTGTCGCATAAAACTAAATGAGCCAAATTGACGTTTTACTTCCAGCGACCATTACGGCTCAACCCTGATGGATCAAAGCATTTCCATTCAGGAAGAAGACGTGAGGCCGTTCCCCGCCGCCCTCTTCATCACGAAATGACAAAATAAAAATAAAAAGGAGGAAGGGAAAGTAAACAGAAGAACTCGGCCCATGATGA
>NC_048416.1:28418611-28421427 GCF_013103735.1 Etheostoma cragini
ACACACACACACACACACACACACACACACGCACACACACACACACACACACAATCAGTTAGTTAAACATTAACATATATGGTAGCTAAGTTGCAGACCAAGTGACAGTTGAACTAATAAAAGTGTACTGGAGTCCAAGACCAAGGCCAGCAGGTCTTTCCTTTTACAAGACAACGCGGGCTTCAAACAGGAACCTCTAGCTGGGTCATAAGCTAAGTTTCCTTAAGTCTATTAAATTATCTGTAAAACAACTAATGCAAATAAATCTGGGGAAAGTGTGTTTCCATGCAACGGCTTTAAATCCAATAAAGAAACGTGTGCGTAAGGACATCACATCACAATTGATGTTATACATATAAGGTGTTTCCATACATTTTTGTACTGAATCGCACAACTTTCAAGCAATTCATACAAAATAACGATGGTTATTGTTGTCGTTGGTTCATAGCTCTTTTGTGAATGTCGTATCTATGTAGCCTACATATGCTGTCCTATGAGTGCTCAATAAAAAATACAAAAAAATAAATAAGAAACAAAACATAGGGCTCAAAGCCGGCTGGGAATCAAGATCAAGAAGATAGCGCAATGTAGGTCCATGACATGATAAGCTTAGCTTAGCAATAAGCCTGGAAGCAGGGTGAAACTGCTAGCCTAGCCTAGCTAACATGACATGATAAGCTTAGCTTAGCAAAAAGCCTGGAAGCAGGGGAAACTGATAGCATAGCCTAGCTAACATGACATGATAAGCTTAGCTTAGCAAAAAGCCTGGAAGCAGGGGAAACTGCTAGCATAGCCTATCCTAACATGACATAATAAGCTTAGCTTAGCAAAAAGCCTGGAAGCAGAGGGAAACTGCTAGCTTAGCCTATCCTAACATGACATAATAAGCTTAGCTTAGCAAAAAGCCTGTAGGCAGGGGGAAAGCTAGCTGTCCCTAGCCAAACATGACATGATAGGCTTAGCTTAGCAAAAAGCCTGGAAGCAGGGGGAAACTGCTAGCCTAGCCTAGCCTAACATGACAGTGTAGATCACCTTTCCCTTGCTTTGTTCTTGTTTCCTTTCCTCCCTCCTTCCACTGTTTGCTTCCCTTCTCACTTCCTTTACCTTCATTTTCCATTTCTTCCCTTTTTCTTTTATTTCTCTTCTTATTCCCCTCCTCCCTGCTATCTTACCTTCCTCCTGCTGTTTCTCCACGTCCTGCTGACTCGGCTCTCCCACCCATTTCCTCAGAAAAACTGCCATTTTTTCACGCTTCGGTTCGAGTATCACATCCAGAAACAATTGGATCCGTATCGTTCTACGAGCCGGGCGTCTCCTCGGAGTTTTGTGTCTGTTCGTCACTGAAACTCGGGGACAGATCAGTCATTAGTCTTCCTGTAGTTTTTTTATTTTTTTGTTTGCTGCAGACTGAATTGCGTCTTTGTTCCTCTAAATCTAATAAAGAGCCTGATTGCTTTTGCTAATCATCCTGCGTCTTCCTGCTGCTGCTTATTGCTGCCATTAATTTCTGAGATAACCGGCCCTCCGCTGGAGCACAGAGCCTCAGATAACAACACCCAGTGTGTGTCTTTGAACAGATATTATTTGGAGAACAGAAATGAGGTTCAGTTTTTGTTTCTTCCCGGCGGTCCTCGCAATGCGTCCCGCTCCTTTCGGTCACGCTGAAGGGGGTCCAGCGTCGCCTCGGTGGACCCGCCCCGCCCGCCCGCCCTCCACACAGTCCTCACACTGAACTACGCATTCTTGTGTAACTTTGAATAAAGCAAAGTTGAGAAAGGTCCTTTTAGCGTCTAAGTTCAGCGCCTGCAATTCTCAGGTGAGTCGTTCAGAGGACCCGACAGTCGGGTGACCAGTTTCCGGGGACAGTCCCCGGGTTTTGGTGACCTGTCCCCGGCTGGATCTGTCCCCGGAAATGTCCCCGGTTTTCACTGTGACTGACAGACCCCAAATTGGAATGAAAGAAAGAAAACACCGACCAAACGGAGCCGATGGTCGCTCCAGACAGCCAGAGCTCGGAGATGTTTTAGAAAGCCGTATTTTACGATGCTAAATTACTGATTATTTACATGGACTCTGGTGGGTTTAGCAAACGCAGTTTCGCGGACTTTTATGTTTTAAAAAGGATCTTAATCTTTAACAGAAAGGTCGACCTCCTTAGAAATCCTTTCCATGATGTTGTCAGACACTTAGAATATTAATCTGAGTCTGTCAGCAGCAAAACGAGCTCTCTATGAACGTAAACACAAGCTGGACAATTATACTGTTAACTTCCATTCTAGCTTGTTTCTCTGCTGCAGCGATCTCGTTTAATACTGCATCAACCTGAGAGGAAAATAATTCCTCAATAGTTTTTATTGGATCCGGTACTCGAGTGAATGAGTTGCGGCAGAAATGAGAACAGCTCTAGGTCTGGTGTCCCCGTTTGAAGTTTAACAAAAATAAAAACCTGACGTGTTTTGGAGGTAAAGATACGCTTCTGAGCTGAACATGTCCCTGGATTCTGTCTGAGAAATCTGGTCCCCTCACCTGACAGACCCATCCGCTCTGCCACGCGCGAGGAAGACAACACATGCACAACGTCTGCAGAGACGGCGAGAGTACTCACTTCCTGTACCTCACTTCCTGTACCTCACTTCTTGTACTTCAGTAGAAGGACAGACACTTGTCAAGTACAGACACAGACTTTTGTCACACTTGTTGACAAAAGTAAAAGTACCGATTCACCTTCTTCCCTCAGGTAAAAGTAACAAAGCACAGGCTTTGAAATGCACTTAAAGTAGAAAAGTAACGGCTCAGGGCGCCTTTCCATGGGCAGC
>NC_048416.1:28421527-28423333 GCF_013103735.1 Etheostoma cragini
AGGGCTGAAAAGAGTGTGTGTGTGTGTGTGTGTGTGTGTGTGTGTGTGTGTGTGTGTGGGTGTGTCTACATAAATTCATCGAGAGCCACAAATTATAGTACATTTCTTTCCCTGCAGTGACAGATTCACAGCCACAAAACCATAGGCGTGAAAAAATACAGGTGGGATGGGAGATTGCAAAGTTATTTAGATTATTTTTGGGGATGTTTTTGTTACGTTTTCAGAATTTTTAGTTGCTTTTTTTAGACATTTTTTGACATTTTTGTCACCTTTCTGGCCTTGTCTTGTATAAATGTTCAGTTGCTGCTCGTGCAGATTTTGTTGCCTTTTCAATGTTGTTAGTCTTTTTTTTTCATGTTTTGTTTCATGTTTTTGTCGCTTTTTTCAAGTTTTTTTTTCTACAATTCTATAGTTTTTTTGTCACTTTTTTCAGTACATGCAGACAAGTATCCACCCCCCCGATGCTAAACCTAAAGTCACGCCTTTGAACGATGCACCATCAGCAACATGGATCCATGTTTGTGGCCCCTTGATGAATAAAAGTCTAATATTCTCTCTCTCTCTCTCTCTCCTTTTAACTCTGCATGGTCAGAATGCACACCGCAGGAACTCAGTGCCTTGCTCATTGGCACCTCGTATGATTCCTGATGGACTCCCGGTGGCGGTGTGGGTCCCATGAGATGTTTCCAACCATCGACTCCTCTGCTACAGGACGGCCAACTCTTCCATCCACATACTGACACCATCCACAGAGCAGTTTCTTCCTCTTTTGTGTTTTTGTTTCGGGGCTGAAAGGAAGTTGTTGAAAGGCTCAGCTCCTCGCTCTAATCCCTGATAGCAGGTTTGTCCCCCTCCCCGTCCTCGTCGCGAGTTTGTCTCCGTCTCTCTCTCTCTCCTGGCACAAGTTAGCTGTGTACATCATTTGTTAGCAGCTGACTTAAATTCTATCTCTCCGTCCCAGGTGGCTTTGATCCGCCGCACACACTCCCTCATCTCACCTCGTCTCATCTCGCTCTTATTTATTTTTTGTCTCTGTTTTTTTTTAACCACCTTGTGTTGGAAGTTGCCAAACTCCTGTCCTGCACGACTTTAAAGGAGAAGAGAAGGCGACAGGCAGCCGGGCATGAATAGAGAGGAAATCAAAGCCAGTCCGTCCCACCGTCGTGATTCGGAGCTGGAGAGCAGCGCTGCCCAGATTCACATTTCAGGCCCGAAGCAGCAGAGAAGGATCAGCTGCTGTGAAGGAGAACCCGCTCCAGGCCACGTGTGGAACCAGAAGTAATGTAACGTCTGATAATATTTGTTACGGACTATTCTATTGGACATTTTAGGCCTTAATTTGACAGGACAGATGAAGACATGAAAGGGTAGAGAGAGGGGGAATGACATGCAAAGGACCGCAGGGGGCAGGTCGCCATGGTCCATCTACATGTTCTGCGATGCCGTGTTCATCCTGCCAACTCCTGCCACGTCCTGCTAAGTCCTGCCACGTCCTGCTAAGTCCTGCCACGTCCTGCTTAGTCCTGCTACGTCCTGCTATGTCCTGCTATGTCCTGCTAAGTCCTGCTATGTCCTGCTAAGTCCTGCCACGTCCTGCTAAGTCCTGCTAAGTCCTGCTAAGTCCTGCCACGTCCTGCTACGTCCTGCTAAGTCCTGCCACGTCCTGCTACGTCCTGCTAAGTCCTGCTATGTCCTGCTAAGTCCTGCCACGTCCTGCCACGTCCTGCTACGTCCTGCTATGTCCTGCTAAGTCCTGCCACGTCCTGCTAAGTCCTGCTAAGTCCTGCTAAGTCCTGCTACGTCCTG
>NC_048416.1:28423433-28439268 GCF_013103735.1 Etheostoma cragini
CTGCCACGTCCTGCTACGTCCTGCCACGTCCTGCCACGTCCTGCCACGTCCTGCCACGTCCTGCCAAGTCCTGCTACGTCCTGCTAAGTCCTGCCACGTCCTGCCACGTCCTGCTACGTCCTGCTAAGTCCTGCCACGTCCTGCTAAGTCCTGCCACGTCCTGCTACGTCCTGCTACGTCCTGCCACGTCCTGCTGAACCTCTATCTGTAAAGTGTCTGGAGATAACTCTTGTTATGAATTGATACTAAAAATAAAATTGACTTTAATTGAATTAGGTGAGAGTCGAACCCTGGCCCTGCTGGGTTGAGGAGTAAACCTCTACATACGGGCGCCCAGTACAGACTGACTAGAACTCAAACCGCGAGCTTTTTCTAAGTAGTTGGGATGCCTCAACTTAACCAAACGGAAACCAAGTCCACAATGTTAAAGACATGTTCAAAATTGCAACGTTCATGTTTAAACTACTTTCACACATGAGGTTGTGGGTCCTGATTCATGAAACGCTCCTGTGAGTCGTATTTGAGTGTATATTTGATATATTATGATATAGATCTAGATTCTAAGCTTACTAAAGTCCCAGTGTGTTGAAAACAATGTGGAAAACATGATCCGGGGTGTTGTTTTATGTATAAAATGTATGTTGGAAAAAAGACCCAAGCGTGCT
The DNA here is from genome assembly GCF_013103735.1 of Etheostoma cragini. Classification (NCBI taxonomy): domain Eukaryota; kingdom Metazoa; phylum Chordata; class Actinopteri; order Perciformes; family Percidae; genus Etheostoma; species Etheostoma cragini. The sequence continues at coordinate 28,424,099 of NC_048416.1, forward strand.
CCTAAGCCCCTCCCCCCACAAGGGAGAGCCGTGCACGGTAGAGCGCATGTGAAGAGGCGAAAAGGGGAGGAAACCTATCTGCAGCTTGTTCCCTGCAAGTGGATTTAAACACTGTTATTCTCCAACACAGCACATTTAATTCTGTAAAAAACTGATGACTTAAGAGCATACATCTTTTACATCCTTAAAGTTTGAGGACTTAAAACTTATTACTTATTATTATGCTGCTTCAGTGAAATATTTCAGTCATGAGGCCGTGAAGAGACAGATCCTCTCCATCTGAAAGGCAAACACTCAGTTATCACACACACACACACACACACACACACACAAGCACACACACACACACACATTACAGTGTTTGTGCAGGAAGATTGCAGAGCGTCTTAATCTCTCCTGGACAAACAGCATTAGTCACATCATTTGGACAGTAGACGTTAGGAAGGTGAAACAGATGTATGACGTCTGACTCCGCCCCCCTGTCTGCCTCCTGACCAATCACAGCTCACAGAGCTACCTAACTGTAATTGATATTCATGTTATTTATAAATCTCAGCTCCTGCACCAGCATGATTCCTTCAGCATCGAAGTGATCCAGTGGGATGTGTCTTTACATTCTTATTCAAAATTAACATTGTTTTTTGTTAACATGTAAAACACGCACTTTACAACATGAACATATCCCCTCCCAAACACACACACACACACACACACACACACACACACACACACACACACATACATACACACACAATAGACATTAAACTGTAAACCAAATGAACATATGCATGTGTGATAACACCCTAAGCACACAGCATACCCCCCAGAAACTTCAGGTATTTTCTAGCATGGATATCCAATCTGGAAAACCGCTTATAAGACATATTTTCAAACACCGCCACCCTGGCCCGCTCACAGACCATCTCCTGGTTTGAGTGCACCCATTCATTCTTCCATCCTACTTCCTGTCCCTGTTTTACTTCCTGTCCCTGTTCTACTTCCTGTCCCTGTCCTGCAGGTATTCCACGAGTGTCCCTGGTCTAGAAGAAGTCTCCCAGCTGATCCTGCCTTGGACTGACCAAAGCTGGAGAAAGAGTTATCAGCTGATGGGACCTTACCGAGCTATTGAGCATGTGCAGCTCCCGACAAAGATAGGATAGAAGGGGGATGTCTCACTCTGGAGATAAAACCGAGACCTAAACACACAGGGTGAAAACAGGATAGTCTTTCGGTCTTGAGGATTCACTTTGTTAAATGTCAATGAGATCCTATTGATTAGCGTGTTGTTCGATGTTAGCTCTGATTAGCTCAATGTTTGGATAATATGACTATTGATCATTTTGGCATTTACTTCATTGATTGGCTGTTGTGTGGGGACTATTGATTACTCTGGGTACGTATTCATCAGACCTTCTGGGTCCAGACTTCACCTCACAGACCTTCTGGGTCCAGACTTCATTTGAATGTTGCTCCACTTCACAGATGCTGTAGCCTGGGAATCGGTTTTGATCCCTTTAGACAGATTTCCAGACCACTCACACACTACAGCTTGTTGTTTTTATAGCTTGAATTTGCTTAACGTTTGGTAAATCAGCAACATTAATAAGGATGTTCCATACACATGATAACTAGGGTTGGGTATCCTTTGGGTTTTTTCCAAGACTGGTGCTAAAAATGATGCTTTTAAAACGATGCGGTGGCCAAACTGAAATATACAGAATATGTTTATAATGTGTGTAATATAAAATATAAAAAGGAGCACAAAACGACAGTTGCAACAACTTGCACCACATTTGAAATATGTTCGGTGGGCTAATCAGAGTTTTATGGTGCTGTTGTATCGACAACTTTAGTTTTACCTTTTGTCAAAAACATTAGTCAATCAATCTCTCTTCCTCTCGTTTTGTTCGCTTAACTCTAAATGTCACTAAAACATTGAGTAATTCAATTCAATTCAATTTTATTTATAGTATCAAGTAAGAAAAACAGAGAGATCTGAAGTTTAATTTCAGTTTCATCTGAATGCAAACACAGCCTGTCTTAAAGGTCCCTTGGCGTGACAATTTTCAATTCAATTTTATTCATAGTATCAATTCATAACAAGAGTTATCTGGAGACCCTTTACAGGTCTGTAGAGCAGGTCTAGACCACACTCCAGAATTTACAAGGACCCAACAGGTCTAGTAGTTTCTTCCAGAGCAAGCAACAGGGCCACAGTGAAGAGAAAAAAAAAAAAGCCTTTTAGGCAGAAACCTGGGACAGACCCAGACCCAGACCCAGGCCCAGGCCCAGGCCCCGACCCAGGCCCAGACCCCGACGCCGGCCCCGACCCCGACCCCGACCCAGGCCGAGGCCCAGACCCAGACCGAGGCCCAGGCCCAGGCCCAGACCGAGTCCCAGGCCCAGGCCCAGGCCCAGACCCAGGCCCAGGCCCAGGCTCTTGGTAGGCGGTGTCTGACGGGCCGGTCGGGGTTTAGAATGAAGAGTGGAAATAACAAAAAGTAGAAAAAATAGTAACCAAATCCCATAGCACCAAATCTCTGGCCCCGCCACCGCAGCAAAGTCATCAGCACATTCGGCAATGAGTTTAAGTTGCCTGTAGATGTTTAAAAATTGCAGCTCAACACGAGGAATTCAACTGAGAACCTGTTCAAAAGAAGACATCCGCTTGCTCTCAGAAGGGGATCGACTGCTGCAGTGTTTCTCCTGTTTTAACCAAGTTTCTGTTTCATAATCAAGATTGTGCTTGATAATAACATCACTAATTAAAAACGGCTTGCCTGCCAAAAGACCTGCCGTTTGATCGAGCTAAATTTAATGTGTTGACAGCGTTCTCTGCCAATTTTAAGTTTTTTTTTAGACGACTGTGGCTCACAAGTAATTGATGTGAAATTTGTGTTGTGTCCCCGGTCTGTGGGAAACCTCCACACATGCTGCGTGACTCCCCGAGTCTTCCCACTCCAAAGAAAGGCACAGCATAAACCATAAAGTTCAGAATATCAGATAAACATCAGGGATGAAACAAAAGTTCACTAATATCAAACCCTAAACTTCCAAAAACTTAATGACGTGTTTCCAAAACCGAAACTCCTAAACTTATAAGTTCAATAACAAACAAAAAAAGGCTTCTCACTCCGGAGTGCTTACTTCACCCAAAAATTCAGGAGAATTCAAATTCAGTTCAACTTTGAGTAAAATTTGTTAGATGTTTAAACAAATTAATGTGAAGGTGTTGATGTTGCTCATAGTCTGACAATTAGGAGATTGAAGGGGAACTTCTGTGCTTTTTAACTTGAATTTTCCAATGTTTTTGTGTGTAAGTGATGGATGGGAACAACAGGCTTTCAGCAGCTATGGAACCAGCCACAGTGTAATGTTAATGAACAATAACCTTCACCTGTCCCGTCCGCTTTAAAAGTTGTGTTTTTGCCGCTGACAGACTCAGATTATCGTTCTAAGTGTCTGACAACATTATGGAAAGGATCCCTACAGAGATAAACCTTTTCTGTTGAAGAGTCCGATCCTTTTAATTCAACAAAGAAACCCAACTTTGCATTGGCCAAACCCACCAGACTCCATTTAAATAAACACGACTTTTTATCATGTTAAAACACACCTGATTCAAAGTCAACAGAGACAACATAAAACTTTAAAAAGCTGTCCTGGTTTTGACTTTACACTGCTTCAACAATCCCCACTCTGGTTTGGTTGGAATAAAACTGCTAATTCACCAATTTACATGTAAAAAATACGCTGGCTCTGTACAAACTAAAAGTACTGATCATTTAAACGGGGTCTGGTGAGTTTGGAGATTTCATGTTAACCAAAAAGGATCTTACTCTTTAACAAAAAGGCCTATCTCTGTAGGGATACTTCCCATAACGATGTCCGACTGTGTCAGTTGACGGACTTTGACGATGAACTTTTGGGTTACATTGCAGTTGACTCAGTGGTGGAGCAGTTGCCTACCAAACGGAAGTTTGGGGGTTCAATCCCTGGCTCTGAAGTGTCCTCGGGCAAGACACTGAACCCCGAGTGTGTGTGAGTGTTGATCTGATGAGCAGCTGACGGCAGTCTCAGCCAATCAAGTCTGCAATCAAGCATCAATGTGTGTGAATGGTTCCTGTACTATGTAAAAGTGCTTTGAGTAGTCGTTAAAACTAGAAAAGCACTATATAAAATACATTTACGGGAAAATAAAGTCCAGGTTGAAACATACCGAAACAACTCTCTAAATTGTACATTTGGCCTGGCAAGGTGAAAGAAGTTAAGGGTGATTGGAGGCACCCTACGCTTGTGTAAATGTATGTGTGACCATCAAGAGGCGGCTTCATGCATAAGGCGTGTTTGTCATCATTTTACAGTCTTAATAAATCACCACTAAAGAAAAACAACCTCACAGACGTTTCATTTGAAGGAGAAAAGAAGCAGTTGAGATCTTAATGTCTTTATCTCACCGCCGAGTAAAAAAGAGCGTCCTTGTGATGTAGTCACATGACAGCTATACACTGCGTGCTTTTAGATTTAAGACTCAACGGTTAAAAGCAGCTCAGAGAAGAAGCCGTGGGCCGACGTGGACACAAACCCGACATGAAAGCAGCGCGAGAAGCTTAATTCATCAGCGCTGGATTTCACACGCAGCCTGCCAGCCTGCTGTCATTAGAAGTCAGCTCTGATTGGAGGAGTCTCAGGAGCCTCTGATTATTCACTATCATTTAGAGGAAAAGACAGAAGCCTCCAGGCAATTTTATTTCAAGATTGCGACAAGGTAAATTGTAGTTATGAGCTCCTCTGGAGAGAAAACGTCTCAGTGGGTTTGAACAGTTTTGACACATTATAGAGAAAAACAAAGAAAGGGTGACAGACGTTTTTAAATACTTACAGGTGAAATAACTGAGAAAACTGGGTGTTTGTTTGTATGCGTGTGTGTGTGTGTGTGTGTGTATGTATGTGTGTGTGTGTGTGACTCTAATTGGCAGAACCGGCTGTCAATCCTGAAGCAAGAAGGGTGGTCACACCTGACTTCCCAGGCTTGATTGACAGACCCAGGGGACCAATCACAGAGCCAGACGGGACTCAGACCACCTGGAAAACAACAACTCTCTCCCTCGCTCGCCCTTGTGTGGTGTACTGCAGGTGAGCTTTTCAAAACATCCCTCCACTTTCCTCCATCCTTCCAGTGCGGTGTTTCAGCTCCAGACCTCCCTGCATATGGATGAGGGCACGAGTCGAAAGAAAAAGAAGACAAATGATGGACTGAGAGATGCTCTAAATGAAATCTGCCACAGTCTTAAAAGGCTCTTACAGTAATGCAACTGTAATGGCTTTTGTGTGTGTATGTGTGTGTGTGTGTGTGTGTGTGTGTGTGTGTGTGTGTGTGGGGAGGTCTTTTAAGGATCAAGAAGAATAAAGTACCAGGTTTGATGCATTCACTCTCAGTAACGCCTGATTTATGGTTCTGCGTTAAATCTATGTTCAATCTGCTCCACCCGACGCTGTCCAAACTTACCTCCATTATAACTTGTTGTACTACAGCACTTACTTTAAAAAAAAAACAAGCGTATGTCGCCTGGCGGTCACTTCCCCAGAACTATGACCTACACGTTGCAGGGAAGCCGACCCGTGATGTGCCTGCTTGGTCGGGGTCTTGGTAGCATTGCTTATCCTTCTACTCATTTCTGGGCTTCTCCTTCAAGGAGAGGGTTCACTTTTCCTGCAAGAGATGTCCCACCAGGGTCAGAAAACACAGGGGAGACACTTTGTTTCTCGGTCTCCGACTAATGGAGTCGATACTCGCTCTGAAACTCACTCTCTCGCTCTACCACACACTCCCCCACGCACACACACACACACACACACACACACTCACACGCTCTGCTGTTCTCTTAAAGAGATGCGATAGCTCAACGCAGACACGCCTGCGTGGGATAACTTGAGTTTAAATGACGTAGATTGATCAACTTTAGCTTAGAGACATGTTGGATCTATAATAAATAGATAGATGGATGTTGTGAATGTTGCAGTTCAAACACAGCAGGAAATTGATAAATACATCTGCACTAATTACCGTTTATTGGTGTCCATTTTTCTCCAATTAAATGATTATCTAGTTATACAATGGCCTCATATGTAATATTGACAATGCAACAAATGCTTTGTATGAACTACTTCCTCACACACACACACACACACACATGTAGGCATACAAACACACACACACACACAAACACACACACACACACAGAGAGGCTGCAGGCTTGAGTGGGAGGAACAGAGTTGTTTTCTTCTGTAAAGCAGATTAGCGACAGGAAAATGGAAATTGGATTAACGAAGGAAAACTTCCAGTGAGCGCGCACACACACACACACACACACACACACACACACTCTCTCTCTGTTTCCATCAACACAGTGTGAGCAGGGCTGACATCCTCCTGATTCACCTGTTACCTGCTCTGGGTCACAGGTCAGAGGTTACGGGACATTTTTCTTTATTGTTCATTTTTTTTGTGATTGTTGCAAAAATCCTTGATTATGTGGCACGTTTTCAAAAAAAAAAAAAAAATCAATGGAATATGTGGGATATTTATGCAATTTTATGCTAAAAAAACAGAGAAACTGAAGAAAAAGAAACTGCCTTTCGCATTATTTTGTCACTTCATAACATTCCCATGGCAACTGGGGGAAATGGCTGCTTTTATGTGAAGTAAACATAACATTTTTTTAGTTTCTGCTAAGATATGTGTGACGTTTTTTTTGCCACACAATGCATGCGGGATCATGACATCATGCAAGCCCCTTATTATTTTGCGCAGGAATTGGCCATTTCTGCAGCAAAAGTGCGGCGTATTTGAAAACTATAACATATATGTATATGTATAGTAAAAATAAATATACATATATATGTTAGATTTTTCAAATACGCCGCATCATGCGATCAATGGCTGATTATGCAATCACATGATCATGTTTCTCTAGAGGGACTGTTTTTAGACAAAATCAAATCATTCACTGCACAAATTCATCTTTCCAACACTGAAACAAAAGACACCAAGACTGAGACACACAAGGACAATAGGCTGGTAACGAGGGACAGGTGAAAGACATCAGGGCGGGACAGACACTCAAACATGGACCCACGTTTGAAGACAACACCAGTATTGTCCCAAAAGGAAAACCTAAGTTAAAACCTCTCAATCTGATAGTAAAAAAATCTATTAAACCGACAGATTCAGCAACCGTACGGCCCATTTCTCACTTGAAATGTTTTTAGAAACATGTTTGAGTGAACTATTTATTAAATTCTGAGATCCTATTCTGAACGAGGCGCCATCCGGACGCCGTTAAGCTCGTTTGGGAGACGCCAGACCCATGTGACGCGTTCGTCCAATCAGCTGCCGGTCAACGTCCCTGATCCCTCCCTTTCAGGCTTTGTAGACAAGATGGCGCAGGTTTAGTGTCCATCGTTGCACACGGAACTTTCTGACCGGGTACTTTCAGTGCACTGACTTTTTGCTTTATCGCCACTATTATATCTACACTATATACTACAACTAAGTGTTTGAAGTGTTTAAGCTGGCGGTTTGAGACACCGCCATCGTCTGAAAACCGGGAACCTGGAGGTCGTTGTGCGATCTGCACTGTTGGTCGAATACCAATTAATCATTTTGCAATGCAAAATTCATTGTCTTTCTTTCATGACTGTGTATTAGTGAGGTGCCTATTCAATTTTGAACGTGCAGAGAGTACAAGGCCTTAGAGCATTATGATTGAATCAAAGAGAGTGAATTTTTAATTAAACAATGCTTCATTTTCTTATTTTAACATACAATGTAGGAAAAATTGTGCAACAAAAATAAATTGTGTTATTGTAAGTAATCACATGGGGAAGCTTCCTGTTGTGATATATTTACCGTACAAGGTATCGTCTTAATTGATCATTAATTGATAAGTCAGAAATAAAAGCAAAGAGCCTCTGGGTAGCTCACCCGGTGTAGCACGCGCCCGTTTTCAGAGGCTAACTCCTCAACGCAGCGGCCGCAGGTTCGACGCCGACCTGCAGCCCTTTGCTGCGTGTCATTCCCCACCTCTCCCCTTTCACGGCTCCATCTATTCAATATAATTAAAGACCTAAAAATACCCCAAAATATCATCTTCAAAACAAAAAAAAGAAAGAGAAGGAAATAGAAGTTAGCTGCAGGCCTACGACAGCACTGAACTACCCAATGAGCGTGATAATGAACATGATAATCAAGGCAATTTACGTCTGGTTGCCCTCTGTCCATCTTACCTGTTTTCAGAATCACTTTCCCTAAAATAAGCACCCATCCTCTCGTTTTCCGCTGTGTGTTGATGTGTGAGACCATCACCATTACAGGGAGCGCCGTAGAAGGAAAACAAAGTGCCGGAGAGTGATGAAGCAGCATCAGTTGATTAAAACTGAATAGCAAACCATACTCAGTAATACACTCGACAGTGCTCATCATTAAAAAAACTGGCGAGGTTGTTATTTTAATTAGTTACTATCGAGGCGTCAACAGTCGCACACGTTTGGACTCAGCGCGGCGTTCTGCCTCCACCTTCTGACAGAGGCATTAAAACGCGTTGATGATCTGTGGAAACATCGCAGTTTAATTCGGCGTGGGGTACTTGGAACGAGCGGTCGCGTTTTGGTCTTTGGTCGCAGATCCATTAATGAAGTTCTGCATTTCTACAGTTAGCTGCACATTTAGTGAGTTAGAGGTTATCCCTCTGCTGCTCCACCTGTGGACCTTCACTGCTGTTTTTTGGTGTGTGCGAGTTGAACAGAGACGAGAAGATAAAGGCCGTTCATGTTGCATTGAAACAGGATTGATTGTGAGTGTTGAACACATACAACGTTGCGTTTTCTAAACCCAACAGTCTGGTTCTAAACCCAACAGTCTGGTTCTTTACCTAAACCCAACAGTCTGGTTCTTTACCTAAACCCAACAGTCTGGTTCTTTACCTAAACCCAACAGTCTGGTTCTTTACCTAAACCCAACAGTCTGGTTCTTTACCTAAACCCAACAGTCTGGTTCTTTACCTAAACCCAACAGTCTGGTTCTTTACCTAAACCCAACAGTCTGGTTCTTTACCTAAACCCAACTGTCCCACTTGTCTTTTCCTAAACCCAACTGTCTCATTCTTCTTCCCCTAAACCCGACTGTCTCGTTCTTTACCTAAACCCACCTATCCCATTCTTTTTTTACCTAAACCCAACTGTCTCATTGATGTTTTCCTAAACCCAACTGTCCCGTTCTTCTTCTCCTAAACCCAACTGTCTCCTTCTTGTCCCACGTGTCACATAAACGTACCATTTATAATCCCACCCACCATTTTTTCCTTAATCTAACTGCGTCAATAGTGACGCCAGTTGTCCCGACCCAGTGTGTTTAGATAAAGCAAGTTTAGATATGATGCTAATGGAGACTTTTAGCATCAACAACAACGCCAAAGACACCTGACCGAGCGACTCGATTTCACGCGATGGGAATGAGAATGGGTGCAACCAATTCCAGAAGCAATGACGTTTCCCTTTTGCTGGTTTTTTTCTAAGTCATTTTTTTAATTCATAGCTTAATTTTAACCACATTATACAAAAACAATTCCTCGGTTTCTTTCAGCACTTTTTACCTCTTCTTTTGTCATTTCTTCCAAGGTTTTGGTCACTTTTTTTAAAATGCCATAAAAATTCCACAAAACAACCATAATTTGGTGAAAGCAATCATTAAGTTTGCCAGAAGAACATTGTATGGCCTCCATGTGATTTTTAGGCAATTTGGTTGAAAGAAAGCTATGTTCCTGATATTAAAAATAAAAAAAAACTAGTCAAATTGGACCTGAGGACAACACAAGGACTAAAAATGGGATATTTTACCAAATCTACTCATGGACTCTCCATGATCCAGTTTGCACAACGCTGTAAAAATTTTATGAATGGCATGCAGGACTTTTCTACATAAAAGTTAGTGTAAACAAACATGACTTAGTATGCATGGGATCAATATCTATTCCACATTCCCCGCTCTTACTTCTATGGAGACAGGATTAGATTTTAGATTTTATAGATTTTAGGCTGCGATAACGTTGATATACTCCAGGTTCAGCAGAAAACACTGTTCTGTGTTTATCTCAACACGCCCTCCACAGCAGAAGGGGAACAAATTAAGCTATTTGAGATCAATTTAGTAATTTGAAGGAATACCCTTTTAAATTAAAGGACTGAAATAAGTATATTGCGCTTGTTAATTTGTCATTTAAAAAGGGAATGATTCATAATTTCAGGGTGAATTACTACTTTGATGCAGTCTCCGGGGGTTAAGAGGTGTTTATCACGCTTTCATCACTTAGATTTGCATTATGGGATGTTTAAGCTGCAACATTTGGAGTCTTAGTGGTCATTTTATTGGAATAAACTACAATTTGCTGCTTATTTCTGTGTTTAATGCGTTTAAATGGACATTATGATGCTGGTTTTACTGTTAGGAAGCTCAGTAATGAAAGCAGATTTGGTAGATTAAAAAGAATTAAGACATTAAGTGAAATTGTATGGGTTAGATGAGGAGGGGGGGGGGGGGGAATGGGAAGCAAAACAAATACTGAACTTTTGTCAATGCTTTGTTTCCATCTGCAGCTGAATTTCCCTCTCTGCATTTAAAAATGACTGACAGTAACATGCTGAGCTCGGACAAATCAACCTGTATTTATCATCTTAAACACTTGAAATAGTCCAGGAAGAAAGAACTAACAACATCTAAATATGTTGTTATTCATTAAAAATGACAAAAAATAGATCAATTGAGAATAAAAATCACAGGAGACTGAAATGGGACAAAGTTAGTTTCCTTGTGTTTTAAAAGGAATCAGCGGGGGAAGTAATCACTGTCAAATCTGATAAAACACATTTTGCAAACACATACGCAATTGTTTCAGACTCACGGTATCTGTGTGTGTGTGTGTGTGTGTGTGTGTGTGTGTGTGTGTGTGTGTGTGTGTGTAATATTTTTTATTTCTATTTTTACTCCCTGTCCCCGCTGGTTTGTTTGGTCTCACTGGTTGGTGTTTAATGTTCCAGTTCTTTTGTCTCCGATCAGCAACCAACGCTGCTGTTGTCCTTCAAATTCAAATGACATTAAATCAAGTTAAAACACTAACCAGCAGGACGTTAAGCAGTCTGAAACATTCACAACATTTAAAAAGTAGCTCTTTGAGAGTCAAGAGACTAGACATTATAAAGAAAATCTGTAAAAACTTGTCTCAGAATGAAACGTAGTACTTCATCAGAACTAAAAAAAAATTACTTTCTCTCTTTGGCATATTTATCTTTAAACTTCAAAATGTACATGAGGTGATGTTACATGTCAAATAAAAGCCAACAACTAATCCCAAAATGTATGACTCATGCTCAAAGTACATGAGATGTTACTGTCATTGCAGCCGGGGATGACTGTTACGGAGACGATCTGCACTTCTATTGGAACGTATCCTCCCTAAAAACTTCTAAACCAAAAACTACACAGTCTAACAGTTTCCAGCAGGAAGGGGATATAAACTTGGGGATAAATGGACGTTTCTCTGACGTTAGCATGTAGCTCCATGTAGCAGTGCATGTAATGGGAAAACTGCAGTTTTTGGTCTGTTGAAGATGAATTAGCACAATTTGGGAGAAAAAAATACAGTTGGAAGTGTGTGTTCAAACAGTGTAAAATCTGAGGTTTTTGCTCACAGGGATTACTATTATATACACTGTACGTTGACCTTATTATTTAAAGCTGTGCTCAAGTGTAACATGAACATCCAGCATTGGTATATCATAGATATATTTTAAACCTTCCTCCACAGCATGCAGAGGAGGGCCTGGCTTTAGTCCACACTGCATTCTGGGATGGGAGATAGACGTGCTCTGGTCAATTACAATCATCTTGGGCGGTGCTAAACGCCGGACGGAGCAACGGTGCCTCCGCGAAATAGCATGCAACATGTTTTTATGTAACTATCCAATCCAATCCACTTTATTTCTAGAGCACATTTTACAAACACAAAGTTACCAAAAGTGCTGCACAGAAAAGTCAAACATACAAAACAAGTAATGTAAAATATTGTAAAAACAAAACAAGAGCATCGGGTTTAAAAAATAAAAAAATAGATAAAATGAATAAATACTAAAATACAGTAAAACAATAAGAGACATCGGAGGACCACACAACTCACATGGAGTTAAAAGCCGAAGAATAAAAATGTGTCTTTGACATGTGTACTCTCAAAAGATATTTTAGTCCTGCAACAGAAAACTCTTGAACCAGAAAAAGGTCTCTTTCGATCCTCTGGTGCAGCCGGATCAAAGGTGATGGCATCTTTTTGAAATTATTCGGATGTTTGCGTTTATGGAAAAATAAGACAATCCCGGTGACAATGGGTGCTGTTGATGCAGTTTTTGAGCTATTTTGCGTACACAATCTGAGTGTACTTATCATTTATTTAATATACTGGATGATCAACAGTCAACTTCTAAACTAGCTAAATCCCACTGGTGCTACCATGTTTGAGACCCAAATGCCACTTATTTACTTAATGTCACCAGTTACCAACTGATTGCTCTAAGAGACAAAAAAATCATGTTATCCCCAAATAAGGCTAGAATTTGATCCAAAACATGTTACTGTTGATGGGACCTGTTCAGCGGCAGTTGTCTGAGAGAACAAACCTCAGAAAATAAAGGACAGTCTATTGAGAAAGACTGTCTATTTATCATAAACTTTCACTGCAATTGTGTGGTCTAATTTGCTGTAGAAGTCATTAGAGAGATCCCACGGGGAACGGAAAGAACATGCTCTGATGGAACAGCAATTTGTGATTCATGCTTTCCATGTGGTTATCTCCTAATGGTACAGCTGGATGAGATCTCGCATTACACTGCAAGAAGAAGAGTATAAAAACACGGCAATCTGCAACGCACCCACTCCCAGGGCGTCAAAACATGCAGCTTGGTCGAGTCCTTTGGCCTTTTTTGACACTTGGTCGGGACTCTTGGCGTAACTTTTTGACGCTTTTGGTTGAGAAGTATTTTGCATAATTATTCAACGTGCACGGTAAAACAGCTTAGTTAGGGTTAGGGACAGATTCATGGATTTACTAAATGTACCTTTCAGTGACACATGGGACTAGAACGTAACACGAACCCCGGTCTCCGGGGTGAAAGTCCTCCATCCACCACCACAACCGGTCTCCTTATGCTGATTTTTGCTCTTTCATACTACTCGTCTACTAGACTGCTCTAGTCTCTCTTAATACCAAGTGATCTTACAGCTCCGCAGGGGAGCTGCTGCTCGGCCCGGTGCGTTCCATGCGGACGCTAAAGGAGGATTTTTGCATCGGTATCTGACGCTAAGAGACCATTTATCAGTATTTGACGAGATGGGAGTGAGAACGGGTTGGAATCTGCCCCTCAACTCCCTGTGAGTTAAGCCAAAAACCTGCCGCTGTTAGCTTTTGTTCAAAGTTTAAGATTAAAGATTGATGCATTTTTTAAATATTATAAGTGTAATAAGTCCTGATTCAGCGAGAAAGGGAGCGGCTGTCCCATCAGAAAAGGCCTGCTGATGAACGGGCGCAGAAGGAAGAGTCGAGGAAGTGATGATGAAACTACGGAACTTCTTTTTTTTATCATTCTCCGTTGAAAGCACTTCTAGCCGTGCCACTCGGTGAGCACGATGAGAAAGCGATGGCGTGTCTGATAGCTCCACCGCCGCCAGCCAGCCAACTTAATAAGAGGCTGCAGTGTGGTTCGACAGCGCCGGAGCTTCTGGACCGATGAGAACCAGAGATCTGAAAAAGAGAGAGGCGTGAGGGCGAGAGAGGTAGACAATGAGATAGGAGAGAGAGAGAGAGGATGGGTTAGACAAGAGTTTTAATGCTTATGCCAGCAGGTTGAAAAATGATTATCTTGCTGTCTGGTTGTGACGGTGTGTATGGAGGCCTGACAGCAGCCAGCGGCTCCGCTCATTAATACGAAGCAGAAACTGTGTGTGTGTGTGTGTGTGTGTGTGTGTGTGAGTGTGTGTGAGTGTGTGAGAAACTGTGTTGAGAACAGAATTGTTCTCAGCCAAATCCTGACATGCCCTTTACCACCTGACTGCAAGCAGAGCAGCAAACTCAGGACTTTTGTCATATTTGAATATTTCATCATATTTCTGCTGTTCTGCATCAGACTGTAGTTTATACTTTTGTTTCAGAAAGCAGCAGAGTCACAAACCAAATAATACATTACATACTGCACACTAAATATCTGTTAAAAAAACTTGTGATCCTTAAAATAACCTTATTTTTACATGACGTTCTCTTTAATTAATGCCAAACCATGTTAAAATGAGTTAAGGATGATATTAATGGAGCAGGAGAACGCATCAATTTTGCATGGCTTTTTTTTTTTTTTTCAGACCACCTTCAAGCTGCACCACCATGAATGTAAAATGGTGGCCTAAGCGTCTCATCACCTCATCTGCAGAGAGAATCAGGTCTTTGTGTCCTGCGGTGTTTTTTGGGTTTGCTAATGTTGCTGTTTGTTATCTGGGCTTCTCGTTACAGAAGCCATTATATCCAACTATGCTCTCTCGAAAGCCACAAGAACTCCGTTGGCCATAGTAGTCGCAAGTAAGATGACGAGGTATAAAAGCGCCACATTTGGGGTTGTGGATGGGTCGAACAAATAAAGGAGGCTGGAGTTCGAGAGCCATTTGAAAATAAAAGTAAAGGGATGAGAAGGTGATTGATGTAGGATTCAAACTGTATCCACCCTCCAATAATAATAATAATAAGGAAACTAATAAATACAAATTAATAAAACAACCTGTAAACATAGCACTTAACCAAGTCCAGTAGCTAAGAAGCTATGTACAATGTGAAGTGTCAGTGTGCATAAAAATAACAATAGGTAAAGTCCAGAGCAGCTATATACAGTGAAAAGTTTACTGCTGTGAGTTGAGTAGCCTGACAGCTTACTGGTAGAAGCTATGCCTGAATCTGTTGGTCTGGGACTGGATGATTCTGAGCCTTCTTGTTGTATTTTAGGAGAATAAGGACCCAAGAGCAGAGATGAGGGAGGCAGGCGGGAGCAGTTAAACAAGGATTTATTATTTCCCCAGTCCTAGGAAA
>NC_048416.1:28439368-28440596 GCF_013103735.1 Etheostoma cragini
AACAGAAAACATAATAAAGAAATGGAAGAAAAACCAAAACCATGACCCTTCTGCCCAATGGCACGGGTGGTGACTGGGACCAGAAATGATCCGCTTGGCTCTCTTCAGTGCAGGGGGTAGGTGCAGAGAGCTAGCAGTTATCCTGTCGACAGACAACCTAAAACATCACCTCTGTACTCGACCAGAGCCGGTCCAACTTAACTGTCATTGGGCACGACTAGTAGGCCTACAACCGTTTAAATCCGAGCATGAGCGACTCAAATCTGTCCTCAACTCACATCTGGGAGTGCTGTTCCTTGCCATCAAGAAACACCAGAGATTTTGCAAAGATGTAGGCCGCGGTAGACTAGTATCTCCTGTGTCAAATCGACCCGTTTACAAAAGAATATGAATCAGAACTATGACCAAAGAACGTTGAAAAAGAGTGAAAAATGTTGGAAAAAGCTTCAAAAACAGGAAAAAAAATCAACAAAAACACTTCTTTTTTTTTAAAGCTGAAAAAAGTAGTAATAGAAAGAATTGATTTTGGTTTTTTACTACAAAACTTAACAAAATTGACAAAAAAAATCTACAAAAATGTTGAGAAAAGTGTTGGAAAAAAAACACCATGTTGAAATTTCAACCCAGAAAAACACAAGGGTCAAAGAGAGCATCCTATTTTACTCCCATTTTACTTATTGCTTCCTACTATGTGTTGTAGTGTCGAACACCTTGTGTATATTGTGAAAGATTTTCATAAATATTGCAATGTTTCAAGTAGTCGACGCTTTACTTACCGCCATGCCTTTAAATATCACGTTTACTGTCAGTGAATAAGTCATGATGAAATAGGAAATCCAATATAGTGAAGAAAATATACTTTTTCCCTACAGTCCCTTCATCAGTTTAATTACTTTCACTGGGAATTCATCAAGAAATTTGACTTGCTTTTAATTAAAATGTAACCTCATAAATGTTCCTCTTTTCTGTCGACAGACATGCTAAAAGATCCCATCACAAGATCACAAGAGGCGTAAACTGAAGGTTTTGCGATGGCCTTCACGATCTCCTGACCTCAACATAATAGAAAGTCTATGGATAGACCGTAAAAGAGCAGAAATCTCAAAGAACTGGAAGACTTTTGGAAGGAAGAATGGGTGAAGATCTCTCAAACAAGAATTAAAGACTCTTGGCTGGCTACAAGAAGCGTTTCCAAGCTGTGATACTTGCCAAGGGGGGGGGGGGGGGG
>NC_048416.1:28440720-28443792 GCF_013103735.1 Etheostoma cragini
AGATTTTTCCATTTTTTCTCGGCTTCTTTATGCACATCAATACAAATTTTTGACTGGGGGGCCCACAATTTTGAACCCCACTGTATTATTTTACCCCCATTTTACTTATTGCTTTCTACTATGTGTTGTAGTGTAGAGCACCTTATGTATCTTAAGAGAAATGTTCCACAAACAAAGTGTTTCAGAACTTTACTTAAAATTACTTTACTTAAATTTCACATTTACTGTCAGTGAATAAGTCATGATGAAATAGGAAATCCAATATAGTGAAGAAAATGTACTTTTTCCCTACAGTCAGTTCATCAGTTTAATTACTTTCACTGAGAATTCATCAAGAAATTTGACTTGCTTTTAATTAAAACGTTACCTCCTAAACGTTCCAATCTTCTAATCTTCCTCGGCTGATCTAAAACTTATTATTTCTTCCCTCGGAGCGCCTGGTTTTCTGTGTCCAGAGGAGAAGGTTTGGTGTTTCTGCAGACAGCAGTCAGGGCTAACCCTCCGACTATAAAGGTCCATGTAACCTTTCTAACGCAATTTCACAAAAGACTGCTCTGTTTGTTCTGCTCGCAGAAATGAGGCTAATTACAAAAAGCCGCCCAAACGCCTTGACCTTTTCCCTCTGGGTAATTACAGCGTCTCATTTATTTTCCTTTATATATACATACATGCTTTTATCCTTCTTTTCTCCCCCAGAGTTTGTCTTCAGCGTGCCTTCATCCTGCGTTCCTCTCCTCCTCCTCCTCCTCCTCTATCAGATGGACAGTCAGAAAAACATAAAGATCTCAAGTTTAATTTCAGTTTCATCTGAATGCAAACACAGCCTGTCTTAAAGGTCCCATGGCGTGACAATTTTCAATTCAATTTTATTTATAGTAGCAATTCATAACAAGAGCTATCTCGAGACCCTTTACAGGTCTGTAGAGCAGGTCTAGACCAGATAGAGCAGGTCTAGACCACACTCCAGAATTTACAAGGACCCAACAGGTCTAGTAGTTTCCTCTAGAGCAAGCAAAAGGGCGACAGTGGCGAGGAAAAACTTCCTTTTAGACAGAAACCTGGGACAATGACACTGACATTTCTTAATATTAATATGAATATTAATCAAAGCCTGCCTATGGCCCCGCCAGTGGCTAGAAATGGTGACAGGTGTAAATCGAGCCCTGGGGATCCTGCTCCAACTTTGAGAAAATGAGAGCTCAGATGGGCCGATCTGGAATATTGCCCCTTATGACCTCATAAGGTTACCTCACCTTTCTCTGCTTAACCCACCCAGAGAATTTGCCCCCCCCCCCCCCCCCATGAGAGAGAGACATCATGACTTTAAAAAAAAAAAAACTTTTGTTGTCCTTATCTTAATTTTTTGTTGCTTTTCAAATTAAAAGATATTACGTCGTTTTGTGACTTTTTTGACATTTTAGCCAGTTTTTCCAAAGTTTTTGACAATTTCTTCCAGTGTTTTTTTTCAATGTACTTTTTCTAATATTTTTTAGGCTGTTTCCCCAATGTTTTGTCGCCTTGTTTAACATTTTCGACCTCCCATATTTCTGATTAAAAAAAACAGATTTGACCCCAGGGACAATGTTTCGTTGCTTTTCAAAATAAAACATGTCACGTTTTGGTTGTTTTCTCAACATGTTCATAGTTTTTTTTTTTTACCCCCAATGTCTTTGTCCCTTTTTGATAATGTTTGGTCACTTTTTTGACATTGTTTTTTTCGACGTAACAACAGGGAAATGAAACGCCACACATGGGAGGAAATCATGTTATTTTGGGGAATCAAAAAAAAAAAGAACATTGATGTAGGAAAATTCGGGTCAATTTGACCCGAGGACAACATGACGGTTAAATAACCAAATATTCGATTTGGTATCAGCCTTAAAAAAATCCTTAATCAGTCGGGCTCCACTTGGTGTGTTATGGAATCTCCCCGAAAGTTAAAATCTCCAAGTTCAGATACAACGTCCTTGATTTCGTTGCCTGCTGCTGGTTTCGGGGATCTGACGTTTATTATTCATTTTCCCACAAATAAATCAATGTTCAGAGGACTTTCCTCCCCAGTCCTCCCTCCCTAATTCAACGCCTTCTCCTTCAGTGTAATTTGAATAACTTTGTTGTACTTTTAGTGTGCGTCCCTGTGGGCATGTGTTGTTTCGCCAACGACTCATGTTTTCAGTTCTTTTTTTGTCTTTTTATCAGCAGTTTAGAGTTTTAGATTTTGGCTTTGTTGTGCTTTTAGTTTAAATCAAAGCATTAATTAATCATTATAATCATGATAATAAATACTTTATTAATCCCACAAAGGAAAATCAAAATGTTTTCTCTCTGTTGTTACTACACACATTACAGGCCTGAGCTACACACACATGCTCAGTACCTATACATGCACAAATGGAGACATGTCAGTGTGTGTGTGTGTGTGTGTGTGTGTGTGTGTGTGTGTGTATGTGGGGGGGGGGATTTGAACCAGCAACCCTCCAGTTCCCGACCCAACTCCCTGCAGAGTGAGAAACTGCCACCAGTTACTGTTTGTTGTTAAGAAATGGAAACCAAAAGCAGACTTAAGAGTAATTGACAGTCGCAACAGCTAACGAGCCGTTACTACTTGGACTGATTGGAGAACGAGGAGCACCTGGTGGACAGGTAAATTCTCACCTGTCCACCAGGTGCTCCTCGTTCCCCAATCGGCGTAGGATCAGGTGAAGGGTGAGATTGGACAACTCTACAATAAAGGCTGGTGGAAGAAGAGGAAGACGACGACAACGACGTTGTCTTAACTATTTAAACTGTATATTGTCCATTTTATTGCTGTAAATATGTAAATATAACACAAACAAGAGGTTCTACAGCTGCTACGGTTAGCTTAGCATAGACGGGACCCAGCGCATGTTCTGGAGCTGCAGGATACAACATCTATGATTTTCCGTGAAACACAAAAGAGACACAAAACAACCAGAGAGGTGCCGAAAACCACCAAAAGGACACACAAAACAGCCACACAGACACACAAATGAGCCACAAAACAACCACATAGACACACAAAACAACCAAGAAGACACAAAAAAGACCACA
>NC_048416.1:28443892-28445529 GCF_013103735.1 Etheostoma cragini
AAACCGAGGGAAAGACCGAAGGAAAGGAGAGAGGAGGGGAGAAGGAGAGAGGAGGGGAGACAGAAGGAAAGGAGACCGAAGGAAAGACCGAAGGAAAGGAGAGAGGAGGGGAGAAGGAGAGAGGAGGGGAGACCAAAGGAAAGGAGAGAGGAGGGGAGACCGAGGCAAAGGGGGATGAAGAAGGGCGTCGAACAAAAGGAGGATTTAGACTCCAAATATTTGACACTCTACACTTGACCTTTGGCCTCTCTTTCCCAGCATGCCGCAGGGTCCAGCTCTGGTTTGTGAGCCGCCTGTTCCAGCAGATATTATGGTAACACACACACACACACACACACACACACACACACACACAGTCTGGCAGATATTAAACCTCAGCAGAGATGCAGATGAAGCAACCGCAGTTAGCCTGTCTGTCTGCTGGGTTGTGTGTCTGGCTAAGTGAACGCTACACAAAATACAGAAAGCAGTACACTGCTACTGGATGCAGTCGGTGTGGTTCCATTAGCAGCTACACAACGATCACATTGTGCGTTGATGTGCTGCACAACATGGCCAGCAGTGTGTAACAGCTACAGGATGTAATTTCATAGAATTCTGTGTGTCTGTGTGGTTGCTTTTTGTCTGTGTGTGTGGACATTTTGTGCATCTTTTTAGACATTTTGTGTCTTTTTGCTGGTTTTGTGTGTCTGTGTGGTTGTTTTTTGTCTGTGTGTGTGGACATTTTGTGCATCTTTGTAGACATTTTGTGTGTCTTTTTGCTTGTTTTGTGTGCGGTAGTTTTGTGTGTCTTTGTGATTGTTTTGTGGGTCTTTTTGGTTGTTTTGTGTGTGTCTGTGTGTGTTCGGGGTTTTGTGCATTTGTGTAGTTTTTTGTTGTTTTGTTGTTTTTTGTGTCTGTGTAATTGGTTTGTGTGTCTTTTTGGTTGTTTTGTGTGTGGTCGTTTTGTGCGTCTCTGTGGTTGTTTTTGGGGTCTTTTTGGTTGTTTTGTGTGTCTATGTGGTTTTGTTGTATCTCTGTCGTTGTTTTGTGTGTCTTTGTGCTGGTTTTTGGTATCTGTGTGGTTGTTTTGTGTCTTTTTGTGGTCTTTTTTTGTGTCTTCTTGGTTGTTTTGTGTGTCTATGTGGTTGTTTTGTGGCTCATTTGTGTGTCTGTGTGGTTGTTTTTTGTCTGTGTGTGTGGACATTTTGTGCATCTTTGTAGACATTTTGTGTCTTTTTGCTGGTTTTGTGTGTCTGTGTGGTTGTTTTTTGTCTGTGTGTGTGGACATTTTGTGCATCTTTGTAGACATTTTGTGTGTATTTTTGCTTGTTTTGTGTGTGGTAGTTTTGTGTGTCTTTGTGGTTGTTTTGTGGGTCTTTTTGCTTGTTTTGTGTGTGTCAGTGTGTGTTCGTGGTTTTGTGCATTTGTGTAGTTTTTTGTTGTTTTGTTGTTTTTTGTGTCTGTGTAGTTGGTTTGTGTGTCTTTTTGGTTGTTTTCTGTGTGGTCGTTTTGTGCGTCTCTGTGGTTATTTTTGGGGTCTTTTTGGTTGTTTTGTGTGTCTATGTGGTTTTGTTGTGTCTCTGTCGTTGTTTTGTGTGTCTTTGTGCTGGTTTTTGGTATCTGTGTGGTTGTTTTGTGTCTTTTTGTGGTCTTTT
>NC_048416.1:28445629-28447252 GCF_013103735.1 Etheostoma cragini
GAAGTTGTGTTGTTAATTGGTCACGGCGGGGTCTGTTAGCAGTTAGCTCGCTCGTTAGCCGCTGAGCCGTAGCGGCGTGCAGGCAGAGCGAGTAGCCGCCAGACTAAGCTAGTTACCCGTGCAGGATTCAATGTGAGCGGACCATTAGAGACCATGTGACCGGCGGGTAACGTTAACTGGCTCCTATGTACAGACAACATTACATCATAAACAATAAGTAACCCAGCAACGTCGATTATGAGCTTGTCCTCAGATGGAATGTTTTGGTAGGAACCAAAGTTTACATCGTGTGTTTTTCCGGACGTCTATATTCCGATTGGCGGCTGGCGTCAGCCGCTGCTTGCCGCTGAACAGCGTCATAGCTCATTACCATAAAGTTCTCAACACGCTCAAAACGCCCAAAACGCGACGCCGACAGATTTGCCGCTTCTTGCAGCTGTGAGAAGCCGGCTTCCATTGAAAATGAATGACTTCCGGTATCTTTAGACGCTCAAGTCGGTGGCGGTGTGAACGTACAGTTAGGATGTTTCAAAGATATTAAAAAGACAAAATGTTAAGCCCTTTAATGTCTGACAGTCCCACTGAATGTGTTCCTGATTCTGGCTTCAAACAAATCCCTTCAAGCTAAGTCTTCAGAAAGCCTTTACTTGTTTTGAGTAAATAAAAGTATAATTTAGCGTAACAACAGGCTGTGTTGTCTTCCTGTCAAAATTGAAAATCAACACTTTAATTAATGGTTTTTATCGATTTAAACAAACTTTTTCTCATGTTTTTGTCCCTTTTTTCAATACTTTTGATGCTTTTTTCAGTGTTTTTTTATGTTTTCAACACTACGAAACACTAACTTATTAACTTTAGTTTTACAGTTATTTTTTGAATTTATGATCAATAAACCTCATTTATAGGAAATTACACCTAATGTTTGAGTTAGAAAAGCAGAAATTAGGAATTATTGAGACTAACATTAAAGGAATGGATGTTGATGATAATCACAGACTGGAATATGTCAACTTTTACTCAATACTATTTCAAAAACACTTCCATTTTTTTTACAATGCTATAAATTTGAATGAGACGCCCCAAAATTAATGAAAGTAGAGATTTGTACTTGGCAAAGAGCGTTGGGTGGAATCAATCATGTTAATTTGGGGAATTAGAAAGAGCGTTGATACAAGAACGTGAGGGTTAAACAGTATAATTAGGGTGACAACAGGCTGTTGTTGCATCGTTAACAAGGCAGTGATGTTGGCTTAAATGGTTGGATGAGTGTTTGGATGAACGTAGGCGCTGCTGGATGCTGCCGGTGGATTTCAAGTGTCTTCCTGTTCCACCGGCAGTGGGTGGACGACAGCTCTCCTAATTAATGAAACCATCAACACTCAGCACATCTGTGTGAAATGATTACAGAAATCCCCAAAACACGCAGTCTGGTCAGCAGGATAATGTTCATTAAAATGGTTCTAATTGTTTCCTCAAAATGGTAATTAATAAGATGTTTCCTCAATCCATCTATCCATCTTCATCCGCTTAATCGGTATCGGGTCTCGGGGGCAGCAGCTCCAGCAGGGGACCCCAAACTTCCCTTTCCCGAGCCACATCACCCAGCTCCGACTGGGGGATCCC
>NC_048416.1:28447352-28459389 GCF_013103735.1 Etheostoma cragini
TACTTTTTGACAAGCGTCCTTGGCGGGGCGGCTAGAGCTTTTTTGAAGCTCAAATCGGTGGCGGTGTGTACGTACGGTAAAGCCTTGTGAGTGTGTTTTTAGCTGCATTCCTTCACCCCTCAGCCTCTGACGTACGTAGCGTTTGGTGCCGATTAGCAAATGTTAGCATGTTAACACACAGCTGTGAAACCGAAGTAGTTGAGTCTGGGCAACATAATGCTTAGTTAGGGTTAGTAAAACATCAGGGATGTGGGACGTAAAACGGCTAAAATAAGGACGTAACGTGACATCACGGGTGCCATTTTGTGTAAATTCACACGTTGGTTCATTTCAAAAAGTCACATTTGACTTCGAATTGTGCTGATCTTTATTTTTATTGGGACAGACTTAACACATATTCTTGCAAACTCTCTGTAACTGTCTGAGTGACAGTGCTGTTAAGATTACACGTTAGTCCCTATTTTTTAACAATTCCATTTGTGTGTGAATTCATACGGTAAATTAAAAAAAACTTTAAAAACGTGTATAATAACTTTAAAAAGGGATGTTCGATTTAAAATTGCACTAAGATGTTTTACATTAAAAACATGTCTACATTTTGTTCTCTATTACAAATGCTAATTTTTAATGGTGAAGTCAAATGGTACAAAATGACCAGAGTTTAGTGAAGGCCCCACCTGTTGCATTGTGGGTAAAAGTATTCAGCGAGAGCCAACGTGGCTGCAGAGGAAAAATGTACGGGTATAAATAAAGATTTTGCACGGTCCAAGAGGCGCACGCGGTAATTGTGCCTTTGTATTTCAGCCTTGTTATATTTGTTTAATATTTGTTGTAATTTCTTTGTATTTAATGCACTTTCCGTACCGTTGTGACGCTAACGTTGTGGGGCCCGTCTAGTTAAGGAAACGTGTTTAAGAGACTGTAAAATGACGTATGAAGTATATCTGACTCGTTGTATTGTCTTACAATGGAAATGTGGAATTAAATGTTAAAAGGACATCTGCATGACGCGTGGCCGTATTTAATTAGACGAGTGTAATTACACTCTCGAAACTTTGTTGTTTGTCACTTTGTGAAATAATGGCTTTATTATTGAACATCTTTATTACATAGTGGACACATTTGAACAGCTTATTAAGTTAAAGTTGGAATAATGCAAAATGTATTCAGTTTTGAATTGAATTTTCCAAAGAACATAACAGCTATCCAGAGCATTTTTCCCCCAAATCTTTATCCCAATTTGTCTTCCCATGCCTTCTTTGTTGTTTCAGGCTCAGACAGGCACATTGCAGGAAGAAGAATTGATTTCAGGACCCCATACCCAACATAACACACATATTTCAGTATTTTATCTGAAGCATGCACACCATTAGAGGCAATCATTCCTTCCCAGTGACGGTGGTTTTTCCTCCAGCAGTGGCATCATCTGGCGAGCCCGTGGTGGTCCGCAGACCCCCCTCCTTCATCCCACCCACCGTCAGATCCACAGATCCCCCCGCAGTCTTCATCGATTTCCACCCGTCCGATCCCTCCCCGACGAACAGTTCCCCCCTTGTGCGACCCGAGCTCGTCCCTGACAGCTGAGGCCGGCTCGTAGCCCGCGGCCATCGTCTGGAGCGGACGGAGCAGACAAAGACTCGCCTCAAAGCAACGCCAGATGTCCGAGTGATTGCTGCAGACGCCGTCTTTTATCAGACGGCCGGCAGCTCCGCTCGCAGAGGCCGCTTTCACTGATTGGATGAAAAATACACAGAGAAAAGGAAGATGACCGCTCTCGTTGGAGTTCAAGTGGCAGTTTGCACAATATGGGCTATTGTGGATGAGGGTATTTTGGGATTAAACCGGAGCTGTATTATGGAAGTAAGAGCGAGGGGGGGGTTCATGTGGACAGCGGGAACCTCGAGATTAAACTGCTGCTCAGACCTGCCTGCCAATTAATCTGTACTTTTAGTAGAAATGGATTCACGGGGGTCAGCTTTCGCTTAAATACCAGCCCAAAAAATTTAATTCAGCTTCTCTCTTTTCTGACATGATGAACTCAGCAGGCATGAAAAAAACACAATTCTAATGGTTTTCCTGAAATAATCATTTAAGCAATCATGATGGTTTCATTATGATATTCGTGGTCACTCCACATCATAACCCTCGTGTTTTCTTCCCGGCAAGATGGAAAATCAACACTTTTTTAAGCTTTTTATCTATGTTTTTAACTTTTTCTGATATTTTTATCCTTTTTTTCAACACTTGACACTTCTTTTTACGTTTTTCAACACTAGGTTACACTACCTTAATGTTTAGTTTTTAATTATTTTTATGAAACTATGGTCAATAAACCTCATTTATAGGAAATTATACCTAATGTTTGAGTTAGAAAAGCAGAAATTAGAAATTATTGAGACTAAAATTAAAGGAATGGATGTTGATGATAATCACAGACTGGAATATGTCAACTTTTACTCAATACTATTTCAAAACACTTTAATTTGTTTTTCAAATGCTATAAAATTGAATAAGACGCCCCAAAATTAATGAAAATAGAGATTTGTACTTGGCAAAGAGCGTTGGGTGGAATCAAAGTTATTTTGGGGAATTAAAAAGAACATTGATATAGGACAACGAGTCAATTTGATTTGAGGACAACATGAGGGTTAAAAGCTTCTTCAAGTTGCCCAGATAGCGCCTGGTGTATATATATATATATATATATATATATATATATATATATATATATATATATATATATATAAAGTGCGTAGCTAATCAGGAAATAGATATTTATATGGTATGTCTTATTAAATGAAAGATATCTATTTTAATAGTCACACTGCTCAGCAGTAGTAGGTGAGTATGTTCATAAATATCCTTAAAACAAAGAAAAAGAACAGATGATATAAGACCTTTTTTCACAACATTACTCATTAGGAAAATGTCTTTTGTCTGTCCTTCTTCGGGGACACATACCCAGAAAACATGCACTCTGCAGAAGATAAAACAACATACGTTCTGCGTCAAAACACAATTGAAATTGAGAGAATTTATAGCTTTCAACCAAATTTAAGTCTACTGAAATCTTTGAGCTCTGTAACAGAAATGGTGCGCCAGTGGAGTATTTTCAAATGCTCCATATTCCTAAAATCAGTACAAACTAACGCCGTCCACCGTACTTTGCACCGGCTTTGTAAAGCCTACTTAATCTGCCCTTTATGTAGCCCGTTGCATTCTGTACTCCTGTGTTGTACTGAGTGTAAAACTGCATGTTGACCTGCAGGCTTCTGCATTTCTTGGCTAGGTCGCCATTGCAAATGAGAACCTTGATCTTAATGACACATCTGGATAAATAAAAATACAAAAAAAATCTAATTATCATTCATTTAGATCGATTTATACGGGATTGTCCCCCAACAGGAGGTCCGTTCTACAGGTCTTAGGCATGGCCCCGCTAAAGTAATATAAGCATTTAAGTTGTTAAAAAGCTCAAAGCCAACAACAGGGCCAAGCATACAGTTAGCTAGCATACAGCTAGCCAGCATACAGTTAGCTAGCATACAGTTAGCTAGCATACAGCGAGCCAGCATACAGTTAGCTAGCATACAGCTAGCCAGCATACAGTTAGCTAGCATACAGCTAGCCAGCATACAGTTAGCAAGCACACAGCTAGCTAGCATACAGTTAGCCAGCATACAGTTAGCCAGCATACAGCTAGGTAGCTTACAGCTAGCCAGCATACAGTTAGCTAGCATACAGCTAGCCAGCATACAGTTAGCAAATATACAGCTAGCTAGCATACAGCTAGCAAGCATACAGTTAGCCAGCATACAGTTAGCCAGCATACAGCTAGCCAGCATACAGTTAGCTAGCATACATGCTAATGGACCAGAGCCTGGTAGGACCGGGGTAACGTACCAGAGTCTGGTAGGACCAGCCTCATGGACCAGAGTCTGGTAGGACCAGGCTAGTGGACCAAAGTCTGGTAGGACCGGGCTAATGGACCAGAGTCTGGTAGGACCAGGCTAGTGTACCAGAGTCTGGTAGGACCAGGCTAGTGTACCAGAGTCTGGTTGGACAAGGCTAATGGACCAGAGTCTGGTAGGACCGTGGTAATGGACCAGAGTCTGGTAGGACCAGGCTAGTGTACCAGAGTCTGGTAGGACCAGGCTAGTGTACCAGAGTCTGGTAGGACCAGGCTAACGGACCAGAGTCTGGTAGGACCAGGGTAATGGACCAGAGTCTGGTAGGACCAGGGTAATGGACCAAAGTCTTGTAGGACCGGGCTAGGGCTACAGTGCCCTTAGTAAAAAAACACGGCCCTGAACCACCTCTTAAGTGCATGAAATTGAGTGAAAACAATTAATATCTTACAATTAACATGGAAAAACTTCCTAAATGAGCCAAAAACTGGAGACGACGGAGACAGCAGGAGCTACAACAGCCCGACGGTGTCATGAAAGCACGTCTGCTCCAAGAAACACACTCAGCATCTTCGGATTAAACTGAAGTGATTGCAGACCCACGGAGGTTATTTGAACCGTTATTACTCTTCCCCTTGTGAGTTTCTTGTCAGAGCTGGTTAGCTTCCACTCCCACCTACATCGTTGCTGGAGGATTTGAATAATTCATGCTATCTGCGTTATTTATGCATTTGCTTATTCATGAAGGTACGAATCTGTATGTGCCGTGTCACTGCTGGGGAGGTAAAGGCGTCCTCGGAGTCCACGCCGGCCGAGGAGAAGCTTTTATTTTATTTATTTTTATTTATTTGTAATGGTGTCATGCAATTGGATTCGGTTCAGAGTTTCCACAAAGAAGGCCGATGTGCGTGTTGTGTGGCAACCGGGGGCGGACAGAGGATGGCTTGTTCTGCCTTTTGTCTTCCTCCCCGTCTCACTGAATGTCACCAACACTTCTCCCCAAAAAATAAAAAATAAAATATGTGGAAAGCCCAGCAGAGCCTCAGGCCAGGACTTCCCTCAGCCCCCATCGCTAATCTCATTTACTGCCTTGTCCTGTTGACAGTTGGACAGAAACAGACGGAGGGTAATCTGGAAAGAAATGAGCGGAAGAGCGATGGAAAGAGACGGGGAGAGCTGGGAGATAAAGGGTAAAAAGAATCCGGAAGGGCCGCAGCAGATAGCAGCAGCTCAGATAACACAGAGCTGCACCGTTAGCGCTGATGTAGTGATCCGACAGCGATAACATGACACAGAGAAACCCAGAGTGCAACGGTTAAAATCCAGTTCAACGTCGTAATCCTTACACACAAGCTGCTGCTGAAACAACCCGATCCCAGTGGTCTTTTGGGTTGGATCCGGAGTGTCATACATACGGCCCGTGGGCCAGAACCGGCCCACCAAAAGGGTCCAATCGGGCCCACTGGATGACTTTGCAAAGTGGGAAATTTAATCTCAGAGAATATGCAAATTCTTTTTTTTCTAAATGTACGACTTTAATCTTAGACATTTTTAGAGTTTTTCACAGAATGTTACCCCTCTTTCTCCGGGGTATTTAACATTATTTTTTGTCCTACAAAGGCCTTAAAACGCTGTCGTAGTAGAAGAGTGTTGCATTTGCCAACATCGAACGGACACGACACTCTGTGGCAGTGGTTTACTGCTCTGGCCCACTTCAGATCCAAATAGGGTCATGTGGCCCATCAACTAAAATGAGTTTGACACCCCTGGTTTAGATGTTATCTGTAAAAATCCAAGACGTCGTCAAATCTCAGATACCCACGGTTTAAAGTGACAACCTGAGCAATTTTAATGTTGCAATAAAGGACAAATCACTGTTTTTCTTCGTGGTCTGTGGAAGACTTGAGGTGCACGTGTTTGGCAAGAAAAGTGTACGTTTTTTTTGGATTAAAATAAAAATGCATTTCAAATCATTTTCGGCCGATATTATCATTGCCGTGTCTCTGTCCATGTCACGTGCCGTGTTGTGCTTTGTGAGTCTCTGCAGGTGTGTGTGAGTCTCTGCAGGTGTGTGCTGCTGATAGCAGGCCAGCAGCTGAGGCTGATCAGCTGATCAGTGCCCCACCGCTTAAGAGAGGGCAGCATGGCTGTGTGCAGAAGAGAGAGGCTTCTATGGAAGCCAGCGTAGAGAGCGCCGCTTTGTGACCTAGACCTAGACCTAGACCTAGACCTAGACCTGGGCCTGGGCCTATGCCAATGCTTATGCCTGTGCCTGTGCCTATGCCTGTTGTCGTCTTCCTTTTGAAGATTGTGTTTAGCTGCCTCCTGTTGTGAATGTTGTAAATTTCCCTCATTAAACCCTTGTGTTGTCTTCCAGTCAACCAAGGGAAAATAAACCCGTTTTGGTCACTTTTTTCACATTATTATCATCATTTTATCACAATTTTCTTACTTTTTCAATGTTGTTGGTGCTTTTTTTTTTGTGTTTTTTCCCAATTTTCTTTATTGTTTTGATATTTTCAGTGCGTATTTTGTCGGCCCATTTTTTTGTAACAAAAATAAAATAACTGAAAACCGGTCAATTTGACCCAAGGACAACATGAGGGTTAAACATTTGCTTTCTGTCCCTAGTTTGTTATTTCAAGCGGTTTGTGTACCCCCCCCCCCCCCCTAGACTACTTTGGGTCGTAACAGTCTAAAATAAAGAGCGTTTAAAAAAAGCTTAAAGACAAAACTTGCTTACTTGCTCTTCGTGTGGTTTTCCCCGTCGACCCCCGATGCAACATTTTGTTTTTCTGGGTTAAAATGTTCCAATGTTTGGTCATATTTTTTCTGGACACTATTTAAAAATGCTGCAGTTTTTTTAAAAGCTTTTTCCACTTTTTCAGACCTTTTTTGGAGATTATTGTTGCGTTCTTGTCGCTTTTTGTCCGAGTTTTGTAACTTAAAAAAAAAATGTTTTGGACCTTTTTTTTCAACATTTTTCTACGTTTATTATTATTTTGGGGAATTAAAAAGAACATTGATATAGGACAACATGAGGACAACATGAGGACAACACGAGGACAACACGAGGACAACACGAGGACATCATGAAGACAGCATGAGGACAGCATGAAGACAACATGAGGACAGCATGAAGACAGCATGAAGACAGCATGAGGACAACATGAGGACAACATGAGGACAACATGAGGACAACATGAGGACAACATGAGGACAACATGAAGACAACATGAAGACTACATGAGGACTACATGAGGACTACATAAAGACAACATGAAAACTACATGAAGACAACATGAGGACAGCATGAAGACAACATGAGGACAACATGAGGACATCATGAAGACAACATGAAGACTACATGAGGGTTAAGTTTTGAAGAGCGTTGTAGTGAACCGTCCATGTTAGTTTCTTTTACAATTTGTTTGAAAGAAACCCAAATTTCTGATATAGAAACGTCTTAAAATCTGGGTCGGATTTGACGCGAGGACCCCAGGAGGGTTCAGAAGTCCACTGGTAACCAACAGCAACCATCAGATCTGACAAAAGTCATTTATGGCGTTTTTTCCGTTACAGGGTACCTGCTGGACTCGGCTGCGGTGCCCCGTCCTCCTTCATCCATTGCAGATGTGCAGCCGTGAGACGAGCGTGCCTGGCTGTCATAGCGACGCTGCAGGAAACTGCTGTGACCTAACGCGACACCCACACAGAACGTGGAAGGTGTGATGTTTTTGATTCTCGGCATATGGCCAGAAGACAAATTTAGGTTTCAATCTGATGAATGATGGAACATAGGGCCTAATGTTTTAGTGACAACTAAATCTTGGAAATGTGGGGAAACAGGCACGCTCACGTTGCTCTAATGCACTTGTCATGATTACTTACATATCTCTTATAAAATGACTTGGTTTGTCACTGAATACACAAGGACAAGAGATGTTTTTTTGTCTTGATTCCTGGTGGTAGAACAGCTGGCCAGCCAGATGTGTTTTGTAATACCTTGTCAGGTGGAATTTACGGACTGAGCTGGAAGCTAAAGGAGTACAATGAGTGCTGAGTTTCAGTGTGTGCATGCAGATTTTTGACAGCTTTGCTCAGGTGTTGAGTCATGTTTCCCACCCCTCGTTCCTCTTTATCAATCATTGGTGGGGTTTGCAAGAGGCCGACTCTGCTGTTTTGCATGAATTATCCTGAGTGTGGGACTCAGGATGAAGCTGTTGGCTAAGTGTCTATGAAATGTGAAACGAGAGCCCGTGGAAGCTTTTTGGCATTTGTGCAAAAAAAAATTGTTCCAATATTCACTTTGTGGTTTTAAGGTTTAGTGGTCACAGCGGCGCGCCGGAGTCGTTTCCCCCCCGAAGATGGGATCTGATTCGCTGGTGTACCTTCTTTTCATTTTGCCTCCTCCAAAGCGAGGAGAGCTGCAGGGAAATCTAGCGGTGTGACTGATGGAATTAACGGCGGGGAATCTCCCCGGAAAATACGCGGCTTAATGACGCCTCGGTCATCAGTGACAGGCGATGATTATTTCAAAGACTGAGGGGAGTCCAAAGGCTGGGAGAGAGGAATGTACTTTGCAGGAAAACAATCTTAAATGAGCAAATTCCTTAAAACCATTCAGCCAATGGGGGTGGAGTACAGTATGGGAGGTACAGTAGACATGCACAATCCTGTTGCTTCATTGAAAGGAATCCTTCTACATTTTTAGATATAGACTCAATTGACACTGCTGTTACTGTATTTTAACAACAGTAACACTAAAAGTATTATTTCACTTCTTGTACTTCTTGTAGATCTCATACGGATCTATATGCAACCCCATCTGGACTGAGCTCAACGGTTACAGCTATAGTGTGTAGTTTCTCACCTTATGAAGATTTCTAAGTGATGACAGGAAGCCCACCCTCTCCTCCACGTAGGTGCTAGAAGCCAAGGAGGACACGGAGGATTAAAAAACCTGATGAGCTTTTCAGAAGAGGAAATGACCACCACTCCAGTTTTCTGTGAGTTTTGTGGTAGTCTTAATTAGCTTTGTAGCAACTCATTCGGCAGTGTCTTGAATGTAATTATTGTAATAATAATGTATTAATTAATATCAAAAAGTTCTCCCCCCCCCAAAAACGCTCCCATAGGTCGTTTGTTCCAAATGTCAGCTGTAAAGAGGGGGGGTTGGGTGGTGGATGGATCACACAAACACAGGACTTTTACCCAGAAAACTAAGGTTTGTGTCCCCTTAAATGAGTGAATGTTAACAGTGAACGCCAAGTTTGGCCCCGAATCCCCTCTTCTTAGCTAGTGTTCAGGTTATCCCCCTATCCCGGCTCCCTGTGACCGGTCATGCCAACAGAATGTGTGTTAATGGACAGATCATGTGTGACGTCACCCATTGGTTTGTGAAGATATGCTGTTAGTTTGCAGTTACGGGCGCAGCCATCCTGGTTGGGGATGTGACGATTTTAGACAAGAGGGAGGAGAGAGGGAGGATCGAGGGAAGAGAGGGGGAGAAGTGTGGGAGTAGAGAGGGAGGAGAGAGGGAAAAGGAAGCTACTGCACATGTCGCCCCCTGCTGGTACTTCTGTATTTGCAGCACTTCGCTGAACGGGATGCTTTGTCCATTAGTTTTTTATAGTCTACGGTAATGCCTCTTATGTTCCTGGAATCTGCTCCGGGTTTTCCCTCCATCCTGACTCCTTGTGACCAATCACGCCTTTGCTGTTCCTAGACTCCGGTCCGGGTTTTCCCTCTATCCTGACTCCTTGTGACCAATCACGCCTTTGCTGTTCCTAGATTCCGGTCCGGGTTTCCACCTATCCTGGCTCCTTATGACCGATCACGCCTTTGCTGTTCATAGACTCCGGTCCGGGTATCCCTCTATCAAGCCTCCCTGTGAGCAGTCATGCCCTTGCTGTTCTAATACTCTGGTCCGGGTTTTCCCTCTATCCTGGCTCTTTATGACCGATCATGTCTTTGCTGTTCTTGTACTCCGGTCCAGTTTTTCCCTCTATCCTGGCTCCTGGTTGACTACAAGGGAGTTGCCCAATCATCAGCGAGTCTGTTGCCACACCTGTTGCCACTCTTGTCGTCAGCCATAGCTTGAAAGCAGTGCCAGGTGGAGCACTCTTTGCCAGAGTGTCACGGTTATCAGTGTGGATTCCTTGCAAAGTGTTAACCAGCTTTGTGTCATGGCAGTGTGGGAAATGTAATATTTATGCAGATTAAAGAGCGTTTAAATGGCTTCTGGTTAGGGTTGTGTTGCTGGAGATCCCCGCTCATTTCTCCAGAACAGCTACTCAATTAAAGGTTTATTTTCCACCTTTCAAACTACTGATAACAAATTGAGTCCAAGGTGTGAGTGTTGTGGGCCTATTCAAGGTTCAAGGTAACTTTATTATCCCCAAGGGGCAATTTGAATTACAGCCAGCAGTAACAATATTTTTTCAAACCACAACAATAAACACAACCACAGTACAGCATTATTTAAATTAAATTTACAGAGTATTATTAACAATGGTAATAACCGCCGGAATGAATGACCTTTTTAGTCTGTTTGTTCTGCATCGTGGCAGACTATACCTGCGCCCGGATGGCAGCAGCCTAAATTCATCCCACAAAGGATGACTAGGATCAGCCAGGATGGCTCTGAGTGACTGAGTGAGTGATACATTTACTGTCTGTCCCTCATCACACAACCCATGAAGAAGTTAATACATAAGGTTTTGAGGAGCTCCGGTCTGGGTGTTCCTCGTCCTCACGGAGACATCCGTGACGTCCTGGATGTGTTTGCCAGTCCGACTGACACAACGTCTCGGTTGTTGACCCGGTGGAGTCTTCATCTCTGTGGTGACTGACTGCCCTTGGATCGGGGAAGCTACCCCCCAGCTGACCTAAATCTTTGATGGCACCCCGAGGCCCCGTAAGCAGAGCCAATAACCGAGAGACGGCCCTTTGCCTCTGCTGTCCGTGGGGGGAAAACCACCACCCCGGTCTCACAGCCGTCGGGGGCGATTCGTCCATATGTATGAATGTGTTTATGACACCGCTGAATTATTTGGTGGGCTGTTTTCTTTCCCTGAAAAGTGATTTTATACCGGCCCGCTTCAGTGCACCTGGTTGTGATATGAAATCTGAGCAGCCTGAAGGCAGCGAGTTAACAGAGTTCAGCACTTCTTCTTCTTTTTTTTTTTTTTTTTTCTAGACCAAAATAGGAAAAAACTCAAGACCATTTCAGGAGAAATCATGCAGGAAGATTTCAGCTGAAAGGTGGCACAAGCAGAAGCAACTGAAGGATAGATTGAAGATCAGCTTCAGCTCCAAATTATTTCTTATGTGTAATTTATTGTAATGGTAATTTGTGATATATTGTATTAAATAATTTGTCTAGCGAAACACAAAAGAGGTTGTTATTTTTCCTCCTATCCCAGAATGTATCTGGGGCGTCCTCTGGTTTTCCTGCTGCTAAAATCCAGATTGGAGACCAGAGAATCTGATCTGTTGACACACTCCCCTGAGCTAAGCGTCGCTGTGAAGCCGAGAAGATTCAGGTGATAAGTCTCTGCAGGTCCATCCTTGCCGGAGACATGCAAACACATTACCATAAAAATTGAAACAATAGCTATGAGCGACCTCTAGCTCACCCAGAGGTCACCCAGTCCAGGCTGAGTCCTGCAGGGGCCTGGTGTTCGAGTCCAGCCTGCGGCCCTTTGCTCCGTGTCATCCCCCTTTCTTATCCATCCACTGTCACTATTCACTAATAAAGGCGAAAGCTCTAAAAAACAAATCTTTAAAAAAATAAGTTATAGCCAAGTAGCTGCAGTGAGTGATTTACTCCCACGTCTTCTGCATGTTCTTGTAAGATGACACATGATCTCTGCTTTTTATTTACTGTTAATAATCTTCTAATATGCTGGGAGTGAAACTGAACCTCAGAGCGGTAAACAACTGAACTTTCTGTTTAAAGTCTCTGTCAAGCAAAGCAAACTTGATTTAATGCCTTAACATTTACAGAATTTCCATTTTTCATAATCATGAGCATACGATATTCATGTAGTCTCACATTACCAGCTCTGTGTCCACAGCGCTGTAGAGAGAGGTCGGGCTGCACCACATGTATATTCCAGCATAGG
>NC_048416.1:28459489-28459836 GCF_013103735.1 Etheostoma cragini
GTTACCTGTTGAGTACAGTAACGTGAGCTGTGTAAGTCAGCTGATACACGGTTGCACATCATCATCTC
Source organism: Etheostoma cragini (assembly GCF_013103735.1). Classification (NCBI taxonomy): domain Eukaryota; kingdom Metazoa; phylum Chordata; class Actinopteri; order Perciformes; family Percidae; genus Etheostoma; species Etheostoma cragini. The sequence continues at coordinate 28,459,558 of NC_048416.1, forward strand.
TTACCAGTGGATCTCTGTTGGTTCTTCCTCCACAGCGATCTCCACCAATCAGTCCCAAAACGGTCCAGTTAGAGAGGAAACAACAGACAACAGATGTTCTGCCAAATGATTTACTACTACACTGTCCACTGTGGAAACAAAGAAAGGATTTTCTTATCTTATCTTAAAGAACCAAGAAAGGCCGGCCTGCCTTTCTTCAGACCTTGCCATTTTGAGAAGGTTAGCTCAAAGCCTGGTTGACAGTAAACCCTTCTGGGTCTTGGGGGGGGGGGGGGGGGG
>NC_048416.1:28460001-28462443 GCF_013103735.1 Etheostoma cragini
GATTGGTGCCTTGATTTGGAAAACTTGGAAATGGGCTTGAGTGGGCTCTCGGCCAGATGGACTTGCAGAGCAAATCTCAAATCTGCCAGAAGTTCATCGAGTTTTTTCCCAGGCTAGAAATGCTATGCAATTATCCTGAAAATGTACTTCCTTTGATGCAGACTAGTGTAGCTCAGTGTAAAGTCTTTCCGGAAGACCTGACTATTAATTGAAGCACGTGTAAATCAATTAATCTGCTATGCATAACTGTTGTATACCTGCAAATAGTCTCTCCTCATTGAAATGTATCTCTGTGTAAATCCTTTCAGGAAGACCTCACTCTTAATCGGTGCTCCACCTACCTCTGATCAGCTGTTGGAGGGGTCACCCTTACTGTTAAACCAATCAGAATCGTTACACAAACGGCAGGGGCCAATCACAGAGTCTCAACCCTACGTTGAATACCTGTTTCTCCCTTTGCCATCAGCTGTTGTTGAAGGCAAAGAGTGCAACCCACACCCTGGTCCAGAGCCTCCTTTGGTCTGGTCTTTGGGCTCCTTAAAGCCCCCATCACCGGTGTCTAGATTCCATCGGGGGGGGGGTCTGATGCTCTCTACCGCTATACATAGATATGGAAATGTTTTGTACAGCGATGGAGTCTAATCGCCAATGTTTTTACATTTTATTTGAGCTGTACAATAAATCTTATTCACATATCTGCATGTCTCCCCTGATTAAACTGTTTGGCAGCTCCTCAACGGTCCAGTGAAGTTGACACCAGTAAATAGACCTTTTCAATTTAACACAAATTCACAGGCTGTCAACATTGAAAAGCAGCATCACCTTAATATTGGGCTTGACTTGATTCATCTACACATATAGATGAAACACAACCATTTCTGGTTGTATTTATGTTGCAGATTGCAGATTTTATGTTCCATTGAGGACCACTTACTGCATGTTTTCAGGGACGTTTTGATCACATTAGAGACGACTCCTCCGTGACAGGAAAAGCTGCTTTAAAGAACACCTAACCTTGTGAGTTTATCCTGTTCACGTGAGAGGGCTGAAAGCTTTTCAGTGTACAGTTTTGCAGGATAAAAAGAAACAAACTCACGCCAAAATAATTAACTTATTCTAAAAAAAGGAAAGAAAAAGATGTTTACGGTGAATCTCGCAAATGCAAATGTAGGATAATTTAATGGCTTTTGATATCTGGTTTTTGACAAATTGAATTCATCGGCAGACATCGTGTGAATCTCACAGAAAAGTGTCCAAAGAGAAGAAAAATATTAGGAGAGAGAGAGAGAGAGAGAGAGAGAGAGAGAGAGAGAGAGAAGCTTTGTTTAGTCTTGTTATTCGTGGGCGTATCAGCTTCCTAACACAGTGGATCCACGCTGCCAAGCCTTTTCAGGAGGCAGAGGCTAAGTAAGCCGGCCGCCGCTGCCAGCAGCTTGTTGGCAAACGCTCGCCGCCACCTGCTGCTGCTGTCGAGGTGGCGTTGCCGCGACCTGGCAGAGCATCTGGGAACCGGAGAGCCGGCGACGTCTCCCAAGGGCCCAGCTCAGTCCCCGGCAGCCAGCTCCCATCTCCGACTGTGGAGGACTTCAAGGGTGTAACCTACAATGTAAACTACTTTTTTTATTTGTTTTTCCCGTTGCTCCCGAACACAAGAGGATAAAAAATAAAAACAATCCTAGTGACAAACATAACAAAATCACTGAATGTCTGCAACAAGTAGGCTATAGATTATTTTTTTTCAATGTCTGAGACTCAACAAAAACCTTAAAAACAACCACTAGGGTCATGTTTCTCAGTTAACTGATTATTGTCTAGTACAATATAATAAAAACTAAGTTACAGTAGAAACTTAACAACTAACAAATGTATGAAAAATTCGCCCAATCAAAAATACAATCCAGTATTTCTCTGTTAGACCAAACAACTCAAACGGAATCAGAATCAGATTTATTTGCAACTTATGAGGACACATCCGAGGAATTGTTCTCTGCAACACCGTTTCTCACAATGCGCTTAGACATAGAAAACAACCAAACAAAACATACACACTAGTATATACATCCCAAACACAAACAGATGATTGTGACAAATGAAATGACGTTTTGACAGATATTAGTTAGTAGTAAGATGACAACGTTTCCGGTGTGTATTCTTAATCCAGTGTGACTCTGTCGAGTGTCAGTGTTTCCTTGTTGGGATTACATCTCTGTTAACATACAGCCGCTCTTGAACGTAGCACAGCTTTTCCATCTGCGATCACGCTTTGCCTCGTGTGCAGCTATGTCCTCAGCGTCAGTCAGAGACACAGGCAACATGATGTATCTACATGCTCACATGAACATCTGTCAGTGATGTAGAGAATGTATAATTGTTGCTTTCATTTCCCAGGCAACAAGAGCCCAAAATATATATATATATATATATATATATATATATATATAT
>NC_048416.1:28462543-28464391 GCF_013103735.1 Etheostoma cragini
CACACGTGTTTCATGACTTTGTGGTTGATATTTATGCATGTGCAAGTTAAAATGCCGTTAACCATTCAGAGAAAGCTTTTAGGGCAGAGTAAGCGTGAAGTGGACCCTAGGGTGCAGGAATAGATTTCAATAGTTGGCTAGTAGTAGTGTCTCACAAATGAGGAGTTGTGTCAAAGGTACCTCTGTCTCACAGAAATAGATCAACAGGCCACTGCAGAGCAGTAAGACAACAGGAAGCAGATCACTCTGATGGTCGGTGGTCACTCTTGTGTTGACGTTCGTTTGTGTACAGAGTCGCTCACTGTGTCAGACAATTTGTTCACTGTTTGAATAAAGGTGCAAATGATGTGAAATCCTTGGACTCATCATCTTTAAAGTCTTCATCATCATCTCCTGATCTCCACCCTTCATCAGTGGTGATGTATGAAGTCCTACCATGGACTCTGTAACTTGGTTACCTTGGTTACCTTGTTTCAAGCCATTCTAGCGTGGTATGGAAAGCCTGCAGGAAGACTCAGCTCCATTTGGGCCAGTTCTGATTAATATCCTTGACTCTAATTGGCTAAACAGCTAGCCAATGAGAGCCTGGCTATCAGCATCCTTTACCCAGCTCATGAATAGTAATGAGCTCAGGCAACATGACATCAGACGGACCAGCTGTTGTGATTGGCTTGATTTCTCCTCTTAGTTCTTCTCAGTGACTAGAGCTAACAGAGGAGGTAGCACTTCATCACATTTACCACATAAGACACACACACACACACACACACACACACACACACACACACACACGCGTCATGTCAACCTCGCATATTTCAAAAATTGCATGTTTTGTGTGGCAGGGCACCTTTAAACTACAACTCTTCTGCTGTTGTCGCTGCCGCCGCAGCAGCTGTCAGACCTTTTTTTTCCCCGTTGCATCTTTTGTTTTCTCACTCTGGACGAGTGTTTTATTGTTTCACGGTCTTTGTTTACTGGATTCATCTTAAAATGCAGCTTGAGGGATGAATGAAGTTTTCTGAATTCAGTTGAAAACTTTGAGAGTCAAAGCTGAAAACCTTGTGTTTCTGTATAAATTCCTTCCCTTTCTCTCGTTGATTGGCAGCTCATGTCGGGTTTTCTTCACTCCCTGAGTGCTCGGTGGGTAACGAGAAGCCATTTTCATTATGACTTTACAAAGACAAGACATCCAGACGAGACATATCGAACTTGAAACAAGTCGGTTGTTGTCCCGCCTTTGTGTCGCTCCTTTTGAATCCTCACATTAAACTGCAGCTGTTTACAGCACGGGAACCAAAACTGACAACAGCAGAAGGAAAAACAACCCAATAAATGTGTGGTTGAGGACAATTTGTTGCTCCAGTTTCCTCTAATCTCCCTTCCAGCCTCCGAGTTCACGTTCACACACACATTACCTCGGAGCATCCGGCGTTTGTGAGTGGTGTGATGCGTTGACCTCTGACCCCACCCTTAGTGTTTTTTACTCCCACAGCCTCTCTCCCTCCGTCCTCCCACTCATCGCTCTGCCTTCCATCATCCAACCCGCCAAACAGCCCGTTATCATCTGGACGCCGTTGCATGTTCACAGAGCGCTTCCATCATCAAGCCAGCGTCGCTCCTGACTCACCGAGTGTTGGAAGAAACGCTTCCAGCGGACAACAGAGATGTAATTTAATAATAATAATAATAATAATACTGTATACTGTATTAATCCAACAAGGAGAAATTACAATGTACACTCTGTTGTTATTACACACATTACACACAGGCCTGAACTACACACACATGCTCAGTGCCTATACATATATGGACTAATGGAGAGATGTCAGAGTGGGGGGGGGGCTGCCC
>NC_048416.1:28464491-28468399 GCF_013103735.1 Etheostoma cragini
ATATAAACACACAGTGGGGTTTGAAAGTTTGTGCCCCGCAGTTAAAAATATGTATCAATGTGCATAACGAAGTCGAGAAAAGATGGAAAAATCTCCAAAAAGCATCAAATGACAGATTAGACATTCGTATAATACGTCACAAAATGTTAGATTTTATTTCCTTCATTTACACTTTCAAGATAACAGAAAACAAAAAAATTGCCGTCTGCAAAAGTAAAGACATTTTTTCATGTCAAGACTGTTATGTTTTTTATTTTTTATTATGTTAATACACATTTTTACCTGGGGTGCCCAAACTTTCAAACCTCACTGTGTGAATATATATATATATATATATGTATATGTATATATATATGTGTGTGTGTATATATATATATATGTGTGTGTGTGTATATATATTGAACATGAAGTTTGTTTACAACTCCATAGTCATGCTACAGATGCTCTGATGAAAACCTTTTCTCACCATTTTGCTGTCTCCTTCACGATCCTCCTGAACAAATAACTCTAACAAAACTACATAAATACCTTTTTAAATCTTCATCACAGAGTTTCCCTTCAGGGATCAATAAAGTATTTCTGATTCTGCTCCTCCTCCCCGTCATGGTGGCAAATCTGCCAACCACTCTTTCTTCATTGTATAGACCCGCGTACCGCTCCACACACAGCAAGCTCTTCGAGATTCGACAGTGTGGCCTCCTACATTCACGGACCCAACATGTGTGGAGGTTCATGGAGGAAACCAAACGGAGGGGAGTGGGGGGGGGGGGGTCCCCAGTTCTCGCAGAGACCAGCGTGGGAGATCGCGTGTTGATGCAGAGCACCAGGTTCACATCAGAAGCCCGAGGCTGCGGAGGACTCTGATGATCCCGAAGGTTTTGAATAACGCAACGCAGAGTAACAGCTCCTGTCAGGAGGAGCGCCGGGACTGACACGCAACGAGGAACCGCTGCAGGGAAGGAAAACGCTCACGGCCTTTTTTAAAAGCTGTTCTGACAAATTCCTTTCAACCGGGGGGGGCGTAAACGTGATGTTGGGAAGCGGAAATACACCCGTACCTAAACAAGGTTTTAGAAGCACAGGTTGAGAGGGAGGCCTGGGTAAAATGAAGCCGAGGCGGTTTGTTCTTCTGACAACAGTGGGACAATAAAGACAACGGACACTTTGGGACAACCGGAGATGAATTCATATCGAGTCACAGGGAAACGTTCACATGAAAGGTTCCCATCGAGAGGGTTTCAGAGACCTCTGCATGAGACAACCACGTGCTGAACCGTGACTTCCTGTCTGTAGGAGGAACATGAACTCTACTCCAGAAAGGAATCATTGGTTGAATTTTCCTACACTTGTTTTATTTACTTGATGAACCATTTTGACCTTTTGTTCCAGTGGAGGCCGGTGGAGACAACACGAGACGGACAGAAACATCGGGGGGGGGAAAGGGAAGAGGACAACAAGCAGGACAGGGACCCAACGGCTGACCATGTCACAAGGAAGAAAACTAAATTTAGGAATATGGTAATTATGTGTGCACACGAAAACAGGATGAAGGCACAATAAGTGATAATAAGCGATGATGTTGGAGCAGAGGCCAAGAAGCTGAATACATACATGTAAAAAACATGAAATGATGAAATGAAAATAGACAAGGAAACATACAAGACGATATTTAATTATAATATTATACAATATGACACTGTCACAGTGAATCAAGGATTAACTGTAATACTAAGTTATTTTAAGGTATTAACACTTGAGAGAGAAATGTCTCAAATCACATGATATCATGTCAAAACAGAACGTGAGGAATGGATTTTTTCTTCATGTGTTAAATCAATTAGTTCAAGACATCAAGCCTCAACAAAACCCAAGAAAACAAGAAGTTAATTAAGTAAATAAATGAAATATGATGAGAAAGAGATGAGCAATAAGAGAGAAAGGACTAGCGACGGAAAGCTAATGAACTTTAATGAGAACTGGCGTTTGCTAACGAGATGTCTCCGTGTCCTCATTACGTCGAAGACACTCGCTCCGTTTGGACGAAAGCAAATCGGACCTCAGAGAACCCGACTTCCTTTCTTTATCCACAGGAGCTCCGCCCACTGTGCCTGACACACACACACACACACACACACACACACACACACACACACACCACTCGGATTCAAACAGAAACACATACTGAATATGCACCGGATAACACGTTGATTTGTGGAAATTCACCTTCAGGTTACTGGCACACACAAACACAAACACACACACGAACACACACACATGCATGCACGCCCACACACACACACATATTCCAATTAGCTGCTTCACTCTTAGGTTTCTGGTTTTGAGCTTAGAGGGACAGAGGCATCATTAACATCACCGGTAACACCTGTGTGTTCAGACTGCCGGCCCAAATCCATTTCTTTTGGCATGTCCAGATTGATTTTAGAAAGTTCGGACAGCAAAGAAAACACATCACATTGTGTGAAAACCTAAGCACAAAACTCCCTGCAATATCCCACGAAATTACAGGGACCGCCGGCCGGTCATGTGACAGTTAACTTAAAGGGTCTTTACAGTTAAATTTAGCTGAGAAAAGACGACTGTGAGCCAGGTACTGAACACTCATTGTCACTTTGAACGTGTAAAACGTTTGTTAAACGTGTCTGATGCGACGAAAAAGGCGTGTGTAGAACGTACCGGGGAGGGCAGCATCTAGACGGGGTTAATTGAGGAGTATGGAAGGGGAAAACTCCTCGTAGGGAGGTTGGTTGGGGGGGTGGAGGGGTTAAACACAGTTGAGTCAACAAATGTTGAGCCATTAAATGTGTATGTTTGTTTTGGTGTAATTGCAATGCTTGATTCCATATTTAAGAACACTCATTAAACTTTTTTATTTTTGCCAAATATGCGATGTTTTGAGGGTAATGCTTGTGTTTATTATTTTATAGTTTCATAAACCAAAGTGAGCGATATTAACACCCTGTAATAACTTCCTGTCTCACACACAGACCAAAGCGCGTTGTGCAGCAGTTGGAGATGTTGAGTACTTTGTGTCTTAAAAAGCAGGTGAAGCAGAAAGAAATTGAGAGAAAGAGAGAAAATACCAATTAAATATTTGGGAGGAGGTGTTGTGACCTCTCTGCAGCGTTCCCTGCAGTGTTCCATCACTCTGGCAGCTCTCAAACTGCTTTAATAAGAGCAGAACTTCCCCCTTATCACTAATAAAGCCTCACATTCTGGGGCCACCAGATCCTCTTCTCACCAGAGACAGCAAAGCACGCCGATAAAACTCAACGGCAGCACGTTCACACCTGGAAGATTGGAACACACAAAAACAGTACCAAAAAGGCTGCTTTCTTTCAGAGACACCAGGTGCACCAGAATACAGGTAAACCACGTTTAAGGCGTGTTCACACCTGTAGTTCGTTTGCTTTGGTCTGAATCAGTGGGTGAGTTTGGAAAGTCGGAGCGATTTGCCCTCGGCCGGATTGGTTCGGTTTGGTTTCACACCTGAAAGAAGCCAAGCGTATAAAAGTGCACCATTGCAAATCCCTCAAGAACGTCCACTCCTCTTATTGGTCGGATGTTTTTGGGGGCGGGAGCAAGAAAGTAAATACAGGAAGAAGGTCCTGAGTTCTGGACTAGTGCATATTTCTTACAGCTCCATGGTCAAACCAGCTCGTTTCATTAAAAGAAGTGAGAGACGTACCTACGTCTGCTCGGGCTACAAGCTTAGCAGTCTGAGCTAACGTGCATGCGTGTGTGTGTGTGTGCATGTGTGTGTGTGTGTGTGTGTGCATGCGTGTGTGTGCATGTGTGTGTGTGTGTTTGTGCATGCGTCTGTGTGCTCGTGTGCGTGTGTGCGTGTGTGTGTGTGTGTGTGTGCGTGCTCGTCTGCGTGTGTGTGTGTG
>NC_048416.1:28468499-28470047 GCF_013103735.1 Etheostoma cragini
ATATATATGTGGCTGTGATCAGCTGCCGCTTTGCTCGTTTGAAAGCCATGATGTCTCTCTCTCTGGGAGGGCAAAGCAGAGAAAGGGGGGTAACCCTGCCCCTTATGACCTCATGAGAGGCCAGATTCCAGATCGGTCCACCTGAGCTGCAGAGCATTATATCCTATTTCCATTTCTAGCCAGGCTGGGGGACCAAAGGCAGGCTGGGGGAAGTCACATTAATGTAAAAATGTGAAATTTTCATGCCATGGGCCCTTTAAATAGTCCTACGGAGAGGTGGCAGCAGCAGCTCTCCTGCTACGTCACCTGTTCAGCAATGAAAATTAACATCACAGCATCGCAGACTAAATTCACAGTCGACAATTCAATGCGTTCTTTGAGTATCGTCTGTGTACACTCGCGTTTTTTGGATTTATCTTAAGAGTCGTGGATTCCTCTGATCTTAACTATTAAGTAATAGCTGAATGAATCTGATAAAAGTGATTAATTGTATTTGCAAAGAGCGTTGTAAGGAATCCAATCCATTTTTTTGTGGTAATTTGGTTAAAAAGAAAATCATATTTCAGATATAGACATTTTTTTAAAGGGTCAGATTTGACCCGAAGACCACAAGAAGGATAAAGGTGGAGAAGCCTGAAGAAAATTTAAAAAATAAAAGTCCTTGGATTTGGATTTACCTTAAGAATTGTACTTCTAAAACACATACATGCTAAGTATTTACCTTCCTTTAGTCCATTTTACTTCCTGGTGTGTAGAATCCGTCAATGTTAGTGTTTTGCACGGATTAAACTCCCAGAGATGCTGAGGGGATGATCTCATTTTCCTCCTCCCAATGCTCTGAACTGATCTCATCTATAGTACATCGAGCCGCACAGATTGGCTGCCGGGTGAAATAAGATCCACAGATGAGCCTGTTTTCGTCTTACCTTGCACAGCAGCTGGATTCTCGCGATATCACAAGATCAGAGGAATCCATCTTATCTTAAGTTATCGCGTTGGTGTCCAAACAGCAGCGGACCGCACCGATCGGCATGCAGAGAGGAGCTGCTGGCCACTCAAAACTACGATGGCGGACATCGTAGAGAGAGTTTGACTGTCTTTTTCCAAACAGTTTCCATTGAAGGCTTCTCAGATAGTCCTGTGTAACCAACCATCTGGGCGTCAGGTTACATAACTTTTAATTTGACTTTTTAAAAAACAAAACAAAATCTAACCTGCTTTAAATTTAAGTGGCTCATGTTGATCAGATTGTTCAAACTCTGAGAAAACGTTGATGGTGTGTATAGTGTGGTGTGGTGTGTATAGTGTGGTGTGGTGTGTATAGTGCGGTGTGTATAGTGTGGTGTGGTGTGTATAGTGCGGTGTGGTGTGTATAGTGTGGTGTGTATAGTGTGGTGTGTATAGTGTGGTGTGGTGTGTATAGTGTGGTGTGTATAGTGCGGTGTGGTGTGTATAGTGTGGTGTGTACAGTGTGTATAGTGTGGTGTGTATAGTGCGGTGTGTTGTGTATAGTGTGGTGTGTATAGTGCGGTGTGTTGTGTATAGTGT
>NC_048416.1:28470147-28484206 GCF_013103735.1 Etheostoma cragini
TGTGGTGTGTATAGTGTGGTGTGTATAGTGTGGTGTGTACAGTGTATTGTGTACAGTGTGTATAGTGTGTATCAGCTGGCTGAAAGCTGAGCAGTGTTACCAAAACATCGGGTCGGTGGTTGGAGCAGGGACACGTACACATCAAGGTTTACGCCTCGACGCGGAGGTCCAGGGTTTGAAGCAGACCTGGGCCAAAAGGAGCAGACCTGGGCCAAAAGGAGCAGACCTGGACCAAAAGGAGCAGACCTGGGCCAAAAGGAGCAGACCTGGACCAAAAGGAGCAGACCTGGGCCAAAAGGAGCAGACCTGGGCCAAAAGGAGCAGACCTGGGCCAAAAGGAGCAGACCTGGGCCTTCATCCAGCATGTCTGCCCCCTTTCTCACCTAGTCCTGACATATAACCCTCGTGTTGTCCTCCAGGTTCACAAAAAATCAACACAAAGTTGACCTTTTTGTCCCCTTTTCTCGATTTGTTTTCATAGTTTTCACCAACACCGCTTTACTACCACTAGCGTTACGCTACTTTTGGGATTTTATGGTCAATAACCCTCATTTATATATAATTAAACCTAATATTTGAGTTAAAAAAGCCGAAATAGCAATAGAAAAATTAATAATTTTGACAAGTAGTTAAGATCAGAGGAATGAAAGTGATCAGTTGTGTTAGCAAAAAGCAAAATCCATTTTTCATGGTAATTTGGTTAAAAAGAAATCCATATTTCAGATATAGACATTTTTTAAAAGGGGTCAGATTTGACCCGAGGACGACAGGATGGTTAAAGGTGGAAAAGCCCCAAAAATTATATTAAAAAAAATATAAAAACTTCCCACGCAGCATCCCAACTCTACACAAACACAGGTTGAAGGGACAGAGACAAACATTACCAATATTAGGGAATGCACTCACGGTTTTGATGCACCATCTTTCTTTTTATAAATATTGTTTTAGGGTGTTTCAGGCCTTTATTTTCCAAAGGAAGGTTTAAGATAGATATATAGATGGATGAATGGATGGATAGATAGATGGATAGATGGATGGATAGATGGATGGATAGATAGATAGATAGATGTTTATTGATACCAAGAAAAATGGGAAATGACGGTGTTACAGCAGCAAAATCAGTCACAAACCACAAAATAAATAAAAATCAAACACTAGGAAAAATATACATACATACAATATACATGAGATAATAATATGAATAAAATAAGAGAAATATTTGAATATGTACAGGATGGGAAAACCAAAATGTGCAACTGCTTAAAGACATGAAAGGGGAGAAAGAGGGGGGGAACGACATGCAGCAAAGGGCTGCAGGTCGGAGTCAAACCCGCGGCCGCTGCGTCGAGGAGTAAACCTCTATATATGCGTGCGCCCGCTCTACCAACTGAGCTAACCGGCCACACCAAACTTCATCGTTGACTCTACATGTTCAAAAAGAAGTTAAACTTTTTGCCCTCGCGTCTCAGCATCTTCTTGGAACATCAGAAGGCATCTGAAGACATTTTGAGGACATCCCTGGACATCGTCCGAGACGTCTGGTGACAGTTTGGGCTGGAGCGGATGTGCTGGTATGAAGATAAAGGAGCGCGTCCTGAGGGATCAGGCTGCCCTGTCTGGACTTCAGCTGGGGCTCATGGCAGAAGAACACAGGCTACACTTGGCATTAATATGGATGTCCACCAGGCGCCTTGTCCTCGGCCTCGCTGCCTCTCTTTGTGCACTGCCACGGTTCGCTGTGTGCCAGTGAATAGCATTAGCAGCATGGCCGCCGCCTCCCGCCACGCCAGGGTCATTAATAAACATCCTCAGATGGCTCGTGATGATTCACTGGAGTCAGACGCAGCGCTGCGAGGAGCGGCGGGCGGAGGTGTTGGGACCGGGTGGACGTCCAACTTCACCAACATCAACAAACTGTCAACAAACTTCTACTTCTGATGACTTTCAGGAACCGGATTAGTGGATTTAAATGATTGTTTCGGCACCCTTCACTGTCTTCATGTCTCTTTTTGTGTGCATGTTAGCGTGTGTATATTGTTTGTTGTGTTTTGTACGTATGAGCACGTTGTGAGCAACGATGTTCCAAAGTAAAAGTCCTCGTACGTGTCCTCGTACCTGTCAGATAAAGCTGATTCTGATTGGATGTATCGCTCCTGACGTCGCTGTGTTGGAAAGCACAATGACAGTAAAGGCATTCATTTCAATTCAGTCAGTTTTGAGTTTTGAGAAGTGAGAATTGAGGGGGCATTTTAAGCTTCTATTTTATAGGAGAGTTGAAGTCCTGAAAGGGCTCATTCTTAATGACAAAAGCATTAACGAGTTCTTAGTTTTGTGTTTAGATGTTTGAGATATCGAGCTATAGATTAAGACAGGGGCCTTCAACATTTCTTAAGCCAAGGACTCCTTAAATGGAAGAGAGATAGAGCAGGGACCCCCTACTACATAATAAAATATACATATATAGACATACATATATATATATATATATAAATAAAGTAAAGAAACTGGGCCTACAGTAACCTGTAGGCCAGCCTAAATCCTTTAAAGAGACATTATTTAGCATCCAATACTGAGGTTTTCAAATAATAATTGTTGGCATGATTTCACAAATCATGTTTTTATGTTAAACATACATGTGAATCCTTTGAATTATTTGTGGAGGGCCTTAGTACTCGCAGTACTAATAAGTACTACCTAGTAATTAAGAACTAGATAGAGTTACATACTGTGTGCTAATTAATATTATATTATTTCATATATATATTTCAGACCCATGGGGATCCATATCATGATAAAAACATGCACAAACTCAAAAATACAAAACACAGAGCCTTCCACAATGTCCAGTGTCTAATATACAGACGTGTCTGGAGGAGGATCTGACAGAACTGCGTACAGGGTTAGCCAAAACACGGATTATGTCATTGTCTGACTCAGATACCCTCCACATACAGTGCATCTATACATCAGATAACGTAAAACAGCAGAGCAGGTGGGTACCCCAACGCTGACTTACGCATGGCCCGCACTGGAGCCTCTCGGAGCTCTCAGCAGCGCCTCATGCTGTCAGTATGAGCCACTTTGAGTTTTCTGATGCTGCCTTGTTTATAGCGACACCACAGGTAGGCCGGATGCAAAGGTGTACAACACGCTCTAAAAAGGGAGATTACAGAGGTACAGAGCACATGTTGAACTCACGACACAGTGTGTTCGCTGAGCATACAGCTTCCGACGCTGCCTATAGACATCCTTTTCAACAGAAAGGTAATTTGCTATATTTTGGCCCAAATATGTATGTTTAATAATAATAATATCTCACTGCACACCTTAAGTGCAGTGCCAGACGGATAGAAGTCAGGGAAGGCTGACTGGCTGTCTTCTCTACTTCTAATAATCATGATCTTACTCTTTTTAGCATTGTATTTCATATCTAAACACCATACCATACCATGGATTGATGTTAGGCCACTTTAGTAATTCTGAGGACCCCCTAGGGGCCCCGGGCCACCTGTTGAAGATCTCTGCTTTAAGGGAAAGACTCAGAAAATCGGATGCGTGTGCCTTTCCCTGCAAAAAGAAATTTGTCATTTCAATATTTAATGAAAACTTACTTAGATTTATTACAAATAATGACTCAGTGTATTTTTGCTAAAGGTCTCTTATTTGTGGTAAATAAATGAAATAAAATTAAAAAAACATGACAAAACACTGGTCTTTTTCTTCTGTCCAGTTAGAAATTGAACTGTAGAGTAGCTGGTTTTCACGTCTTTTAAATTACATTCAGACATTACACCCCCCCCCCCGATGCTTTACATCCATCTGCGAGACAATCAATCGTCCTCGTCCGTCCTGCGTTCATCCTCCACTCAGAGTGTTATTGAGCGACGTCGGCGATGAGACAACAGACACACACATTGATCTCCACCGTCGCTGTCTTCGCTCCGCGGGCGCTCGTCTCAGAAAGAAGAACATCAACCGCCGTCGCCGTCACATGTCATAATATCTGTGTCTGAGAGGAGAGAAATCCATGGCATCGACCCGCAGGCCGAGCTGTCCGTCCCGCTGATTGATGGAGCTGTCGGCCAGTGGCGGTGAAGGTTGAAGTGGGCGGGTCGAGTGGAAGTGAGACTCCCCGGCTCCCCCGATCGATCGGCTGTCGGCGGACGTCAGCGGCTCCCTCCGTCTCCTCTCGTTAGTTTACAGTTTCTGCACATTTGTTCACATCTGATGTCGATTAGCGGGAAACAAATGGAAGCAAATTTCCAAGTCGTGAGGAAATCAAACCCTCGACCTTCCCACGGGGTCACTGCCTTCCATCGCTCGGCGGGTTTCCAACCAAATGAGATGCAAAGTGTTGGAGAATGTTAGGTTCAAGGACATGAGTGGAAAAAATTACTCACGGACACAAGACTTGGTTTTTCTTTGCCAAAGGGGAATAAAGCTGAAAAACATTCAGCAGTCTTCCAAAAATGTTCATTCCCTGCTCGGCCGTTTTATTAAGTGGGTGTAAACAGAAAGTTGATTACATAATGGGTGTAGTATATAGTTGTTTAACATAATTGTGGGCTAAAACATCATTGTTTCACATAAAAGTGGTTAAGTACATCATATTATCTGCTATACTATTGGTTAAAGAGAAACTGGGTGTATCAGGCAGGTTTTAAGGTTACCACAGTTCACTGAAGTTTTAATAAAGAAACAACAGCTCGTTCACACAGTCACAGCTGCTAATTAATCTAATCTCCCCCTAGTGGCCAGACCCAGGAGGGTCCAGGTCCTCGTCTCAGTGTTCTTCTTCATTTCTTCAATAATACTTGTTAATCTTTCATACAATATAACTTTGATCAGTCCCGAAAGAGACTTTACTGTTACTGATGCATTGCTTCCGGATTTTCTAAAAAACGAGTGGCGTCCAAAGGACTTTGCGTTAACTTTTAGATATTACGTACATTTTGACAGCCATGATATATTAACATATTAGTTCCCTTTTTTATTTCTTCCTTTAGTGCTTCTTTTATTTATTTCTGTCTCACTATGACTTTAATGATTTTCTAAATATACAGTTTGTTGCAAGCTAGGCGGCTGCCACTAAATTTAACTGTGCACCTTCGTATTGCATGACAATTAAAGCTCCGATATTATGCTTACTATTAGGTTTATAATTGTATCTTGAGGTTGCACCAGAATAGGTTTTATTTTTTTTTAAAACACCATATATTTCACCTGTTTCCACCCTGTGTGTTTACGTCTCTGTTTTATCTCCAGAGTGAGACCTCTTACTTCTATCCTATCTTTGTTGGGAGCTGCACATGCTCAGTAGCTCGGTAAGATCCCATCAGCTGATAACTCTTTCTCCAGCTTTGGTCAGTCCAAGGCAGGATCAGCTGGGAGACTTCTTCTAGACCAGGGACACTTGTGGAATACTTGCAGAACAGGGACAGGAAGTAGAACAGGGACAGGAAGTAGTTCTTTTGGAGATTATGGTCAACTAGTGGCTGTTGTAGCAGTGTTTTGCCATTGAGAACGAGCTAGCATGCTACGGTTAGCCACCTCTTCTTGGCTAGTGACGTAGAAAGACCCGGAGACTGAAGACAGTCATGGTTTTTTTCCCAAGTTTGTATACGTGTGGAAGCACCAGAGACACAAAATAACCCCCCATATTATTTTCATAATATGGGCACTTTACGATAGATTTATTGATCCCAATAAAATGGGATGTTACAGTGTCACATCAGCAAAATCTGTCCCAAAGCACAAAATAAATAAATATAAATGAGATACTAGGATACAATACACATACATACATCTACATGAAATAATAATAAAAATAAAATACAAGAACAAATATTTGAACATGCACAACAACTGCTTAAACAGTATGATAAATATGTAAATAGACGATTTATGCAGGTTGCACTTAGGACTGTATGAACAATAACAAACGTAGATGTATAAACAGGTATACACTGGATGTTACCGCTGGTTGGGATGGATTTTGGAAAGATGGATGTGGACATCGTGGTGTTTTCACAGTCCGGCAACTACGTCACTGCTGCATCGCTTCTGGATTTCCCAAATTATGGAGCGGCTTTAGATATCGAGCTATAGATTAAGATAGCTATAGATCTTGTTATTATTGCCTAAATAATAAACCGCCCTACATATCAGTTTTACTTTAACTTCCTTTAGTGCTACATCTACACACTTCTGTTAGACTTATTGATCCTTTTGGGATAACTCGAAATTGAGATGTCCAGGAGCAGTTTTCAGCCAGAAGAACACAGCATAGAGAGAAAAAGACGTGTAAAGATAACAGCAATAATAATAATGTAACGCTAGTGAACTATTAATTAGTCGTGATTACATACTAGTACTTTCGGGGCGTGGCTAGAGTCAGAGCACGGAGACGGCTATGACTTTAACTTGGTCCGTTTCTATAATAACTATTTATCTTCCAGACTCGTAACAGACACGCTTCAGCATCTCATCGTATCCCTCCGCCAACCTGTTGACTGAATTACAGACAGGGTAGGCATGCAACATGTTAAATAGTCCCTTAATAAATCAGGGAACAGAATACACTGTGAAGCTACAACTGATGGAAATATTCCTTATTTCAGTAACTCTACAAACGGCCATTTGTCAACTAAATATTCATAAAATAAATCCCTTCTTATAGTAATAATAAAAACTTTAGGCTTTTGTAACTACGTGTTTGTGCGAGCGTGGAGGCGCCACGCCTGCATTTAATGACGCACCGGTGTATTCTCTAATGACAATGTATAAATCTCTTCAGATAAGCTTGACATTAATTAAAACAATGTTGTCACCTTATTAAAGGTGTTCTATGTTTCAGCTGGCAGTGATTAATTTTGGAAGGGTGGATGTTGATGTTGTGGCGTGTACCCGGTCCTCCGCGGAGCGCCGGAGCTCCAGATGGCTCGACGACGTGGCTCCTCTCTCCGTCTCTCGCTGCAAAACGTGAAGCCCGCAATTACAGAACAAACCGAATGTGATTCATCTCCTTTCTATTTCCAGCTGCTGCTCGCGCTCTCACACCTCCAGCGCTGTGACATTTCCAGTTTCCTGTTTGCTCCTGAGGATGAGCCACCTCTGAGGTTTTCGGCGCTAACTCAAACGTTGGATTTCAAGGGCTGGAAATAACCACCACTCTCATAGAAAACAGGACAAATTGGGCCAAAATGAGCTGTAAAAGAATACTTATGTTTATTAAAATATGAAGAAGCGGGCGCCCCTGAGATTCGTCCCTCCTGTGCTGTACGTAGTTAAAACCAGACTTTTTTTAGCTGAAGATAACTTGATGGTTCACGGCTGAGGAGCGATGCTAATGGCGAGGAGGCTGCCTCCAGTTGCCTGGTCACGGCTGCTAGGAAAGGCTCTGGAAGCAAAATGAACCTTATTCTTAAATTACAGGCCCCTCTGTGGCGGACGCGCCTGTCCTATTATGTGCTAATTAGCAGCCGCTTGGGACACTTTAGCTAACAAGCCCGGGATAATTTTACCCTCCGCATGGCTACGCAGAGACATCAGCACGCGACCACATACAGTTGGAGTATGAACATGTGGCTCAGCTTACATAAAGCACACACACACACACACACACACCACACACACTCATGCATACGCAGGCTCCCAGCATGCACCAGCTTAGCTGCTGCTGTGCTAATTGGCTTGATGTGGTTCTGAAAATAGTGTCTGTACAATCCCCTGTCTGCCTTCACAAAAGATCATGCCCTTTCAATTCAGAGTCCCAGCAGGCTGTCAATAGGAAATGGCTCGGAATAAAAGGGGGCGGCTTAAAGGTGCATTTCAACTCACTGTCCCCTTGCGCTCTGCATCAGTTCACTTCCCCGCTCTCAGAGGATCGGATTTCCAGTTTCAACTGCAAAACACTTTTGAGGAGACAACACTATCATCATCATCACCATCATCATTATTATCATCATCAGATCTATATTCATCTTCCATATTATTACACGTTGAGAGTGGCACAATGGGAGCGACTGCTGAGTTTATTATGATGTTTCTTTCCCTGGCTTCTCAGCAAGACTTCATTTTTGTTCAATAAGAGAAATTAGTGATGCTAATTTAAATGTATTTTGTGACCGATAGCCGACCCTTAAGCGTGAACAAGCAGGACAGTAAGAGTTTTAGTCCCCCCCCCACCCCCATCCCAGATGTTTCCATGTTCGGTGTTGGCGGACAGCTGCTGACTTTTACCAGTCGCGCAGCCACACACGGTGTTGCATGCGTTGTCTCGGTCACATGCGAACACGCTAACACCACGCAACTGCTTGCAGCTCAATCAGGCCGTTAGCTTCAACTTCTCTGCTTTAGTTTTTAATGTCAACAGCCTCAAAAACAATGACTTCATGCAACAAGAACTCGTACTTTTTGACACAGTTGTTCCGTCTTTTGGGAAAACGGAGGGTTTCACGTCCGTCCAAGACTTCTCAAGACCCAAGAGTGTGTAAGAAACATCCAACTTCTGCTGTGAATCTCCACATCTTCATTGTTTCAGCAGGTGGACTGTGACGCTCCTCTCCCCTGCAGGACTCCTCGACATGTGCATCCTCCACGTTTCCTTAATATTAATTCACACTGTGTTTTAATGACTTTAACTGTGGTCAGTCCAAGGCAGGATCAGCTGGGAGACTTCTACTTGACGAGGGCCACTCGTGGAATACCTGCAGAACAGGGACAGGAAGCAGAACAGGGACAGGAAGTAGTTCCTTTGGAGATTATGGTCAACTAGTGGGTGTTGTAGCAGTGTTTTGCCATTGAGAACGAGCTAGCATGCTCGTTCAGACAGGCAGAGTTTTTTTTCCCAAAGTTTGTGTAACTGTGGAAGCCCCAGAGACACAAAATAACCCCCAAATCCCAGGAAAAAATGTGACTTTTTTCATAATATGGGCCCTTTAAGATATATGGATAGATGGATAGATAGATAGATGGATAGATAGATAGATAGACAGATAGATAGATAGATGGATAGATGGATAGATAGATAGATAGATAGACATATAGATAGATATACATATAGATAGATAGATAGATAGATAGATAGATAGATAGATAGACATATAGATAGATAGATAGACATATAGATAGATAGACATATAGATAGATAGATAGATAGATAGATAGATAGATAGATAGATAGACATATAGATAGATAGATAGATAGATAGATAGACATATAGATAGATAGATAGATAGATAGACATATAGATAGATAAATAGATATATAGACATATAGATAGATAGATAGATAGATAGATCCAGACCCACTAGCGGGTGGACTGTGACGCTCCCCTTCCCTGCAGGACTCCTCTACATGTGCGTCCTCCTCCTCCTTAACATCAGCTCCCATGTGTTTTAATGACAGCCGGTGCCGGCGCTGTGAGTCACGCCGACGCGGTGAGCCGGGTCGGCGTGAGTCAGGATGACATCAGCGATTACTCACCACGGCGAGGTGCTCCAGTGATAAAGTGTCTGCTGTTTAAATGAAAGGGAATTAGCCTGAATGTCAGCGTGACGCTCACAGAGATCAGAAGGGCGAAGCGTTTGATCAAAGCAAAGGCCAGCATGTCGGCCGCCTCGTTGAACCAGCTCCCCGCTGCTGGAGCTCTCCCTCTGACCTTTGACCCCCCCTCCCCCCCCCCCGCAAATCATTGAATATGTGCTTTAACTTGGCGTCAAAGACAATTATTGCGTTTATTTTCACAGCCCTATTTTAAGGATAAAGCACTTTTTGATCCTGCAAAAAATCACCTCTCTTTGATCGTTACTGTGCATCATCGGGAGTAATTCCAATGTATGATCCAAAATGTGTATTTTATCTAGTGTACAGTCTTAATTTCTCTATTTAATCAACATTAAATGTCAGAGTGCCGGTCAGGGTCAGTCCTTCATGGGTGACTTCCTGTATGGATTATAAGGTTTGACTTACTTTGCATAGCTTAGGAAGTTATTAATCTGTCACTAATGTTAAAAAACATTTAAATTTAGACAAAATCCTCTGAATGACCGTTAATGGATTACCTTCATTTTTCTTTCTTTTTTCAGGTTGAGAGCGACTCAATTATGGGGTTTGTCCTCAACTATTTTTTAGCCTTTGGTTAAGTTACTTCAATTCATTATTGGTTTCATTCTGGTAAATGGACCTAGTTCTTGTGTTGTCTTCCCATCAGAATTGAAAATCTCTTTTTTTGGTGCTTTTTATCAATGTTTTTAACTTTTTCCTTATGTTTTTGTCCCTTTTTTCAACACTTGTGACGTTTTTTTCTAATATTTGTCCCATTATTTTGTACTATTAACTAGGCAACATTAACTTAACTTGAGTTTTACAGTCATTTTTTAAGTTTATGGTCAATTAACCTCCTGTATATAGACTAAAATTGAAGGAAAGTATGTGAACTTTTACTCAAAACTATTTCAAAAGCACTTGAATTTTTTTTTCAAATACTAAATAAATGCTATAAAATTGAATAAGACACCCCAAAATTAATGAAAGTAGAGATTTGTACTTGGCAAAGAGCGTTGGGTGGAATCAATCATGTTATTTTGGGGAATTAAAAAGAACATTGATATGAGGACAATATGAGGACAACATGAGGACAACATGAGGACAACATGGGGACAACATGAGGACAACATGAGGACAACATGAGGACAACATGGGGACAACATGGGGAGATCTTGAGAACAACATGAGGACAACATGAGGACAACATGAGGACAACATGGGGAGATCTTGAGAACAACATGAGGACAACATGAGGACAACATGAGGACAACATGAGGGTTAAGAACGTTACCAGTCTCGCTTTGCCAGACCCTCCTCAAAAACACCTTTGGGAAGGAAGTTGTTTTGGTGGAACGTTTGTGCGTACAAAAGTACTTTCAGTCGTGCAAGAGACACCTCTGATTGGACAGATAGTCTAGCTAGCTGTCTGGATTTACCCTGCAGAGATCTGAGGACCAGGTAACCATAGTCCTCAGATTGGACAGATAGTCTAGCTAGCTGTCTGGATTTACCCTGCAGAGATCTGAGGACCAGGTAACCATAGTCCTCAGAAATCAGCCGCAGGTTAGAGAGCCAACACAGAGGAAGCCAAAGGCAACGCACATCCATGAGTGAAAATTAGGGTTTTCTCTGGCGGCATCCCAAAAGTGGAACATCAAGGATGTAGACTACAGGACAACAGACAGCAGGAACTAACAAACATGACTTAAAACCGTCTTCACCCTGGAAGGAGTTTTCTGAAACACAGTTTGTAAGGATGAAAGGCCAAAATGCAGACAAAAAGCTACATTTGAAGAAATACCCGTGTACATGTGGGCTTGTACTTCTGAGGTGGTTCCGAACTGGGAGCTGCCAAAGGGCCATGAGTTAAATCTGAGCAGTCACGAGATGTTTAAAGAAATACGACAAGGAACATAAAATAGGTCTGTTAAACAAAATGCGTTTTTCGTGAATAATTCAATTAAAACGATCTTTGCAAGTTAGAGCGCGTGGGAGTTTCTTTGCAACTTTTGACCTCCTCGCCCCCATCCGACGCATCTGTGTCATGTTATAGATCTGCAACGTCTTTTCATGTTCCTGAATCCTGAAAACGACGGACTACTTTCACTTCTTTTGGCTTCAAATGTCAGAATCAAAGGACGGAGAATCACAAGTTCACCGTGTCCAGTCAATGTCCAGGGATGAGCAGTCACAAGTGTTGGCATCGCCTCACAAGCCAACGTCGTCTGAAAGCAGTGATTTGCATAAATTATGGAGACATTAATGCAGATTCTGGTGTTTTGAATAAAGAGATTCACTTCCAAGAGTAAAAACAGTTGCTAACGACAGCCTGTGTGTCCTAAACCCTCTCCTGTAATTAATGGAAATATCAAGTGGTTTTGAGCCCTGTGTGTGTGTGTGTGTGTGTGTGTGTGTGTGTGTGTGTGTGTGTGTGTGTGTGTGTGTGTGTGCTGCCTCTCTGATCTGCGGCGAGTGGCTCGCCAACCTTTTGCTCATCCGAGGAAAATTCCATTACAGGCTGTTAGGACGTGAGTAATGGCTGCTCTCCGGTTAACCGGCTCGGATGGAAGCAGACTAACGCTCGGCCATCAGTTTGCCTTTCTCACACACACACTCACACACACACACATATATCTGGCTTGTGTTTTTGCAGCTCGTCTGCTCCGTTTTCTCTCCGCTTCGTACCCGAAGGCAAAGCGAGGAGATGTGCATCAAATCCAGTCGTCTGTAAGGGAAATCATATCCATCTACTCCGACTGGCCACCACGTGTTTCTGAACCACTCCCCATCCCGCCTGCAGTCAGAGCTTATTTTGTGAGTTTGACTTTCTGTTTTCCCCCTAAATAAAAAACAGGGTTGCACTAAATGCAAGAAGGTTGGATGACTTATTATGCATCAAATCCAGCTTTCTTTAACCCTCGTGGTGTCCTCGGGTCCAATTGACTCGTTTCAAAGTGTTTTATATCAGAAATATTAGATTTCTTTAGATAACACACAAATAACATGGTTGATTCCACACAACGTTCTTCTGGTAAACTTAATGATTACTTTCACTGAATGTCTTGAGTGTTATTTGTTTAATCTTATAGCATCAGATTTATTTTTTTAAGGGTTTCAGGACAGAATCCGGACTAAAGTTTGACATATCCCCATCTGTGATCTACTAAAAATCCTCTGATCTCAACTATTAGGCAACAAATAATTCATAATTTATGTCTTTTCTAACTAAAAGCTAATGTGTAATTTGATGTAAATGAGGTTTGTTGACCATGAATTCAGAGAATAAGTGTAAAACCTGTTATTAAACCAGCTCAGGTTTTAAAAAAAAAAGTGACAAAAGCTGGAAAAAGGGACAAATAAATCAG
This sequence comes from Etheostoma cragini, assembly GCF_013103735.1. Lineage (NCBI taxonomy): Eukaryota > Metazoa > Chordata > Actinopteri > Perciformes > Percidae > Etheostoma > Etheostoma cragini. The sequence goes on from NC_048416.1 coordinate 28,483,063, forward strand.
AATAAGCGACAAAAACATTGGAAAAGCACAAAAAATACTCATTTTCAATTTTGACCTGGATGGTCAAAGTTCATGGTTAACAGGAAGACAACACAAGGGTCAAGCAAGGACATTTAAAGTTAGGAGAGAAGAAATGAAATCAACGGTGTACGTTTGTTTCCTGCTTTATTTTGTAGTCTGTTTTCTCCCGTGTCTTGTCTTATTTTACTTCCTGTCCACCTGTCCCTTGTTTATCCTGTTCCCGATCCCTCGGTCCACCTGTCCCTTGTTTCTCCTGTTCCCGATCCCTCGGTCCACCTGTCCCTTGTTTCTCCTGTTCCCGAGCCCTCGGTCCACCTGTCCCTTGTTTCTCCTGTTCCCGAGCCCTCCGTCCACCTGTCCCTTGTTTCACCCCCGTCACCTTGTGTATTTACTCTCTGTGTTGTCCTTGTCTGTGGTGTGACCCATCCCAATCTCTTCCAGACCTGTCACGTTCTGCTCCTTTTTGTTCTCAGGTGCTGAGAGTGGGCGGGAGGTGAGTTTAAAGGGTGAATGTGTTGTAAGGTGCAACAAACCAAACAAAGAACAAAATGGCGGATGCTCCGGTAGGACCAGCTGAGAGAGAGCGAGACTCCCAGAAGGGCCGAGGCCTTCGTGCCCTCTATGTTGGGTCTACTGCTGGTTGCACCCTGTGCATGATGATGATTACCCATGATTCATAATCTTTCTTGATGTGATAAAGGTGACGACAGATCACAGTATGCAAGTCCAGAGAGGGTACACAGTCATGTAGGAGGAAGATCCGGCTACATAGGAGAAAGAAAACCTCTGGGTTGTTTGCATTTCTTTAAACCAATCACAACCGTCTTGGACGGCCCTAAGCTCCGGACGCTCTGCTAAAAATGCAAATAAGTCCCAGGAAGAAACCTGTTCCTGGGACCTGAAAAAGAAAATGCGTCTATAGCAGAACGAAAATACCGAAAACACGTTATCTGTTAATCTTTACACTCATTTCCTGAAAGAAGCAAGCACGTCTGTCTGGTTGCACGATGCACATTTTCTTTAAAACTTTCAGTTTTGTGCAAGTAGCCTGTTGGATCGAAGGTTGTTGCCGTTTTGAAAGTGGTAACATGCAGAGTGGAAGGGGGGGGGGGGGGGGGGGGGG
>NC_048416.1:28484241-28485884 GCF_013103735.1 Etheostoma cragini
CCTGTCAGGCTTTATCCGGGGAATGTGTTTCCGTTGATCCAGACTAACAGGGACATAGTGTGGACCGACTCCAGTGGAGTTACATCATGTCAACATGGCAAGCCAGCGGGAAAAGAGCATGATGGAGCGTGCGGTCTGCTTCCTTCTGTCTACTTCATGTTATTGTTGTTTGTGTTAACGTGGGATTGACGGGGCCCGAGGTCAACAGAGGGATTCAAAACAGAACAAGAAATCACCAGAAATGGGAAGAAGTGGTTGTCAGTGTGTTGCAGAACGCTGTGTGAGGAGGCGCTGAAAATCAATCTCTCTCTCTCTCTCTCTCTGTCTCTCTCTCTCTCTCTCTCTTCTCTCTGCTTCTGTGTTTGTAGTTTGATTCCTCTAAAACAATTTGATTAAAGTGTCTGGTTGACTTAATTCAGAACGAAAGCTCGGCTACATTTGCTTATCATTCCCTTTGAAGTCCTTTTCCCACCCGGCAACGCTCTTTTCCTGGACTCACGGATGTTTTCATCATCTTGTCATTATTTGAAAGAAGACAGGAAGTGAGAAAAAAAAAAAAAAACTGCCACTATCTCATTACTTTTACAATTATTTTAGTGGCTGTCAGAAAAATACGGGCCTAATCACAATCAAAAAAAGGGGAAAATGTTGTAGTTTGAACGGATTTTGATCCGGCAGCGCCTTATCAACGTTCAAACGCCGGCTGAAAGGCTTGATTTTCCTTTACTGCTGCTTTCAAAGGAGTCTTTCATCTGCGGGATTTTTTGACATGATTCACAAGTCAATATGACTGGTTGCATGGTGCAATGTCAAGGAAGGTAAAGCACATTAGAGGCAGAGGAAAGTCGACATTTACTACAAAACATGTCCATAATGAGGGAGTGGTTTAATCCTGCACTGAGTCGTGAAAGCTTCTTTATCCTGAGAAAACCGGTGAAAAGCAACTGTACTCGCTTCAAACGCTGACTGATGAACGTGATTCGAGAATTTCATTGAATTTACACAATCATGAAAGTGAAGCTGCTGTAGAAAGTGTCTGAACTAACTGCACCAACAATGCATTTACTGTGAAAAGATATAGAAATTATACACTTGTACAATTAGTCTTATTAGCATAAATGTTAATGTTCTTGATCAAAATCTTTACTCAAAATTTCAGTTGTTTTCCTTTTCTATTAATCACCACGTCCCCCCTCTTACCTCACTTAACCCTCATGATGTCCTCATGTTGGCCTCATGTTGTCCTCATGTTGTCCTCATGTTGTCTTCATGTTGGCCTCATGTTGGCCTCATGTTGTCCTCATGTTGTCCTCATGTTGGCCTCATGTTGTCCTCATGTTGTCCTCATGTTGTCCTCATGTTTTCCTCGTGTTGTCCTCATGTTGTCCTCATGTTGCCCCCATGTTGTCTTCATGTTGTCCTCATGTTGTCCTCATGTTGTCCTCATGTTGCCCCCATGTTGTCTTCATGTTGGCCTCATGTTGGCCTCATGTTGTCCTCATGTTGTCCTCATGTTGTCCTCATGTTTTCCTCGTGTTGTCTTCATGTTGTCCTCATGTTGCCCCCATGTTGTCTTCATGTTGTCCTCATGTTGTCTTCATGTTGTCCTCATGTTGTCCTCATGTTGTCCCCATGTTGTCCTC
>NC_048416.1:28485984-28494767 GCF_013103735.1 Etheostoma cragini
CATGTTGCCCTCATGTTGTCCTCATGTTGTCCTCATGTTGGCCTCATGTTGTCCTCATGTTGTCCTCATGTTGTCTTCATGTTGTCCCCATGTTGTCTTCATGTTGTCTTCATGTTTCCCTCTTGTTTTCCTCATGTTGTCCTCATGTTGTCTTCATGTTGTCCTCATGTTGTCCTCATGTTGCCCCCATGTTGTCCTCATGTTGTCCTCATGTTGTCTTCATGTTACCCTCATGTTGTCCTCATGTTGTCCTCATGTTGTCCCCATGTTGTCCTCATGTTGTCCTCATTTTGTCCTATATCAATGTCCTTTTTAATTCCCCAAAATAACATGATTGATTCCACCCAACGCTCTTTGCCAAGTAAACTCTACTTCTCTCTACTCTATCTCTACATTCATTAATTTTGGGGCGTCTTATTCAATTTTATAGCATTGTTAAACAAATGGAAGTGTTTTTGAAATAGTATTGAGTAAAAGTTGACATATTCCAGTCTGTGATTATCATCAACATCCATTCCTTTGATTTTAGTCGGATGCAAGATAGGGCCCAAGGTGTCTGAACCTAACCCAACTCTGACCGTTTCAAATCACGACCTTTACATTCAAAACCACAACCTACATGTTCCGGTTTGGATGTGAGGCTGTAGCTCATTCTGCTAAAAAAAAGAAAGAATCCTGAGTAAATTGTTTTGTGAACTTATGATCATGATGAGTATAAAATCATGAGTTGAGTGTGTTGTTACCTCCCGATTTTCTGCACCGTAACCTTAAAGGACGCAGACTCTTTGAAATGAATGAGGGGGCTGCTTTGCTGTCTGAGCACAGCCGGCATCAGATTTCTCTCTCTTGCCCTTTCCTTTCCGTCTCTTCATTCATTAGCGGCTTGGCATGCTCTGCTACTGTCGTCCTGAAGGCCGTTGTTATGAAAGTTAGAGCAGCCGAGGTAAAGCACACAGCGCTAACAAGATGGTAATTACAGCAGCAGGTGGAAGATCGATGGCCGTCAGCTTGCAGACGGTGGAGGAGGGGGGAGGGGTTTCGCCCGATGGCTTGGTAATGATCACGTCTAACGCCTACCCCCTCATCGTTTCCTGTCTCCTGTGTGTTGATGATGAACGCACCTTCAGGCACGCCAGACTGACCAACGTAGAGGAGAAGGAGAAGATTGGACTAAATGTCCCTTACACCCAATGTCCACCGGTTGCAGAACGTCTGCAGATCCGCTCCGCTGTGCGTCGGCTCCGTGCTCCCGCCGTCCGTCAACACCCACCGGGTCTGGATTTGTTGTGGAGCAGCTGTGGCCATGACTGAAGAGTTTGTATGTCTAAGCTGTACACAGCGGGCGTAGACATACATGCCACATGTACATTGCCTCACACATGTCCGACTGTGAAAGCAAATCTTCCTTATTGCACAATAAATATCTATCTTTCTATCTAAATGTCTCAGGAAGGGCGGATCAATTGCACGCCGCTTTCAATATTATATTAAGTTAACTGTTGACACAATACAGAGACGTGACCTATTTAAATTAGATGATACATGGTTACACCTCGTTAGCTTTTACCAGTGTATCTCCAAGTGCACTTTGTCCACAGCAATCTCCACCAATCAGTCCCAAAACGTCCCAGTTAGAGAGGAAAATGTCGTAAACATATTGTTTGTAAAACTTTACAAAGAACCAAGCAGGCCTGCCTACATCCATTTTCAGTGTGTATTGCTTTCTAGCTCAGAGTTTGTTGTCGTGTCCGTAAAGCTAACAGAGAACAGCAAAACACAGAGAAAAGAAAGACAACGGGATGTGAGCCAGGCGGGACGTCAGGCAATTATCCTGGAAGTGTACTTCTCTCCAGATTAACTGTCCCCCCAATGTCAACGAACACATTTTTTTTTGTTGCGTCCTTTGCATGAACTGTGTCTCTCCTGATGTTCTGCCAGGCCTGGTCTGCTGCTATCTTGGTTTTTGGCGAATTATTGCCTCCAGTTTGGTCTTCAGCAGGGAAACACATGCTTGGCTTGATAGACTGAGGTCCAGTCTCTGATTTGGCCTTTCAAACACATTCCTCTGTCTGGTCCTGAATAAAAAGACCGGATCAGGGTCCACATTCAGTGGGACTTACACTGTCCGAGGATGCCATCGTCTCGTCAAACATCCATAAATCATAGCCGTGTTGCATGTCAATCACATCTTCCACGTCCCTGTTTCATCGCCTCGCAGATTTTCTCGGATGGTGGTGGCACCCGGATTGTGGCTGCTGCTGTGGTCCTGGTCTACACCCACTTTTGTTTTTTTTATATCATGAAGAAAACGGAACTGAACAGTGAAAAAGATGTCCTTTATAACTGCAAAACTTATCTGAAAATCATTGTGTTGTTAGGTTTTCTTGTCAAAGTGTTTGATTGCATTTACCCAGAACACACCTGTGATTAATGAAGACACTCAAACTAGCAAAAGTGGTTTTGGACATGCCCTAAACGCACCTGTGACCTGTGAGATCATTGAAGTAGGACCCCAAAAGTCAAAATGCTTTATCTTGCCTGCAGTCATCTAATCTCACATATTTTCTTCATGGCAATTAAGAGCATTTCCATCCCATTCACTATGCAACTTTCAACTGTGCACACACACACACACACACACACACACACATACATACACACACACACACACACACACACACACACACACACCGCTGTGTCCGTTTGGCTGTAAAGGATTACAGCACTGTAGCAGTAATTAGTTGTGGCATAATGAACATTTGGCCCTGTGGCGAGGAATAATTAAAGCAGCACTTTGCGGTGATCAGTAGGCCGAGGCCAGAAAACCTTGCGAGTTCACCGGCGCTCACTCTTAATGGGATTCTGCTGAACTTCTTTCCCTGCAAACATGAATAAAACATACATACATGTACCGTATGTAAATATTTAAACCCTCCTCTGTGTCGTTTTCCTCATACATGCATCATTAGTGTCAAAATAGCTGTTGGTTTTCTGTAAGTTCCCATGACATGGTGCTCTTTGGAGGCTTCTATATAGACCTTAGTGGTCCCCTAATACTGTATCTGAAGTCTCTTTTATATAGACCTTAGTGGTCCCCTAATACTGTATCTGAAGTCTCTTTATATAGACCTTAGTGGTCCCTAATACTGTATCTGAAGTCTCTTTTATATAGACCTTAGTGGTCCGCTAATACTGTATCTGAAGTCTCTTTATATAGACCTTAGTGGTCCCCTAATACTGTATCTGAAGTCTCTTTTATATAGACCATCGTGGTCCCCTAATATTGTCTTTTTCACAAAATTAAGCCTTTATGACCTCATAAAGGGAAGATTCCAGATGGGCCCATCTGAGCTTCCATTTTCTCAAAGACAGAGCTTGATACCCCGGACTCGGTTCACACCGATCACCATTACTTCCCACTGGGGGACCAAAGGCAGGCTGGGGAACTTTCATGCCACGGGACCTTTAAAGACTAAAACTACATGAGCTACACTTTCTAAATAATGAAAACAAAAAAAAGACACATTATGCCCCCGAAGGACACCTTCACGCCCGCATGCAACGACGTTTTCAATGAATAATCATCAATATGTGACCTGATTCTGTATTAAACGATGGGAACAGTCCGCTCTTGTCCTTCTTCTTCCCTCTACATGTTTGCATGTGCAGATCTGAAGCCATTTTCTTTGCAACTGCAGTGTTGTGTGCATTTAGTCGTAACTGCCCTCATCCTTCCTGCATTTCTTCGCCTGAGCGAGGGATCATTTTTAACTCTTTGTGTAAGCGTTTCAATCCCGGCTCTGCCTTTCATTTTCTCCACGGAGATGAGAAATGAAACGAAGAACACGTAATTACCTGAATGCACGAGGTCACCAAAACAGTCCGTTAGCTGCACAGAAATCCTGCGGTAATGAGAACAGCTAAGCCACTTACAGACAAAAGGCTCCGCTAGTTGCTTCACCTTGCTTTAATGGCACACGCTTGCACGGCGGCTCTCGTCTGCGACACCTTCACCCTCTCCGCAGGAAGAAATAAAAATAAAAAAAAGAGCCTGAGCTGGAGAAATGTGCACAACGCTACTCACGCTTTGTGTTCATAAATACGTAAATATTGTCCGAAATGTTCTTCTAGAGTCAGATGTTTTCATCTTTATGGCTAATGTGGGATTTGTGGAGAAGAAGCAGGGTGTGTGGGGGAGTGGGGGGGTGGGGTAGGTGTGTGTTTTTTGATCATGCACTAAATATGCAAGAATTCCCCCTTTTAATATTTGACCAGCCACTAATTGATGAACGTCAATATCCAATGGAAAGTGATCTCAAAACGACACAGAACAACGTGGTGTCGTCATGAAACACAGAGCTTCCAAGCCGGAGGGCGGAGGTCACGTCGCATCCTTTTTCTCCACCTTACTCCATCACCTCGGCCCCGGAGGTCATACTCATCTGGTCTGTACCCGGCTCACAGTCTCCTACTGGTGGCTGAACAACCCCCTGTGGTAGACTGCGTCCTGGACCCACTTGTTTGGTCCCTTTTTCAAGTCATTTTGTCACTTTTTCTGCTTTTTTTCCAATGATGGCTGAGGGAACGTTTGCTGACTTTTTTTATTTTTCATGTTTTTGGGGCCTTTTTAGGCCTTTGATGAAGACATGATAGGGGAGTGAGAGGGGGACTGACATGGAGCAAAGGGCCGCGGGTCGAGGAGTAAACCTCTATCTACTGTGTGTGCGCCGGTTCCACCAGCTGAGCTAACCTGGCCACCTTTCGCTGACCTCGTTAGGGCTTCACGTCGACCAAACTGTAAGTGAGAGTCCAAATGTGACAATGCAATCAGTCAATGATGTTTTACTTTTTTGATTAGGTAAAAGAAAATCAATAATGAATTTATAATAAGAAATCAACAATCTACATGTCTGGCCCTAGATGTGATTCTCGTTCTCTTATTCAAGTTGAGTTTGATGCTCCGGTCTTAACCTGTGTGTTGTTCTCGGGTCAAACTAACCCGTTTTAAAGTGTTTTTTATCAGAAATTTTGATTTCTTTCAACCAAATTGCCCAACAATGACATGGATGATTCCATAAACCATTCTTTAGGTAACATCAATGATTACTCTCATTGAATTTTTGGGTGTTTTATTTAATCTTATAGCATTTTCATTTTTTTATTTTAATGGTTTCAAACCAGTATCCAGACTAACCTTTAAAATCTACCCATCTGAGATTCTACTCAACGTCCTCTGATCTTAACTACTAGTCAAAATAATTCATAATTTCTGCCTTTTTAACTAAAAACTCATGTGTAATTTGATATAAATGAGGTTTGTTGACCATGAATTCAGAGAATAAGTGTCAAACCTGTTATTAAACCAGCTCAGGTTTTTAAAAAAAAGAGCCAAAATCTGGAAAAGTGACAAATAAATCAGAAAAAGCGACAAAAACATTGGAAAAGCAAAAAAAAAAAATTCATTTTCAATTGGGACCTGGAAGGGAAAGTTCATGGTTAACGGGAAGATAACGCAAGGGTTAAATAGTCAGTAGGTAGGACTCATAAAACTAACTTTCTGTCTCTATTTGCTGAAACTGACCCCATGTTCGAGCAGTCCTACATGAAGGGAGGAATTAAAAATCAATTTAGGAGAAGTTGCTGGATCTCGTTTGTTCTTTGAGCTTCACAGTCCTGCCCACAGCACCTTAAAACAGCCCCTGTACTTCAGTCCCAGTTAAACCTAATGGGAACGAAACAATGAAAGAGTTCACATGTCGATAAATACGTCTTGTCTCCACATGTTTACACGCTTTAATATAATATCACCGCTGTCGGGGGAAACGCTTTCTTTCTTTCTATCTGCGAAATGTCAACTTGGCATTTGTCTTCCTGTTTCTGTGCCGTTTTCCAACGTCTGTCTGCCTCTCACACAGGCTAAATGATTAGGATGTATTGATCTTTTGATTTATGGACCCGCCGCTGACTGACCTGAGACAGAGAGAGAGAGAGAGAAGGATGATGTGTGGATTAGATTCCTCCACCATGAAACGTCGATGCTCCTACAGCAGGAGGCCAACACACATTCAACTGTTGGTTTGATGAAGAGGTTTGATGAAGAGGTGTGCTCACCGCGGTGGATGGATCTGGCTGCTGACGTGGTTCGTAGAGGGATTTTGACAACCAAGGGGGTAAAGTCCCAAAGCGTGCATCCTACAGAGGCATGCGTGAGATTTCCCTCTTTCTGGTCAACGTCATCATCAGCACCCAGAGGAGCCGGTTCAGTGGAAGGCTGCTCCGTCCCAAGTGCCGGACCAGCAGACTCTAGGACTCCTTTGTCCTTCAAAAGACTGGATCACATCACTCACAGTGATGTGATCAGGACTCACAGTTCTGAAGTCTTTACACTGGCTTCCTGTACCTCAAAGAATTGATTTCAAAGTACTTTTGATAGTTTATAAATCACTACACGGTTTAGGGCCAAAAATCATTTCTGATCTGCTACTAGACTATGACCCCCCCCAGACCTCTCAGGTCATCTGGGACAGGTCTGCTACTACACTATGACCCCCCCAGACCTCTCAGGTCATCTGGGACAGGTCTGCTACTACACTATGACCCCTCCAGACCTCTCAGGTCATCTGGGACAGGTCTACTTTCTGTCCCCAGAGTCAGAACTAAACAGGAGCAGCATGGTTCAGTTTCTATGCTCCTCATATCTGGATCAAACCCCCAGAAACCTGCAGATCCGCTGCTACTCTCAGTTCTTTTAAATCAAGGCTGAAGACCTTTCTTTTTGATGCTGCCTTTCTTTAAATGACTGCTCATTTCTTTAAATTTCTTATGCTGCACTGTAACTTTTATTCTTGTGTTTTATGTGTCCTAATGTTAATACAGAGAAAGTCAGAGATAGTCAGACTCCTATTTTGTTTTTAACTGTCTATTCATGTGTTTTATCGGTTTTTAATGCTTATGATTTTTTACTGTTTGTACTTGTGTTTTATCTGTTTAACTGATTTTGTGTAAAGCACTTTGAATTGCCCTGTTGCTGAAATGTGCTCTAGAGATAAAGCTGCCTTGCCTTGCCTCATGCCATCAGACTATACAACTCCTCACCGGGGGGGAGGAGGAAATAGGGAAGTAGGGCAGAGAGGGCAATACATACATACATACACACAGTACACATACATACACAGAGTACACAAACAGACATACATACATGCACACCTGGACTTAAATTCACACCTGGTCACTTTATCACTTCAACACTGGACTCAACACTGAGACTTTAATAATAATTTATGGTCTTTTCTGTGTTTACTTGACGAATGTTTCTGATTGTTGTTATTTTGTTGTCTTTATACTGTCTTTTTATCTATTTTTTAGTTCTTTTTCTTGCTAAAACTGCTGCTGGAACTTTCAATTTCCTCGCGGGAGTCATCCCAACAGGATTAATAAAGAGAAGTCTAAGTCTGGCAAGACATATGTTTATTATATATAACATTTTCCAAGTGAGAAGTCTAAGTCTAAGTGTTCCTGTCTTTGCTGAATTATTGTTCAAAGTGATCGATGCTGCTTCACCCATAGAATGTAGTATTTACCTAAATAGACCAAAGTAAAGCGCTGTAACGGGACCACTGTGTCATCTGAAGACTTAACCCACATTTTAAGAAGTTTCCACATCAAAAATGTGTGTTTCTTTCAACCAAATTCAACCAAAACACAATTACGGTTGGACAGTGGACGGTTAACTACAACGCTCTTTGCAACTCAAATAAATTATCAGTTCACTACTCTCTTTGAATTTGGGTGTTTTATTAAATTTTTTTAGCATGGAAAGAAAAATGTATTATAGAATGTGGAAAAACTTTGGAAAAAAGGTCAAAAAACATCAACAAAAGTTACAAAAACTTGGAAAAAACGGAAGAGAACGCGACAATAATCTTCAAATACAAGAACTGGGAAAAGCTTAAAAAAACAACAACAACAAAAAACATAAAAGTTGCATCATGGTCGACGGGGAAGACAACCCGAGGGTTAAAAATCTCCATCAGAAAACCGACAACAAGAACAACACAACGGTTTTGTTTTGCCATTTTGTTGCTAACAAGCCATCACCCGCCGTTAGCATCCTATTGACTTCCATTCATTTTGGCGCCACTTTGAAAGGGAATAACTTCACATCTGAAGCGTTTAAAGACTCTATTTGTCCGTTGTTTATTTGTAAAGAAACACGACGATGTGTAAAAGGCTCTGTTTCCTTGTGTCTCACGTTAGGGCTCTGCAGCAGACGTTTTGGTAAAAATAAGCTAACGATCGTGTCATAACCACGCGACTTTTGGTTGCATGACAGGAATTATCGCACAGTCTGGTAAAGCTCATATACGTTAGCTCACATTGCTCTATAGAGAAACCTGCAAGCAAAAAGCAAGAAAACAGAGAAGAAATGGCCAAAACTGCACAGCGCCGCTTTGAGCCAAAACACCAAAGATAAGCCGTTTGAAGACTTTTCATGGTCATTATTTTTGTAATTTTAAAAGAAGAATCTGAATGATTCATCACATAATGGAAGCAACCAATTCACAGATTAATCAATTTTGAAACAGGTTAGTTCCAGCCCCGACTAGCAGTGTGTTACCAGTGTGTAAATTACTTTGGATTTTCCATCAGCAGTCGTGAAAGTATAATAACTGAAGTGAGAAGAAGCAGAGAGAGCGAGTGTTGGAGCAGGAGGAGTGAGTGGTGGAGCAGGAGGAGCAAGTGTTGGAGCAGGAGGAGTAAGCGGTGGAGCAGGAGTGGTGGAG
>NC_048416.1:28494897-28495070 GCF_013103735.1 Etheostoma cragini
CAGGAGTGGTGGAGCAGGAGCGAGTGGTGGAGCAGGAGTGGTGGAGCAGGAGTGGTGGAGCAGGAGGAGCGAATGTAAATGTAAATGTAAATGTGTGTATTTATATAGCGCTTTTCCAGTCTTAACAACTGCTCAAAGCGCTTTTACATCTACAGGGAACATTCACCATTCAC
>NC_048416.1:28495170-28499042 GCF_013103735.1 Etheostoma cragini
AGAGAGAGAGAGAGAGAGAGAGAGAGAGAGAGAGAGAGAGAGAGAGAGAGGCATTGGCCCCTGCTCTATAATTTCGTTAACTCGTCCACAAAGAAATCATTTACTCAGATCCTCAAATGGCTTCAAATGCTCTTCCATTTTTTTTCCCCTTCTGCCTGGGCGCTGAGGTCTGCGATAATGGAGGTCTTAACTAGAATCCCTTTTCATCGGCGCCCCTTAATCTTTTTCACGTCTGAGTGAGCGACTCCAAAAGGATTTGAAGCCCTAATTTAATCTGCTCCATAATTTCAAAGTGGTTGTCACATCGATGCTAAACGGAGAGCAGCAGCAGTGGAGACTGGGAATCGGCGTGGGAGCTTCTGGGAAGACCAACTGGTATCCAGTTTGTGTCCGAGGTCCAATGTAATTGAAGGATTTACCTGGTTTTCACAGCCTCTGATGAAGGAGAGCAGCTCTCGTTTGAGAAAGGTGGACTCTGGTACCTGCAGGACCAAAGGAACGTGACGCACTTCGATGTGACTTTTTGCAATTTCGTGAAGACGCTTGATGTGAAGTTGAGGTCATTCACCTCCTGGAAGAGCAATGATTCCAAAAACTCGTCAACTTTTAAAAGATGTGGAAGGAGTTAACCCGTTTCTGTATTGTGTATTTATCTGTCTTTTCATGACCCGTGGAGCAGAGAACGCACTGTCATTGGTTCAAATACACACGAGGCGGGTCTTGTTGGCTATTTAAAGCCATATGACCACCAAAATGTACCGTAGTTTGCTGAAAATCACGTCAATCAACCAGACACACGTGTGCGTTTGTTGATGAATGTTTGAGAGACGAGCGAGAAAATGGCTTCAGAGGAGGAGTTAGACAGCGAGGGCGGTGGCGTTGAGGTGGAAGATGTGAGGAGTTTAGGAGGGAGGATGTCATCATCATAATCTACCGCTTCCTCTGTCGGAGACATTTCCTCGCTCGTCTCTCAAAGATTCATAAACAAACGCACACGTATGTCTGGTTGATTGACGTGATTTTTAGCAAACTACGGTACATTTTGGTGGTCACGTGGCTTTAAATAGCCAACAAGACCCGCCTCCTGTGTATTTGAACCAATGACAGTGCGTTCTCTGCTGCACGCGTCATGGAAACACCGACGAATAGAGAATGCTGCGCCACGCAGCGGCCGGCAGGAGGTTCAGAGTTGCCATACGCAGTAACCGGCGGCAGATGTAACGTGTCGGCGCAAAGCATCCGGCACAACTGGGTTAAGAGCGCTTCCACATCCATAGTTATGGTAGACCAACACAAACATGGACTAAAAGGAATAACACACCCGCGCTAAATGGAACAGGGACGTAATTTAATGTCGGCTATAGGCGTGCAACCACATTTTGAAGTTATTCTGGAAATAACAACACTAAGAGAGGCTTTTTCCGGTGTTACACCAAAATCTGTGACTGAGTGTGTTTCTGATGAGCAGGTGTGTAGATGTGTGTGAGTGTGTATCTGATGAGCAGGTGTGTAGATGTGTGTGAGTGTGTATCTGATGAGCAGGTGTGTAGATGTGCGTGAGTGTGTATCTTATGAGCAGGTGGCACCTTGTACGGCAGCCTCGGCCACAGTGTGTGAATGCGTGTGAATGGTGAAGGCTTCCTGTATGTTGTAAAAGTGCTTTAAGTAGTCGTTACAGTCGTTAAATACAGCACATTTACATGTAGCGTCGGAGTGAAAGGACTTGCAAGGTGGATGGAGACAGAAGACGTTTAGCAGAGTCTTTAAAGCACACTTAGAGAACATTTAAATCTCATTATATTTGCTCCATTGGACAGAAATGTTAAACAATGGCAGGTTGTCAGAGACAATTATGTAAGTGAGATTGTTTGAGGCCTTTTTAGCGATCCCAGCTGTCAATCAGAACGTTTCACATTGTTTTACTGCATCAAATAAATGATGAAAAAACACATTTCCTGTTTGGTTTTGGTCCATGTCCCATGTGCAAACATGGAGGTGTTTACGACCTATACTGCATCCGGCCACCAGGGGTCCAGATGTCCACGTTCTGTTTGTCAGGCATCCATCATTACAGACCCTCCTCCACAGCGCTGCAGGTCTAACTAAACCACATGGCATTCCGGGGTGGGAGAAAAACATGCTCTGGTTTATTGGCATTTCTTTAAACCAATCACAGTGGTCGTGGGCGGTGCTAAGCGCCGGAGGGAGCCACGGTGCCTCTGCTACATGGGGAAGGAACTTGTTTTGTTGGAACATGTGTATGTTCAGAAGTAGTTTTAGTCGTAGAACAGAAACCTCAAACTGGACAGATAGTCTAGCTAGCTGTCTGGATTTACCCTGCAGAGATCTGAGGACGAGGTAACCATAGTCCTCGGATTGGACAGATGGTCTAGCTAGCTGTCTGGATTTACCCTGCAGAGATCTGAGGACCAGGTAACCATAGTCCTCGGATTGGACAGATGGTCTAGCTAGCTGTCTGGATTTACCCTGCAGAGATCTGAGGACCAGGTAACCATAGTCCTCGGATTGGACAGATAGTCTAGCTAGCTGTCTGGATTTACCCTGCAGAGACCTGAGGACCAGGTAACCATAGTCCTCGGATTGGACAGATGGTCTAGCTAGCTGTCTGGATTTACCCTGCAGAGATCTGAGGACCAGGTAACCATAGTCCTCAGAAATCAGCTGCAGGTTAGAACGCCAACACAGATAAAGTGGAAGGTAATGGATATCTAGTCCAAAGGAATGAAATAAGGCAGAATTTATAGCGGCGCAAGAGCATTCCCAGAAGTGGAACATTGTCGACATAGACTAGGTTCTGAATAAAGAGACCGGATCAGTGTCCAGATTCAGTGTGATTCACACTTTTATAGGATAACATTTTCTTTGAAAAAACACCCATAAATCATTGATGTTTTGCATGTTACTAACTTAACATCTTCTACGGAGTCCGTGTGTTTTATCGCCTCGGATTGTGGTTGCACCTGGATTGTGGCAGCGGCTGTGGTCCTGCTCGACACCCACTAATACTCCTGTATTTGTTGTGGTTTGGGGTGTTAATCCCTCTGCAGCAGAGAGCAAAGTGACGACTTTAACAGAAACATGAGGGATTTCATCATGTCTCAGTCCTTCATCCATATTCTGACGTCGCTCCGGGTCAAGGTTGCGTTCAATTTTAGGAATTACATCATGAACTTCTACTGGGCGGGCACTCCAACCATGAAAACTAAAAGATCATTCAATCAAGTATACTAGACCATACTAAAGAAGTTTAATAGTTGATCGTAAAGTTTAGCTCTGAAACAGTTATTTAAGGCTGCAACTACTGCTTATTATTTTCATTTTTCTTTAAGCTTTCAATCATTACTTTGATTAAGTGAAAAGAATAGTAGAAAAAAATGCATTCAACAACTTCCCACAGTGACAACTTTAAATTGCTTGTTTAGTCTGGCCATTTCAAAACCCAGAAATGTTAAAATTACAACGAGATACTGCAAAGAAAAGTCTCAAATTATCCTTTTTGCACCATAAAGATGTTTCTTTTTGCTTATTGATGTGTTACAGTGAAGCAAAATCATGTTGTTTCCTGGATGGAAAGCTCAACAGACCACATTTAAATTAAAAACTTTCTGCACTTAATCATAAGAAAGGTAAACATGCGTGTGTGTGTGTGTGTGTGTGTGTGTGTGTGTGTGTGTGTGTGTGTTTTTGCAGCAGTAAATGAAGGATTAACGCAGGCTGGTTTATCAGGGATTAAAGTGACGTGACGGCTGCTATCTGTCTTCATACTAATATTGACAGACATTGCTGAGGTTTTAATTGTGTGAGCCGTATTGTTGTGGCGGGATTACGCCTTGTACCTTACCCCCCCCCCC
>NC_048416.1:28499142-28505823 GCF_013103735.1 Etheostoma cragini
TCCCGGTTCCCTGACACGCGGCAGTACCGGGACGGTTAAGGACACCACCCCCGCTCCCGGGTGAAGGTCTTGTGTTTGACCCATCTGCCCCCCCGACCCACCTCCTTACGAGGAACACGAGGTCTTCTTCGTTGCACCGGCCGCTGCCAGAGTTGCTGTAATTCTTCCTCCATAATTACTCCATTACATCTACGTGCCGTTTCTTTCAAAAGTTATGCTGCTTGTGTTAATGAAAAATAAGCTTTTATCTCCAGACTGATGTTGGTAAAGGAAGGTTTGGCATTGTCACGAAGGCCGCTCGGTTCAGAAAGCTGCTCTCGGCTTTCTCTTCATTTCATAAGGATAATTAGCGAGAGACATCCTGAAACGTAAAACGCAGTCTCTGGGAGTCCTTGGGAGAATGGAAAATCAAATATTTCCATTTGAAGTAGATGTTTCAGAGACAGACTTAATTTCTGAAAACTCAAACTTTATGTGTGAATTAAGTAGAGGACTGGTCATTTTTCTATCCATAGTATTTTAATGTGAATTTTGAACATTTGAATGGAAACGACAACATGTGGAAGTTGGAATTTGGGCCACTTGAGCTGGTTTTTGCCTTTAAAAAAGCAAAATGGGAGATGGAAGCAGCTTTGCCGAATAGATTGTCCTCATGTTGTCCTCATGTTGTCCTCATGTTATCCTCATTTTGTCCCCATGTTGTCCTCATGTTATCCTCATTTTGTCCTCATGTTGTCCTCATTTTGTCCCCATATTTTCCTCATAATGTCCTCATGTTGTCCCGTGTTGCCTTCATGTTGTCCTCATGTTGTCCTCATGTTTTCCTCATGTTGTCCTCATGTTGTCACGTGCTGCCTTCATGTTGTCCTCATGTTGTCCTCATGTTGCCCTCATGTTACCCTCATGTTGTCGTCATGTTGTCCCGTGCTGCCTTCATGTTGTCTTCATGTTGCCCTCATGTTGCCCTCATGTTGTCCTCATGTTGTCCCCATGTTGTCCTCATGTTGTCCTCATGTTGTCCCCATGTTGTCGTCATGTTATCCTCATGTTGTCCTCATGTTGTCCCGTGTTGCCTTCATGTTGTCCTCATGTTGTCCTCATGTTGTCCTCATGTTGTCCCCATGTTGTCCTCATGTTGTCCTCATGTTGTCCTCATGTTGTCCTAATTCCTAATTTCTGCTTTTCTAACTCTAACATTAGGTATAATTTCCTACAAATGAGGTTTATTGACCATAAATGCTACAACGTCTCTCCTGAATGAAATGGGCACCAATGGGGAAACTTTTTGCAAACTACAATTACGTGACACATGAATTTGGCAGATTTGCCGACTTTGAGAGTATGAAGGTCAACGCGTGGTGATCACAAGTTGCAAAACAAAGTGTGTGTGTGTTCAAACCCAAAGTGTGTGGAGTAAAGTTCAGTGTGTCTTATAGAACTGTGATGTACTGTATCATGGACAACAGTGTTTTAGCGAGATATAAGGAGCTTGCACACATGATTATATGTCTAATATGTTTCAAGCTATGGAGGACTGGGTGCTGTATCGGTGCTGTATGACCATGCAACAGACCATATAATATATATATATATAATAATAACCAGCGATGAAGTTTGCAAACAAGTGCTCACGGGGCTGAGAAGAAGAAGATCTCTGGACAAAAATCAGCTCCTTCCTTGAGACATTCTTAGCTGGTAATGCTTTGCACTTCATACTCTTTGCATTTTAACCACATGCACTTTAAGCCACTGTTTGCACTGTATCGTGTTTTTCACGTTTGTAAATTGTTGTTTGCTGTTTGTTTGTGTTTTTCCGCTCTCTAATGCAAGCCAACGTGGATTTTGTGAAACCTAAATAAAGCTCTTTTTGTAGAAGAAGGGGAGGAGACAGCTGACAGCAGTGGAGAGAGAAAGAGATTTAAAGGAGGAAGTAATGCTGATACACGCCGAGCTTCATCAGCTGAGCCAACGTTTATCGTGGACTTAAACTGAAAAGTAAGATCCCGAGTTTCAAGACACGTCTCTGCTGATTGGCTATCACCTGTGACACAGCCAATAAAAGGAGAGACACACCCGCTTAACGAGAGAAAACACAACCGTTTCACACGTGTTGTTTTCACACGGTACGCGCCGTCTGGGGATTGAAAGTGCCTCGGATGTCACCGTGGCGCCGCTGCGTGAGTGTGTGTACTTCCTGTTTAAACACTTCCTGTCAGTTTGCTCAGTGTCTCATCTGTCTACACGTCAGCTTTATTAATTGGGGACGGTAACGAGCTGCATGACACATTCTCGTCTTCATTTTGTGGATAATTAAAAGCAAACTGTTTGACAACAGAGCCGAGTTTTGCTTCAGCTTTCCACTCCGTTTGCATCGAGTCAACAATCCGGCAGCGTAATAGATTTCAATCATGAACTCAATCATAGCGAATAAAATGATTCACAGACACCCAGCGTGGATCTATTATTATACATTATATTTATTATACATGTGTTGGTCAGTTTGTCTGCTTGACAATCCCATTTTGCAGCATTAACATCAAAGTGAGATGAAGAAATGTCTAATTTTAGATGTTGACAAAGTTTCCTTTCGGAGACATACTGTAATTTGAAATTGGGAAAAATTTGAATTTGGAAAAAAGTCAATAAATTGCAATAATAAAGTTTTGTGACATGAGTATTGTGATGATGTTGTATTGTGGAGGCCTCTGGTGAGTCCCACACAAACAACTCGGGAAAATAGGGTCCAGGTTGTAGTTACTACACGGTAGTACCGCTACTTTGACTTAAGTACCTGATCTAAGTACTTTTTCCATCGCTGTTTACATTAATTTATATGTTCCTCTTGTGAAGTTATTCATAACAGATGTCTTCACACACACAGAGGGATGGATGGATGGATGGATGGATGGAAGGTGGGTGGATAGATGACGGGTGGATGGATGGATGGATGGATAGATGATGGATGGATAGATGGATGGATGGAAGTTGGATGGATAGATGTTGGATGAATGGGTGGATGGATGGATGGATGGAAGGTGGGTGGATAGATGACGGGTGGATGGATGGATGGATGGATGGATAGATGACGGGTGGATGGATGGATGGATAGATGATGGATGGATAGATGGATGGATGGAAGGTGGATGGATAGATGTTGGATGAATGGGTGGATGGATGGATGGATAGATGGATGAATGAATGTATGGGTGGATAGATGGGTGGATGGATGGAAGGTGGATGGATAGATGGAAGGTGGATGGATAGATGATGGATGGATAGATGTTGGATGAATGGATGAATGGGTGGATGGATCGATGGATAGATGGATGAATGAATGTATGGGTGGGTGGATGGATGGGTGGGTGGATGATGGATGGATGGATAGATGATGGATGAATGGATGGGTGGGTGGGTGGGTGGGTGGATGGATGGGTGGATGGATAGATGATGGATGAATGAATGTATGGGTGGGTTGATGGGTGGGTGGGTGGGTGGGTGGATGGATGGGTGGATGGATAGATGATGGATGGATGGACAGATACATGTTTATGAACAGGACTTACTGTAAAAAACTACATGACAGAATTCACCGGTAAAAACAACAAAAACAACTTGATGCTAACGGAAGCTAATGCGTTAATGTAAAATATGTAGGTTAATATGTAGGTTAACAACCGCATTAATGTAAGTATGGTAATATGACGCGTAATCCAAACATAAGTATTTATGGATTTGGTGTCAGAGTAATCCTCGGTTACAGACAGATGTTGACTCCAACCCCCCCCTCCCCCCGCACCCCCGACATGGTCAGGATCTTAATCCCTGTTTCAGGGTCCGGGCTGGACTCTCTGACACTTCATTTCCAAGCGGATCTATCAGAGAACTCTGATGCTCAGAACTTCTTTACTTAAATTTAACCCTCCTTGTTACAGAAACTCAGATTGGACAGATAGTCTAGCTAGCTGTCTGGATTTACCCTGCAGAGACCTGAGGACCAGGTAACCATAGTCCTCAGAAATCAGCCGCAGGTTAGAGCGCCAACACAGAGACAGAGGACGGGGACGGACATCCGGCCGAAAAGGCAACAAAAAGTAAATTCAAGGTGACGAAAATGGCTCATTGGCTCATTTAAACTGATGACATTTACTCCTTAGGTAGTGAAATTGGGTATTAAATGACGCAATACTATAATGTTACACAATACTCCATACTAGAGAGTTCATTCAGTACCTGGCCCTACCCACGACATTATAAATAAATACATTCTAATTTCCTTATAGGGGATCAATAAAGAGTTAAAATTAATTACAATTAAAAACCAAACGGAAGTAAACATTGCTGCAACCTACCTCCAAAATTAGAAATGCAACACTTCTGTTTTTGCTGCATTTTTCATGCACTGAACTCAAAGATTTAAGACTTTTTCCATGTACACTCCATTAATTTTGGGGCGTCTTATTCAGTTTTATAGCATTTAAAAAAACAAATGGAAGTCTTTTTGAAATAGTATTGAGTAAAAGTTGACATATTCCAGTCTGTGATTATCATCATCATCCATTCCTTTAATTTTAGTCTCAATAATTCCTAATTTCTGCTTTTCTAAATCAAACATTAGGTATATTTCCCATAAATGACGTTTATTGACCATAAAATCCTAAAATAACTGCAAAACTAAAGGTAATAAGTTAGTGTTACGTGGTGTTAAAAGTAAAAAAAAAAGTAAAAAATAATGATAAAAAGCACCAATAAAAGGGTTGATTCTCAATTCTGACAAGAGGACAACCCAAGGGTTAAATAGGGTGTGTATTTGTGTATTTTGGGCTTCCCCTGCATGGTGTTCAACATGAGAACTCTGTGTGCGGTGCTGCAGGAGTTTTGGGACGTGAGTGGCATGAAGGTCTAAAATAAAGTTCGAGTGAGGAGTGAGCCCTGCAGCGCCCCTGAAGCCTCTCACACTGATCTCCCGGTGTGTGAAGGGGGACCCTGGGACCCTGGGACCCTGGGACTCTGGGACCCTGGGACCCTGGGACTCTGGGACCCTGGGACCCTGGGACCCTGGGACTCTGGGACCCTGGGACCCTGGGACTCTGGGACCCTGGGACTCTGGGACCCTGGGACCCTGGGACTCTGGGACCCTGGGACTCTGGGACCCTGGGACTCTGGGACCCTGGGAGCCGAACTGCAGAAACACTCTACACACTTTGGAAAAGTTGTTGAAAATGTGTAGAAACGAACTAACTGACCACACAAGTAAAAATGAATGTTACTCTTTATGTATTAAAACTGTCTCCGAATGATCTATTGATGCCATCACAGCGTTTATCAGAGGATCACACCTTAAACAAAAAAGGGAAATTTGGGTAATCCCAAAGTATTACCCGTCCCGCTAGCGACTTTGCATTCAAACAGCCTTCTTTAACCCTTGTGTTGTCTTCCCCGGGTTAAAAAACAGACAAATATTTGATATTTTTGTCCCCTTTTTCAGGCTTTTTTTTTTAGTTTTCACTAACACCACCTCACTAGTTTTACTAATTTTTGGAATATGTTGATTATACGTCCACAAGCAGGAAATGACATACAGGATACTTTATAAAATAAAATAAATTTCAAAAGAAAATGCTCAAGCTTATGGGGACTTTGGCTGTCTTGACTCCTCAGCAAGAAAGGCAATAAAGCACACAAGAGAGAGACAGAGTCACACACGCACACACACACTCTCACACACACACTCTCACACACACACACACACACACACACACACACACACACACACACAGACACACATACACACACACACACACACACACACACACAGACACACATACACTCAAAGGGAGACAAAAGCCAGGTGTGTAATCAGGCACAAATCTATGCTCATAGTGCAATGCAGGGCGCAAGAGCATTCAAAGGCAATGAGCACAGGAAGAAGTGATCTTCCCATAATGCAACTGGGTTAAGTCTGAGCAACATCTGAGACGAATGTTCCCATCATGGAACAAACAAAGAGCTCGCACGCCGCCGGCCTACTACTTGTGTATTTCAGGATGCGCCCCCTTTTGGCTCAGCAGCTGCCCTCTCCGGTTTGGATGAGCGTTCGCTCTCCTACTCGAACACGTCCATCAGCGCGTTGTGCACGGCCGCTGCGTTGTTATGAAGTGTTGTTTCATCCTTTCTGTGTGTTAGAAAACACAAAAAGAGGGTTTTGCTCTCAGAGCTTTCGAACTGACTCCACTGTAGTCCCGTACAGGGCTCCATTATTATTTTTTTGATATTTAAAGGAGCCCCGTTGAGTGGTCATCGAAACAAACTGGGTACTCAGGCTGTTGGAACAGTGCAGATTTGTTGTGTGCATTTCTGTATTTTAAGATTATTTTTTGGGCATTTTAGGCCTTTTATATTTACAGGACAGCTAAAGACAAGAAAGCGGAGAGAGAGCCCTCTTCATATGAGGGCACGCCCCACCAGGTGAGCTACCCAGGCAGAGTCTTTCCTGCTTTTGAAGAATTTTAAATTGTTTTAGTGTTGTTAGCTTGTCGCTGTTATGTCACTGTCCTCATGTTGTCCTCATGTTGTCCCCATGTTGTCCTCATGTTGTCTTCATGATGTCCTCATGTTGTCCTCATGTTGTCCCCATGTTGTCCTCATGTTGTCTTCATGTTGTCCCCATGTTGTCCTCATGTT
>NC_048416.1:28505923-28508783 GCF_013103735.1 Etheostoma cragini
GTGTTTTTGAAATAGTATTGAGTAAAAGTTGACATATTCCAGTCTGTGATTATCATCAACATCCATTCCTTTGATTTTGGTCTCAATAATTCCTAATTTCTGCTTTTCTAACTCAAACATTAATTTCCTATAAATGAGGTTTATTGATCATAAAGTCCAAAAATAACTGTAAAACTAAAGTTAATAAGTGTTGAAAACGTAAAAAAAAAGACAAACATTGATAAAAAGCGTCAACAAAAGTGTTGATTTTTAATTTTGACGAGAAAACAACACAAGGGTTAACGTGTCCTCCTCCTCAGCTCCTGGTTTTCCAGATATCCTCACGTCCTGAGTTGCCCCCCCCAAACCTCCGGTCCTCCGCTTCCCTGTACCCGGCGTCCATCTTCCCACTCCCTAACTCCGGTTTTCCTTATGAATCTCATTATAACTTGAGCCGTGCACTTGAGTCCGTCTGTGCTACCTTAACAGTTAAGGTGGAAGTGTTAAAAGGTGTCAGCTCTTCTGCATCGTGGCATTGCACAACCTTTTAGAAAGAGAGCTCCAGTAGAACAAAATGTCTTCGGTCTGAAAATGAAGGAAACGGTGGAAATCAAGCAGGGCGCAGACTGAGCGTGAGGGGGCGGGACCTTGGAGGTTGGCGTTGTGTATCGTTGTGCACGCTGAGCTCGTTGTCCGCCACTCGGGTCACATTCACAGTGTTTGACCCCATGACCCCGGGTTGCTCTGAGCTGCAGCGCCACAGATCATCAGATGAAGATCTCGGACCGAGTCTCATTACTGTGGCGACCCCCGAGGCCGCGACTAAGGAGGCAGAGCCCGGAGAAGAGCGCGGCTCAGCTCGGCCCGGCCTGGCTCGGCCTCGGCTGCATGTTCCTCCATCTCGCCTCCGAACGGCTGCATAATTAGCCCTGCTTCCTCCTCTCCGTTTACTCCCACGCGGGGTCAGAGCTGCCGCTTCTGACCTCGCTCGGCAGGAGAGAAAGAAGAAAACAGGACTGCAGCCGGCGATGCATTCAAGGAAAGACGGCGAGATCTCATCCCTCCTCCCTCACAGCTGACCCCGGTGGAGACGGACCAGCTGCGAGTCACAGAAAACACAGCAGCTTCACAGGCGAGAGGGCGCGCAGGACTCGAGCAGGGGAAGGATTTGGAGCGTTTGAGACGGACGTGGGCGTAAAAAAGCACCGCTTCACCAAGACGCCAGAACGCTTTTACTTCAGCGATGTGATTGGCCGTCCGTCTCTCCCGCTGTCACTGGGCTGACTTTTTACATAAAGTCTTTCATAATGCCTGCAGGATACTTCAAGTCATTCATGGATTTAACTGTAGAAATCTGTGTGAGCTCGTGACAATGACTCAAAGGTAAAAATAATCATCACTGGCAAAAAAAAAAATGAAGGCTGAAAAGTGCTTAAAATTGATGCATTCTGTCTCCATCTTCAAGAACAAGCTGAAGGAAAACCGCTTATTCCACATGATTGCTGGTTATTCATTAAATGGTATACTTGTACTAGAATAGTCGGCATTTTGTGGTATTTGTCAGTCTATTGTGATTTGAGTTTTTAGTGTAATGTTGTTGACTCCCCTTCAAAAAACTGATTTGGTGTTCCCCATTTCGGGTGTCCCACGGTTGATCATTGAACCTTCTGAATATGAAGAACCAACAAGATAGATAGATAGATAGAGAGATGTTTATTGATCCCAAGAAAAATGGGAAATTACGGTGTTACAGCAGCAAAATCAGTCACAAAGCACAGAATATAAATATAAATGAAATACTAGGAAAAATATACACACATACAATATACTGTACATGAAATAATAATATGAATAAAGTAAAAAGAACAAATATTTGAATATGTACAGGATGGGGAAACAAAAATGTGCAACAACTTAAACAATATGCTAAAATGTAAAAATGTATGCTACATGTAATGTAAATAAACCAAATTATGTTGAATTATCTGGAGATTGTTTTCATTGTTGATTTATCTGGAGATTGTTTTCATTGTTGAATTATCTGGAGATTGTTTTCATTGTTGAATTATCTGGAGATTGTTTTCATTGTTGAATTATCTGGAGATTGTTTTCATTGTTGAATTATCTGGAGATTGTTTTTATTGTTGAATTATCTGGAGATTGTTTTCATTGTTGAATTATCTGGAGATTGTTTTCATTGTTGAATTATCTGGAGATTGTTTTCATTTTTGAATTATCTGGAGATTGTTTTCATTGTTGAATTATCTGGAGATTGTTTTCATTGTTGAATTATCTGGAGATTGTTTTCATTGTTGAATTATCTGGAGATTGTTTTCATTGTTGATTTATCTGGAGATTGTTTTTATTGTTGATTTATCTGGAGATTGTTTTCATTGTTGAATTATCTGGAGATTGTTTTCATTGTTGAATAATCTGGAGATTGTTTTCATTGTTGAATTATCTGGAGATTGTTTTCATTGTTGATTTATCTGGAGATTGTTTTCATTGTTGATTTATCTGGAGATTGTTTTCATTGTTGAATTATCTGGAGATTGTTTTCATTGTTGAATTATCTGGAGATTGTTTTCATTGTTGAATTATCTGGAGATTGTTGTCATTGTTGAATAATCTGGAGATTGTTTTCTGGACAAATGGGACGAGTCGTCCAGTCTCATAAACGGTGAAAATGAGAATCAGGACTTTTTTTATTTGGGTTTCCCAAAAGCCCAAGATGATGATTCTCAGATTTTTTGTCTTTTCCCACAACTCAAAGATGTTCACTGTCACAGAGGAGAGGTGAAACTAGGACAACATGACGGGTAATTCTCCGTGTCCTCCTTGGCTATTAGCAACTGCTTGGCGGAGGAGGTGGGGGGGGGGG
>NC_048416.1:28508793-28514522 GCF_013103735.1 Etheostoma cragini
GGTGCGAGATCACAGAAGGCTTGTATCATTACGAGCCAACACAGCATTGTTGTCATTACATGGAATTCCCTATAGGGGCGGCAGAAACTACGCAGAAACTACGCACCATAGCTTCCATAAACCCTGTTATGTTGACACAGATACATCTAGTTGACCAATCAGATTGCCTGGTCGGATCAACTCGTTGTCTAATACTGACTTTATAAACTGTTCACCAGGTACGCGGTTCAGGTGAGGTCAACGCATTGAGAAACCCACCAGACCCAGCATGCTCCTCTGTCAATATTTAATCAGGAAGAGCCGCGCTGGCAGCGAGTTAACATTTCATAAAGCACATTAACGTTGATCCGTGGATAAACATGGCGGCGCGGGGAGCCAACGATCTGGCACGGCTGGAGCAGGTAATGGTGAATAAAGGAGATATGAGAGGAAATTAATATCTTTTTATCTTCTTGGGGCTTTAATCTTGCATCTGATGTGCTGTGTTGTGTGAATGGAACGGAGGGATCGCGGCTGTCATTAGCGACACCTGCTCTTTTCTCACGTCGGATTACCGCGACTCGTCAAAAAGCAGAAAGAAACCACCCGTCTTTTCACGGAGATGCTCTCCTCTGCAGACAGCTGGGGCTCGCACAAGAGCCGCAGGTGGGGAGTAAATATAGAAATGGAAGAAGAAAGGAGTTCTAATTAATACCGAGGCTGAGTCCAATAAATAGTCCAATTTCAGTTCTGAAGCGACGACGGTGGGATAAGTCTCCAAGAATCTCAGGCAGCAGACGCACGAGAAGAAGAAGAAGAAGAAGAAGAAGAATGTAACGCTAATTAGTAAATACTACACAAAGAAACATGCAGAGCGGTATTTATATGAGGCGACTTTTAACCCCTGCATGGAAGAGACCCCGAGTCCTCCAGTTGGACACGGACTAAGGAAGCTTCCTGGTTAGGAAACCAGGACTAAGGAAGCTTCCTGGTTAGGAAACCAGGACAAAAAAGACAAAACATGGACAAGTTAAAAAATTTAAAAGGTTCCTGGTTTGAAAGTGAGGACAAAATACAAGCTGTCTGGCTAGGAAACATGAATAATAGAAGCTTCCTAGTTAGTAAAGAAGGACAAAAGAAGATTCCTAGTTAGGAAAGAAGGACAAAAGATGCTTCCTAGTTAGTAAAGAAGGACAAAAGATGCTTCCTAGTTAGGAAAGAAGGACAAAAGAAGATTCCTAGTTAGGAAAGTAGGACAAAAGATGCTTCCTAGTTAGTAAAGAAGGACAAAAGATGCTTCCTAGTTAGTAAAGAAGTACAAAAGAAGATTCTTAGTTAGTAAAGAAGGACAAAAGAAGATTCCTAGTTAGGAAAGTAGGACAAAAGATGCTTCCTAGTTAGTAAAGAAGTACAAAAGAAGATTCTTAGTTAGGAAAGAAGGACAAAAGATGCTTCCTAGTTAGTAAAGTAGGACAAAAGATGCTTCCTAGTTAGGAAAGAAGGACAAAAGATGATTCCTAGTTAGGAAAGTAGGACAAAAGATGCTTCCTAGTTAGTAAAGAAGGACAAAAGATGCTTCCTAGTTAGTAAAGAAGGACAAAAGATGCTTCCTAGTTAGGAAAGAAGGACAAAAGAAGATTCCTAGTTAGGAAAGAAGGACAAAAGATGCTTCCTAGTTAGGAAAGAAGGACAAAAGAAGATTCCTAGTTAGGAAAGTAGGACAAAAGATGCTTCCTAGTTAGTAAAGAAGGACAAAAGATGCTCTCCAGTTAGTAAAGAAGGACAAAGGAAGCTTCCTAGTTAGTAAAGAAGGACAAAAGATGCTTCCTAGTTAGTAAAGTAGGACAAAAGATGCTTCCTAGTTAGTAAAGTAGGACAAAAGAAGATTCCTAGTTAGGAAAGAAGGACAAAAGAAGATTCCTAGTAAAAAAACCTGGTCAAAAGTAGCTTCCTAGTTCTAGTTAAAAATCCTTGGGAGCGGATGCCTCAGTGTGATAAAACTCCAAGTATATGAATATGATGCTAGTTAATGAATACTACAGCAGGAACCATGCAGAGCGTTATTTAAATTAGGCGACCTTTAACCCCTGCACGGAAGAGACAAAACTCAAAGTCAAAACATGGTCATACGAAGCTTCCTAGGGAGGACACAAGGACAGAAACTGCTTCTGGGTCCTTCCTTTAAATCATCTAAACTTCTCCCTTTCATGGAGTCATGTTTTTTAACGATCTAAGCCTTTTTCAAGAAAGTTGTATCTTGTGCGTTAAAGCTAAAACGTGTGAAAGAATAAAGGTGTTGAGATGGATGTTTCCTGCTGGCATACTACAGCTGCTGCCTCCTCACACACACACACACACACACACACACACACACACACACACACACACACACACACACCTCTAGATTTCACCTTAATCTTCCCGCCGAAATATGAAGAGTTCCAGCAGGTGAGGCCCACACGTTAACCTGCAGCTCGTCGTGGTCGGCGTGTGTGACGCGCGGTGTTAATTGGCAGCGGAGCGATCATGAAGAATTCATGCCGGAACGACGGCGGCTTGTTCTGGTTTAATTAAAGATGCTGCGTCGCCGTGGCAGCATGCAGATTTAACGAGCAACATCGCGCTAACACAAAGTGATTACTGAGCCTCCCAACATGTGAAGGCGCGCAAGCTAACAGCTGCTTTAAACACACACACACACACACACACACACAGAAACACACACACACACACACACACACATATGCACACACATACATACTCGCACACACACGCACTCACACACTCTGTCCGCTGGATCGGTTGCCTTCACGAGAGCCGTTCATCTGTTTTCATGTCTCCTTCCTGATGTATTACAGCTGATATCAACACTCCCACTCGCTGTGTTTACACAGATTAAAATCAGAGTCAGAGCTCGTTCAGTTCGAGATGAAACGTCTCCATCATGATAACGGGGCTCATTCGGAGCAAAATGGCACGTTCAGATGGACTTTCCAGTTCCTCCTCTCTGAGCGCGCTCTCTCACTTCAATTCCGACTGAAGAACTCCTCCAATGGGACTCTCGACTGTTGTCCGTCTCTCACTTTTTCTGCTTCTATCTAACATGTAGAAACCAAACTGACTGTGGCACAGCAGTGCTTTCTCTCTCATATTGTCTTATAAATGCGAAGAGATGGATCCTCATCTTGTGGAAGAGCACAGCTGTGCCCACCTCCAGGATGTGGTCGGATGATTTAACTAATACTCTAGAAAGAATAAGGTACACGCTGATAGACAGGGTCAGCTTATTTAATAAAACATGGAAACCACTCATATCGCACCTGAAAACCACAAACCCAGCACGACAATCTGCATCCTAGCACACTATGACAGTTGCAATGGTGTCAGAGTGATGGTCTAGTGAGGGAGGGTGGTGATGCACGGGAGGGGTTAGATGGGCGGGATTGTGGTCAGCCTGGTGATTTGTTTAGTTTGGTCCTGTTTTATTGTTTGTTTTTTGTTTTTTACCTTAAAAAAAGGACTCAGAATGTATAGTCGAACTGTATGATGATTCATAGTCTTTCATAAAAAGATGTTTGATGAAAAGTAGAAACCAAAGGCTGCAAAAATAGATGGACGAAGCGTCTCCCCTTCCTCCTGCTGTACAAAAGTAAAGCCAAAATCCCTCAAATACTGGCAAGGTGAGCTAACCAGGCGCCCCCGCTAAAAGTTCGGTTTTTGCCGAATTACACGTTGTCCTCAAGGTGCGGTTGCTTGACAATCCAACCAACGCGTCCTCCAGCTCGGGTGTCACATGATTTTCCCTCGTTTCAAATTTAAAAGAGCTGTTCCCTTTTTATTTATTTGCTTGGTTTTATTTTAAATTTAGCCACTGGTTTTATCTATCGTGTTAAAATCATGGCTAACATGTGCTATTTCTAATCGTTTTTAAATTTTTTGTTTTATTTCCGGAAATCAACTTGCGACCCCCCCCCCCTCTCTGGCTCGCGAACCCCCTTGTGGGTCCCGACCCCCACTTTGGGAATCACTGTCTTAGACCGATGTGGCTGGGAATTAGAGGGTCGCTGGTTCAAGTCCCCGTTCGGACCAAAGTAAGTATGGACTGGTAGCCGGAGAGGTGCCAGTTCATCTCCTGGGCACTGCCAAGGTGCTCTTGAGCAAGGGACCAAACCCCCCTCAGTCGCTCAGGGTGCTGGTCCAGCACCGGCAGCCCCCCCCCACCCCCCCCACTCTGACATCTTTACATTCGTGCATGTTAAGGACCTGAACGTGTGTGTCAGGCCTGTGTGTGGTGTGTAATAACAACAGAATGGTTATTGTAATCAATAGAGAGTATGCATTATACATTATAGACAAGTGCACGGGACAATAAGGTTCAGATTAATAAAAAAACAACTGAACTACCCTTTAAGTCGGCAGTGTGCGGGTGAAGAAACAAAGCACACATAAACAATGAGCAAATTACAACATCGCACACAATCCAAAGCAATTAAGTGAAGTCAAACTCCATAAAACAACGATTATATTAAACCACTGAACATTGATATTACTTCATTACCTCTGTCTCCCTCTCTCTGTTACACACACCCACACACACACACACACACACACACACACACACTATCAACACACTGGGCACACACAAACAATCAATATAGTTGATTAATGGAGATTGAAGTCAGAGGTTAACCCTTCCTCTGCTGAGCTAGCGAGGCTGAAAAGACACCGTGTTTAAGACGAGGGCGGACTTCTTTTATTATTCTTTCTTGTGTTTTATGTAACACACACACACACACACACACACACACAGACGGTAATATAAATGCATGATGAGAGAAGAACAAGGAGCTGCAGCGGAGGGACTGGGGGAATATTATTGTGCTCCTCACATCACTGTTAGTAATTAAAGTCAATCAACACTTGAGCAGGTTTGAACAGAAGAGAAGAGCGCTTACACACCGAACTGCTGCTGTTATTATGTTGGTGCGTGATTGATTGAGTCAATAACAGACACACACACACACACACACACACACACACACGTATGAAGCATCATATCATCCCATGCCCCATTTCCTGGTAAGTATGATGAGTTTCTTGCAATAAACACAATATTGTTGTCTGTCTGCGGCGGAACAAACTAAGTACATTACTGTGTACACGTCCTCTACAAGTTCATTTTTACTTCACTTTATGGATAAAACACAAACTCTAAATTTCACAAAGGACCCGGGGTTTTGTGCACTCTTTGCCTGCAACGACAGCTGATAGCAAAGGGAGAAACAGACTTAAAGCCGGGTTGGGACTCTGTGATTGGCCCCCTGCCATCGTGCAGCGATTCTGATTGGTTTAGCAGGAAGGTGAACGCCTCCAACAGCTGATTCAAGTTATAGAGCATTGATTAAGAGTGAGGTCTTCCTGAAAGAATTTACACAGAACTACATCACCTGACCATTTTCACAATGTTAACGACGTGACCATTATGCTCTCTGGTTTAGATATGAGGACAAAAACAACAAAAACAACAAAACAACAACAACAACAACAACAACAACAAAACAACGGCTTTTGGTTGGAGAGTGTGAGAGAAAACAACGTTGGTCGTCGTCTGCTTTGGTTGTTGCAGAAGTTTAAATTTCCCTGATACCTGTATGGAAACTTCATGATGTTGCACTGAATCTTAAAACACTGGATGTGTGTGTGTGTGTGTGTGTGTGTGTGTGTGTGTGTGTGTGTGTGTGTGTGTGTGT